>NC_044909.1:45663835-45972588 GCF_001633185.2 Quercus lobata
CTGATTTTGTTACTCCTATTGGAAATTACCATTATAAGTTTATGCCCTTTGGTTTGAAGAATGCAAGAACTACCTACCAAAGGATGATGACTAGGATGTTTAAGTCACAGCTGGGAAAAAACATTGAAATTTATATCAACGATATAGTGGTAAAAAGCAAGGTAAAGTCCGAGCATGTTAATGACCTCGGAAATATCTTTGCTATCTTGAAGAAACATAAGCTGCGACTTAATACTTCCAAGTGTTCTTTTGGCGTCGAATTAGGGAAGTTCTTGAGCTACATGGTCACACACCACAGAATTAAGGTCAACCCTGACCAAATCAAGGCAATCAACAATCTGCAACCACCTCGGAATCCCAAAAAGGTCCAGAGGCTAACTGAGATGACTGCTGCTCTGAACCGGTTCATCTCTCGATCAGCAGACAGGTGTAGGCCTTTCTTTCAGTTATTGAACAAATGGAAGGGATTTGAATGGACCAAGGAGTGTGCCCTGGCTTTCCAGCAGTTGAAATTGTACCTTTCTCGGCTGCCCATTATGTCCAGGCCCGAGGTGGACGAGGTTTCGTTTGCTTACATCGCCGTGGCCTCCCACGCAGTAAGTTTGGTTTTGATCCGAGTTGATAATGGCGTGCAGAGGCCAGTTTATTACATAAGAAAGTCACTACATGAAGCCGAGGTCTGGTACTTACCACTTGAGAAGGCCATTTTGGCAGTGGTGCATGGCATGCGTAAGCTCCCCCATTATTTCCAATCACACACGGTTGTTGTCTTGACTCAGCTCCCACTCAGATCTCTACTTTAGAGTGCTAACTACATAGGGAGAATTGCAAAATGGAGCACGATTTTAGGGCTTGTCAAGGGTCAGGTCCTTGCTGACCTGGTGGCTGAGTTTGCCGAGACCCCATCAAAAGATATATTAGAGGAGCCAAACATGGATGGAAAATCGATTGGTGTAATCTCCTTGCAAGAGCCCTTGTCCTGGAAGGTCTACGTTGATGGTGCGACTAATCACAGAGGATCTGAAGTGGGGCTAATTCTAGTATCCCCAGAAAATATCACAATTGAGAAATCCTTGAGATTGAGATTCTCGGATACAAACAATGAGGCCGAATATGAAACTCTATTGGTAGGGATGACCATGGTTCAGAAAATGGGTGGAAAAACAGTGGAGATATTCTCTAATTCAAGGCTAGTTGTAGGCTAAGTCCAAGGGGAGTTGGAAGCAAGAGATCCTAGAATGCAGGAATATTTGAGCCAGGTTAGACGCTTACAATCTAAATTTGAGTCTTTTAATTTATCACAAGTTACTAGAAGTAGAAATGCACATGCGGACTCTCTCGCCACACTAGCAACCTCCTCAACACAGAGCTTACCTCGGGTAATCCTTGTGAAGGACTTGTGCAAACCCTCCGAGACAGAAAGGAATGTGGTTCATGTTCACCAAATAAAGGTAGGGCCTAGCTGGATGGACCCTATTATGCTATTCCTTAAGGAAGATGTCCTGCTTGAGAGTAAGTCAAAGGCCAATAAGATACGGAGAAAAACTCCTCTGTTTTGGCTGTCCGAGGACTGAAAGTTGTATAAAAGATCCTTCTCTGGCCCATATCTGCTACACGTACACCCTGAAGCAATTGAGCTACTCTTGGAGGAATTACATGAAGGGATTTGTGGAAGCCACACGAGGGGCGGATCTTTATCTTACAGGGCCCTCACGCAAGATTATTAGTGGCTGAACATGTAGAGAGAAGCACAGAAATATGTGAAGAAGTGCAATCAATACCAAAGATTTGCTCCAAACATTCACCAACCTGGAGGAGTCCTCAATCCTCTATCCAGCCCTTGGCCTTTTGCTCAGTGAGGGTTAGATATTGTAGGCCCTTTCCCTAAGGCAGTAGAGAACAAGAGGTGTTTGTTGGTCGGCACAAACTACTTCACCAAGTGGGTTGAGGCTGAACCACTGGCACATATCAGGGACATGGATACTAAGAGATTTGTCTGGAAAAATATCGTCACTCGATTTGGAATCCTACATACACTCATCTCGGACAATGGACTTCAGTTTGATAGTAAAGCCTTTAGAAGATACTGCTGCGATTTGGGAATAAAGAATAGATATTCCACTCCGACCTATCCACAGGGGAATGGACAGGCCAAGGTTGTCAATAAGGTCATAGTGAGTGGACTTAAAAAAAGATTGGACGTTGCGAAAGGGAAATGGGTGGAAGAGCTGTCACACGTCCTCTGGACTTACCGGACTATTCCTCGCAGATCCACTAGGGAGACGCCCTACTCGATGACTTATGGGGCTGAGGCTGTCATTCCTTTGAAGACTGGATTCCCCACGCTGAGAACAAGTTCTTTCACTCCAAACAACAACGATGGGCTATTGGAGAAGAGTTTAGACTAAATTAAAGAACGAAGTGAAAATGCCATGGTCCAATTGGCCTACTATCAACACAAGCTCAAGCAGGGGTATGATACCAACGTAAAGCTAAGGCTGCTGACAGTTGGAGACCTGGTCTTAAGGAAGGTTTTAGGCACTACAAAGAACCCAGCTTGAGGAAAATTGGGACCCAACTGGGAAGGGTCGTATCATATCACATTAGTAGCTAGAATAGGTGCGTATTATCTAGAAGATCTAGAGGAAAAAGGCTGTACCACGCCCCTGGAATGTAAATAACTTGAGAAGGTATTATTATTAATGAAAGTTCTCTTTATCCAATTTGGGTTTATATTGTGTGTTATGTCTTCTACCATCAATTTAAGTATCAAATAGAATCTTGGTCATGCCTGACTCCTCAGACCACATACCTTGGGTAAATTGATATGTTGAGTTATTTTTCTAAGTGTTAAATAGAACCTTAGTTATGTCTGGCTCCTCGTATCACATACTTTGGTAAAATGAACACCTTATGACATCTTTCTAAGTATTGAACAGGACCTTAGCTATGCTTGGATCCTCGGACTATTTGCTTTGGGTAAATTAATACTTCCTGACATCAATTTAAGTATCAAATAAAATCTTGATCATGTCTAGCTCCTCGGACCACTTACCTTGGGTAAATTGATATGTTGAGTTATTTTTCTAAGTATTAAATAGAACCTTAAATATGCCTGGCTCCTTGAACCACATACTTTGGTGAAATTAACACCTTATGACATCTTTCTAAGTATTAAACAGAACCTTAGTTATGCCTAGATCCTCGGACCATCTGGTTTGGGTAAATTAATACTTCCTGACATCAATTTAAGTACCAAATAGAATCTTGGTCATGCCTGGCTCCTCAGACCACATATCTTGGGTAAATTGATATGTTGAGTTAATTTACTAAGTGTTAAACAGAATCTTAGCTATGTCTGGCTCCTCAGATCACATACTTTGGTAAAATTAACACCTTATGACATCTTTCTAAGTATCAAACAGAACCTTGGTCATGTCTGGTTCCTTGGATCACGTACCTTGGGTAAATTGATATGGGAAAAGCCTTCGTTGTTACAGACTTTTTGGACTACACATCTAAGGTGAATTAGTATTCCTCATTGATTACTTTAATGTCAGGAGAAATCATTCCAATCATCAATGATCTTCACTACAATAAGAGTTTCAATTAGATGTTCATGAGCATCATTTAAAACATTTACAGGCATACTTGTATCTATTTAAAAGTTGACTAAGCCTTTGGCCCTACAAACTTGTTAATGAGTAAGGCACAAAGTAGTTTTAAGCCTATGTGCATGTTGCAACATTGTGTATGTTCTTAAAATTAGAATTATGCTTGGCCGAGATGATGAATTTAGTATATTTCACTCCCTTTGACCCTATGAACATATTTAGTACTAGACAAGATAGAAATTATATCAGTACTTGCATAAGAATCATAGAAGTAAGAGAATTTTCCATAACTTTCATTAACAAAAGCCTTAAAGAAAGGGGGATTGAGTACAAAATGGCAACTTGGTTACAAATTATGAAAACCAAAATAGAAGTTTCCAAACAAAACAAAAGAAAGAAAAAGAAAAAAGCTACCCTAAGTCTATTTCTTTTTTATTACTATTTTTCCTGGGGGTTGCTGAGTTGCAGCCTCTGAGGATCCTTGATATGCTCCCTTGGACTCACCCTTGGCTGGAATTGGAAGGCTTGCCAAAACAATTTCCATTCTGGTATCCTTTTTATCTTTGGAGGGGTCCTAGGGAGCAGCCAGGGGCACGGTGGCATCAAGGGCAACCTCCTTGGTCACCTCAACTCCTTTTTCGTCTACCCCAAGCTGCTCGGCCATTTTTGGAGGACTGCTAGGAAGGGGTGGGACCTTGTTGGGGCTGCCTTTTCTAGGATCTGCCACTTCAGGAGGGGCGTTTGTCTTAGAGCTATTCGAAGAGGAAGCACGGATGGCTGGGGGGTAGTAGATATTTTCTACCTTCCTAAGGTGGCCACAACATATTTTCTTTGTTTTTCCTCCTAGGCCAGCTTAGCCTTCAGGTCCTTGTTGCAATTCTCAGCCACGTGGAAAGCATCCACGGTTGCTATCTTCCTCCCTTTTCCTCGACCCTAAAGGTGGCTTGGATGTCCTGAAAAGGAAGAAGAGTTAAAAAAAAAAAAAAAAAAAAAAAAAAAACCCTTAAGTTAAAACAATTACCATGGCTAAGTCCCTTTTTAGTTCGAGGAAAACTTCGTGCTGCCTTAGAGACCTGGGGTCAATCATATCTTTAGGAAGAAGCAGGGATTGTTCCATAGCGTTTGCTACATACCCAACTGTGCCCTATTGGAAATCTCGAATATAGGCATCACTGTGTAAGAGAGTCCTATCCAGTTCCATGCGCGGGGCCCAAATTGGGGCTACAGCTTCATAGTCACCCCTCCTAAGGTGGCCACGACATATTTTCTTTGTTTTTCCTCCTCGGCTAGCATAGCCTTTAGATCCTTGTTGCTTTTCTCAGCCACGTGAAAGGCATCCATGATTGCTATCCTCTTCCCTTCTTCCTCTTTCATTTTTCAGTGGGAGGAGTTGACCATCTCCTCGGCCTTAAAGGTGGCTTGGATGTCCTGAAAAGGAAGATGAGTTAAAAAAAAAAAAAAAAAAAAAAAAAAACCTTAATTTAAAACAATTACCATGGTTAAGTCCCTTTTTAGTCCGAGGAAAACTTCGTACTGCCTTAGAGGCCTGAGGTCCGTCATATCCTTGGGAAGAAGCAGGGATTGTTCCACAGCGTTTGCTATATACCCAGTTATGCCTTGTTGGAAATCTCGAATAGAGGCATCACTGTGAAAAAGAGCCCCATCCAGTTCCATATACAGGGCCTAAATTAGGGCTACAACTTCATGGTCACCCCTCCTCTCCGCCTTAGTGGCTAACCTCGTTTGTAGGCCTTTTTGCTGCTTAGCCCCCCTCTAGGCCTTTCTTCTTCTCCCTCGCCTTCTTCTTTGTTAGTAGGTTAAGAGGAAGTGGATTCACTAGTTATGTGTTGGGATGGAAAAGCTAATTTGGGAATGCCCTCTGGGATCAATTGAGTGATGAAATCGCCTTTTGAGATGGGTTGAGTGAAGAAGGTGCCTTCTGGAACAGGAGCACCTTCGGGTAGGAAAAAACTAGGGACAACTATGTTTATGCAATGTAGACGGGGGTCTTTGGCTCTAATCACGCAATTTGGTGCCTGAAAGCCGGACGAGATCAGCTTGTACCCTAAGATTAGGTGAGCCGCTTGCAATTGGCCGTCGTCGTGTACGAAGACCTTGGCTCGGAGTATTTTATCCAAACTCTCCTTGTTGACCAAGCCGAGGTTCGGCTCAGCAGCATGTTTATCTGCAAAATCATCAAGAACAAAAAAAAAATTTCCTTTGTCAATTGTAAAAGTGAAACATATACCAAAAAAAAAAAAAAAAAAAGAACCTATAAATGAACACCCTAGACCTAAAACCCACCTGGCTGCCCTTCTCTTATCGGGCAGGGGAGGCCATCGTGCCATTCTCCTGACACGATTAGAAAATCCTTATTTAGGCCTTTGTTGGAGTCAGGAAGGCACTAAATGAGTCTAACTTTAGGATACCTAGACTTTAGGTAATACCCTTGCCCTTTTAGGTGGTGGAGGTTATAGACCCAATTGATATTGTGGTGGGTAAGTCCTAACCCCATTCTTTCATTGAGGGCATCTACAGAACCAAGGATCCTAAACATATTCGGGGCACACTGAGTAGGAGCTAACCTATGGGCCCTAAGATAATCCCTGGTTATAGCGCCCATAAGGATTCTCATCCTGCCCTTTATGAAGGTAATCATCAGGATTATTACTTCCCCGACCTGCCTATCTTCATGCCACTGATCCTCTTTGTAGTACCTAATGCCTACTCCTGGGGGGATCCTGTATCGAGCCCTAAAGTTTTCTATCCCCTCCTCGGAGTTTACTAGACTCTTAAATCTACCCATTTTCAGAAGGGTTTGGAGAGAACTTGAAAGGTTGAAAGGAGAGAAAGGGGGCCGAGGAAAGGAAATGTACGAAAAACAGAAAATTATATGGAAAAATAGAGTGTACAGATTTGTGAAGACTTATAGAAATAAAGAGGGTCTCCTCGAACAGACTTTTAGTATTTCTAAAAACGAGTAAGTGAAGAAAGTTGGCAAATTCAGTGTAGGTGTGCTGATGCTAAGTGAATGCTAAAGTAAGGTGTGAGATTGATTTGAGTAATATTTATATCAAAGATAAGGCAATAGAGCGAGAAAATTCCTACCCCAACCCTAGCGGAGTCCTCAGCCATTAGATCTACATCGCACTGTGTAAACGTGGGGGACAGGGCGCCGTAAAATTTAATAAGGAGCGCGTCTCGTATGCTGAAGCATCAAGAGTGCGCCTTGGGCAGTTAAAAAGGCGTCTACATAAGCAGAGATGACGTGTTGTGAGCACGGACTGGCTAGTATGACATTGAAATCCTCCTTTCTTCCCGAGGAGCCAAAAAGAAGAATCTCGAAGGGCTATTGTAGGGATGTTGGGCCCAGGAGCTCTTTATCTGGTTATATCTTGGGCCTATGGCCCAAGCCGAGGATGAGGGGTTGTCCGAGGAGGATAAATCTTTAGTAGAGGAAATTGTGTTACTAAATTAAGAAGTTTTTTTTAGTCATAATAGCTTGAGAGATAAATGTATCCTCGACTATCCAAAGCCAAGGTCCAAATACATGGGTTGCTGTCCAGAGGAATGTTCTAGGAAGTTTTGCTAGCACGAATAAACATTACAGAAACAAGGTACGAAGGAGAGTCCTAAAATATCTAAGGGAAAAGCTGCTGCCACCGTATTAATTGCTCCCCGGCTAACTCTCTGGCTACATTAATGTGGAGGTGATGCCTGAACAGTAGTTATCAGCCTTACAGCTATTACACGGAGACTTAAGGAAGGGGCTGATGGGACAAGTATCAACACCAGCCATCTAGCATGCACGTGGGGGGCGAAGGTGAAAGGAAACAAGAGTATAAAAGAGAAAGAAGGCAGGGAGAGTTGGAGGACGAGAAAATCAAGTGGAAAATATCATAGTAACCAGGAACCAATCTTGTAATCAAACCTAAGAGCAATATATAAGAATTGTGCTCCTCGAATCTTGCCGAGGACCTTTTTTCTTCAATATAAACCCGTCTGTTTTCATTCTTTTGTGACGACAATCTACCTTAGTATTTGTTTGAACCATTAAAGCCCAGTTTTTCCAACCCACTCTCTACAAATTCATTGTTTTGAGCCTTTTTAAGCTTAAGTCCACCAACCTTTGGGCTAGGGAATCTAAATCTGGTCCTTACACATACCTTCTACACACCAAATAACTCAATATATGATTATATGTCAACAACATTATAATTCAATTGGTTGACACCTTATTATAATTCAGTTTTAAAATCCTCACACCCCAATTATCAACCAAAAACAAAGAAAAAAAAACTCTCTCTCTCTCTCTCTCTCTCTCTCTATATATATATATATATATATATATTCATTTCGATAATTTAATCTAAATGGATCTCTAATAAAGTTTCAAATGGCTCACGAAAGTTGCAATATTATTTATAAATTCATTTTTCTATTATATTATAAATTTTAATTTTAAAATTTTGTGTGTTTGGGATTGGCTTATAATTTAACCTTTTGCTTTTTAGCTTTTCTTTATAGTTTTTTAAAACCTTAATTTTTCTTACTTTTTAAAAGGACAATTATATTTTAACACATTTTCAACAAAAAACTAAATAAGTTGTTCTCAAAAGTTTTAATACACTATTTGCTAAAAGACTATTAAAATATACAAATATTTTGAAAAAAAAAAAGAAAAAAAAAAGCAATAAATTTTATAAAACTGTACATAAAAATTAAAATTTTAAAATTTATAAGCTAGTCCAAAGTCCAAACACATTTGCATTCTTTTTTCCAATGATTATTGGTTATAAAAAAAAAAAGATTCATGGGAGTAAGTTCTCCCACATCAAAAAAGTGAGTGTTCACTTAAGGGTATAAAGTGCCTGTTTGTTTCAGTTTTTAGAAGCTGAAACGCACGTTTTGAAACCCCCAGCCCAAAAAGCCCGTTTGGTTAGATTCTGTGAGAGTGCTTTTTTTCTTTAGCACATAGGCCCAAGGATCTTGAGCCAAATAGTTGTAGTTTGGTGGACTGGGCTTGGTTCACCGCAGCTAAATGGGGGCTGATTACGAACCAAGTTGTGCGCAAGTCACATAAATCTCCTCAAGGCAAAAACGCGATTCCTCCCCGGGCGTACTGTCGTGGGATCCCGAGGCGTACTGTCGTGGGATCCCGGGGTGTATTAGGCCTGTAAGAATCCAGAATATCTGGTTCTCTGCACTATACAATCTTTCTCCATGCTTGTTATGCAATGGAGTGTTGTCCTTTCCTTTTACCTCTGTAGGTCCTACACAAGAACAACTATACAATGCACATATCTTCAAATAATTGTTAGTTTCTTAGACTAGGATATATATATATATATATATTTACATATACATATATGTAAATGAATTTCATGAGAATGATTTAGCCATGAGGATCCTGGCCCCAATTCTCACAAACTTAGTGCTTTTGCATAAGACTTGTGGGATTTGGAACTCAAGTCTGAGTGGCTTTGTTTGGGCAAAGGACTCAGTTTTACAAGCAAGAATATATGTATTGAGCAGCAAGAAGCAGTAAAGGAAGATAATATAATAAATAAATATGTAAAGTAATTGTTAGAAATCCTTAAATCAATATGAGATATTTCATTATTTTTCTTAATTGTGGATTACAAATGTGCTCACTAAGACGTGATACAAGGTTCAAATAAGCTCAAAAATTACAGACTTTGATGGCTATTCAAGCCTCTAAGACTTGCAAAGTTTGAATCATTTTGAATCTAAGTATGTGCTATAGTGGCTGTTTCTGGGATATCGGGAGACGCTCCTCTGTTTTTCTTGAATTTTACAGAGTTCAAATGACTCTGTTATGATATTCTTCCTACTGAAAATTCCCCCCTTTCAACATGGGTTTTCTCTTCCTTTTATAGTGTGTTTTCTAGGGCTCCATGGTACTAGTGATTTCTCTCTTTTGCCTCTCAGAGCTCGTGCTGTGACAGTTGCCCAAGGGCTGGTCTCTTCCCTTTTTTCTCATAGTTTTCATCTTTTATTGCTGTTTCTCTAAAAGTCACTTGCTGACTTTCCATTTCGGGGTGTCCTTGGCAATTAGCCTTCAATCTCTCTTCTTTCAAGGTTTCTCATTTTTCAGACTTAGTTGTCGATGTTATTTCCTTGTTGTCATTATTCCCAAATAGCTGGAATCTTTTATTGCTGGGTTGAAAGTTCCCCTCCAGTCGCTTCTACTTATGATTTTCTCATTCTTGATTCCTTGTGGTACAGCTCCTTTGTTCATGAATGTTTGCTTTATACTTTCTGATTCTTTGCTGCACCACTGGGTACTTGAGAAAGACATCTCTGTTCTTCATTTCTTGTATTTCGTGGTACCTTTCTTGAGTTGTCTCAATTTCACAGTAGCTGTGCTGCATTACCTGAGGATCCCGGGCCTCTGGCAGCCTCTGGGTATCCTGGCCCAGTTCTTTCACTGGATTTTGCTGGACTTTTTAATGACCTTTTTGCTGGAAATCTGAACATAAATAGGGCCTTAATGTTGATTCTTCTTGCTGCTTGAATTGGGCCTTCTTTACTTTTCATGGAATGGGCTTTTTTGTGAAATTTTAGCCTTCAACATTAGCCCCCCGAGCTCGTGGGTTACCTGTAGCCCACGCGCGAGAAAATAAATTGTTTTTGGATACTTTTCTAGTTTGTAGAACCAATGTGTAGATCAAATAATTCTTGAGGGAAACTCCAAAGGAATTGCTACACTTCCTTCATGGGATGAACTAACATGTTGCAAAAGATTAAAATTCACCTTCATATTAGTATTAGGTTGTAGATTGGTATTCAATAAATCAACTTTGTCAAACTAACAATAATATATGCAGATATATATGTATAACCAAATTATATTGGTATCGCATTTGATGCTAAGAGTATATTTTTAGCACTAACGTTTTTTTTTTTTTTGCTAGCAATTCTAGGATATGCCTTTTTGAAAGTAGCATACAAAAATCGTGATGAATGTATATTAAATCTTAATATAAGATAGCATAGCTTTGTCAACAAGATTTTGTTTGTTTTACAAAATAGGTTGAATGAGGGGGGCCCCCATGAACTTTGCCAAAGATATTCTATGCATTGTAGTACATGCTTGCTATGGCTAAGGTGAATAACAGCAAGATGTTTGCCCCATAAGATTTTTAGTCCATGAATAGTGACTTACCAATGGGACCATAATATCATAAATCATTGAATCATAAAAACATACTGATTTAGAGTCTAATTAAGGTTAGCTATTCTTCTCAAAATGTATTAGAAGATAGAAACTTCCCTGAGGACATGACTTAGAAGGCTTAGGAACATCTCTACGCCTTGCTTTAGCTAAAGACCTTGCTCTTCTGGTGGATGCTCTTGATCTTTGCCTCATTCTTTTTCCAAATTGTGAGAGATTATATAATATTTCAGATTGCAGCAGATTATTCACATACCATACCACCAATTATATTGTTGTTTGAATTGCTATATTCCATATAGTTCATAAGCCAAAGAAAATAACAGTGGCTGAACTTATGTATAGTAAAGTTTGCACTAGACTTCTTAATTTTCATCAAGTAAAAGATATATCTAAGGAAAATTTATAATCTTGTTTTAGCCCCCAGTGTATGCACTGGAAAAGCCAATTGCCAAATAAGATATGGCAATAAAAATTACTTCATGTATATGAAACCATGTGAGGATCTCAACCACACAAGAATTCCAAATTTGATTTTTGATAATTGGTCAAGTAAGAAGACCAAAATTTTTAGAATTTTCGTTTTAATCTATATGAATAAAATATTAGTGCATGGGTGATACCTCTTGCACAACATTTTGCAGTGTTTTGATATATTCAAACATGGTAGTAATAAGTGGGCTTACCAAAAGGGTACCTTTCTTTTGTTAAGTCGAAATACCTCCAAGCCTTTGGTGAGTTTGCACCTTGAAGGAGGAGGGAAATGTTGCTAGCTGGTTTGCAATGTCATTGACTAATCTCTTTGTATAGAGACTTGCAAAAGTATCCATGCTTGTGCGGCTTCAAGTGATGTACTCTTAGAATTTTTTTTTTTTTTTTTAAGTTACGCCTTCCTTGCTTCCTTAGGCTCCCATGAACCAATTCCTTTCAAGGAGGTCAATCTTGTGCACTTTACACATCCACTTTTGGGTTTTCATACCCACTCGAGGCTCTTTCTCTTTGTACCCCTCGTTGGGCCTTGCTTACAATTTGCATCCTTTGCTAGGATGTGCTACGGCTTGTACCTATAAACTTTTGCTTTTGACCATTTTCTTAGTCGTACTTGGAAACTTTTGCTCTTGGCCAATTTCTGGGCCATGTATTTAGAAAAATTGTTCTAGGCCAAGTCTTGGGAAAATTTGTTTTGGTCAAGTCCTGAGCTAGGTACATGGAAAATTTTTCCTTTCCCGAGTCCTAAGCCATGTCACTTGGAAAAAATTATGTTTTGCTCGAGTCCTAGGCTAGGTACATGGAAAATTTTCCTTTTCCCAAGTCCTAGGCCATGCCACTTGGAAAATTTCTGTTTTACTCAAGTCCTGAGCTAGGTACATGGAAAATTTGCCTTTTCCCAAGTCCTAGGCCATGCCACTTGGAAAATTTGTGTTTTGCTCAAGTCCTGGGCTAGGTACATGAAAAATTTGCCTTTTCCCAAGTCCTAGGTAATGCCACTTGGAAAACTTGTTCATGACCATTGAATTTTTCAATCTTCAGAAAAAGTTCCTTCGTAACCCCTCATTTTCAAGTGGGCTTACTGAACTAATTTCTTTTTTTTTTAAAGGGTTGAGGATTTGTTTTCTTCTTTGAGGATCTTCTAAAATATCCTTTCTTGGCTGTGAACAAATTCTTTATGGAAAGAATCTTCTTTTATGAGTCATCTAAGGTTGCTCTCACTGGTGAACTGGTGGCCAGAAGCCCCACCAAAATGATCTTTTTCCTCTATTTTTTTTTTTTTTTTTTTTTTTTTTACTGATAACTGACTGCTGATTAGGATAGGCCCTGGGTTCCTTGGGTCAGCCCCCAAGTTCACCTCTTCTAGTTTTTCTTTGGTAGGATTTATGCCTTCCTTTCCATATCCGTAAGTTTCTCCAGGACCTTCATAAGCAGTATATTAACCTTCCTCCTTCTGTCTTTTTCTGTCCAAGGCATCCCTCAAACCATGGGTATTGCTTCTTTCTTCTGGAATAGGAGCCCCCTGGGATCCTAGAGATGGGAGCCCCCGGGATCCTAACAATGGGATATTCTTCAGTTGGAGCTTATTCACCATAAAGTATATTTTCCACAAACCTGGATGAAATGACTAAGATTGGCAGTGACTTTTGTGGGCTTCCCATTCAATCCCTCTTTCACGTACTAGTGATACATTGAGAGGATTAGGCAATAGTTGTGATGTCATGGTTGGCCTTTAGAGCTAGTTGTAGGTGTCTTCCAATGGTCTCTGTATCTCCTCCAAATCTTGTTATTTCCATAGGTGAGCCTAATTATTGAGCTGTAAGAAATGATAGATGCATTGTATAGTTGTTGAGCTTTCAATAATGTTGATTTTGCTGCTGACTTGCAATATAGTGTTTCTATTGATTTTCTTCAAAATATATTTAAGGTCCACTGCATAATAGGCTTTAGCCCCCAAGACATGAGGCGGTTGTTGAATCATGCTTGATCCACCTTCTCTTGATGCTATTATGGAACTTCTATCCATTTTTCGGATGCCTCCATTTTTTTTTTTTCACAACCATTTTACTTTGCTGGATTCGTGGAAATACTTCGCCTTTGTTGGAACTAACGATCTTTTAGGCTTTGCTGAAATTGAGGGTGTACTTAGCCTTGCTAGAATTAAGGATCTCCTCAATTTTGTTGGGATCAAGGATCTCCAGGCTTTACTTTCCTGGAGTTAAGGATCTCTTAAACTTTGTTGGAATTAAGGATGTACTCAGCCTTGCTGGAATAAAGGATCTCCTCAGCTTTGTTGGGATCAAGGATCTCCCAGGCTTTGCTTTCCTGGAGTTAAGGTTCTCCTAGACTTTGCTGGAATTAAGGATGTACTCAGCCTTGCTGGAATAAATGATCTCCTCAGATTTGTTGGGACCAAGGATTTCTTAGGCTTTGCTGGGATCAAGGATCTCCAAGTCTTTGCTGGGATCATGGAACTACTCCATTTTGCTAAACCCATGGGTGGAGCCAAGGAACTTGTCCATTTTGTTAACCTGCGCCATATGATATTATTATCAAGTTGCTGCAAAATTATTTAGCCCCACAACGTGAGGAAATTGCTTTGCTATGTAATTTACATTTCATCAAATCTCTTTGATTCACTTACTTCTCTTTCTTCTTTTTCTTCTTAAACAAATGAAACAATATCATGAATTTTTTTTTTAAAGAAAGAATACATTAGCCCCCAAATGTGGGGCCATTTCTCTATTATGTAGCTCATACAATCTTCATTTCATTAATCTCTATTTTTTTTTGCACACTTCTCCATTTTTTTTTTTTAATAATGAGACAATGTTTTGATTGTTAAAATATTATTACATGACCCCTCTTACCCCCTTTTTGGAAAGAGTAGAATCCTCATGAGAAAAAGATTTTGCTTCTTCTTGCTGAGTTCAATATTTATTTTTCAACCTTTTGGTTGTACTCTATAGGTTGGTTGTACTCTCAAAACACCTTTAGTATTAGTTAAGTTTTTGTGAAACCAGTGAGTTGCCTTTGGAGACCAATGGTACAAAGTAGTTTCACACCACCAATACCTCATTTAACAAGCATCTTCAAGTTTTGGACTTCAAAGTTTAGGACTAAACTATCTGCATAAATACTAATCAAATTGACCAGCTTTCTTCTCATCACTCCCTTCTACCCTTTCTATTGCTCAGGGTGTGGAGTCATCAACAGCCAATCCCATGCCATGTTCAAAACATTGTGATCTTTTAATCAATGTCAAAACCATTTAGCAACATGGTCTCAACCACCAATAAGCTGAAATAAAACAATATTGCAGTACCCTACCTCCAACACAAGGTTGAAGAAGAAGTTGAGCTGAGCTAAGGGCTTGGCAACTAGAGATTCCAAGTCCTTGTAGAGCAAAGGAATTATCCAAGCCAAAATAATTTTTAAAACATGAAAAATTAATTAATTAATTATTTATTATTTTTCAAAACTAATTAATTCAGCTGGGCAGTTATCTTCTATGAATATCTTTAAAATGAGGTCCATTTAGTTGGAGGATGAGTATGACAACCAAACTTATCTATGATTCTATATTGTGTAGAACAAGTGTCTACTTCTATTACTAAACAATACAATGCTTTTGCTTTCATGCAACAATGATAGCTATCCATTTGAAAACCATAGATTTCAGTCCATTATGTTCAAAATATAAAATGGAGAAAATAATGATACGTAAAACTTATCTTGTGTTGGGAAATTCCCCAAAATTCCATATAGAGTCTCTCGGTAGAACGTTCGTTGGAGGAACCCACACTTTTGGGATCTTGATGTTGAACGCACCAAGAGGAACTTTCCTTCCTCTAAGTGTTTCCTAGCTTTGGAGCCATGCTTGCGAAGGGACTGCTTTTTTCCCTCTCCTTTTTCCCAGTCCCCAGCGGAGTCGCCAAAATGTGAGAGTGCTTTTTTCTTTTAGCACACAGGCCCAAGGATCTTGGGCCAAATAGTTGTAGTTTGGTGGACTGGGCTTGGTTTACCGCAGCTAAATGGGGGCTGATTACGAACCAAGTTGTGCGTAAGTCACATAAATCTCCTCAAGGCAAAAATGCGATTCCTCCCCGGGCGTATTGTCGTGGGATCCCGGGGCGTACTGTCGTGGGATCCCGGAGCGTATTAGGCCTGTAAGAATCCAGAATCTCTGGTTCTCTACACTATACAATCTTTCTCCATGCTTGTTATGCAATGGAGTGTTGTCCTTTCCTTTTACCTCTATAGGTCCTACACAAGAACAACTATACAATGCACATATCTTCAAATAATTGTTAGTTTCTTAGATTAGGATATATATATATATATATATATACATATACATATATGTAAATGAATTTCATGAGAATGATTTAGCCACGAGGATCTTGGCCCCAATTCTCACAGACTTAGTGCTTTTGCACAAGACTTGTGGGATTTGAAACTCAAGTCTGAGTGGCTTTGTTTGGGCAAAGGACTCAGCTTTACAAGCAAGAATATATGTATTGAGCAGCAAAAAACAGTAAAGGAAGATAATATAATAAATAAATATGCAAAGTAATTGTTAGAAATTCTCAAATCAATATGAGATATTTCATTATTTTTCTTAATTGTGGATTACAAATGTGCTCACTAAAACGTGATACAAGGTTCAAATAAGTTCAAAAATTACAGACTTTGATGGCTATTCAAGCCTCTAAGACTTGCAAAATTTGAATCATTTTGAATCCAAGTATGTGCTATAGTGGCTGTTTCTGGGATACCGGGAGACGTTCCTCTGTTTTTCTTGAATTTTACAGAGTTCAAATGACTCTGTTATGATATTCTTCCTACTGAAAATTCCCCCCTTTCAACATGGGTTTTCTTTTCCTTTTATAGTGTGTTTTCTAGGGCTCCATGGTACTAGTGATTTCTCTCTTTTGCCCCTCAGAGCTCGTGCTGTGATAGTTGCCCAAGGGCTGGTCTCTTCTCTTTTTTCTCATAGTTTTCATCTTTTATTGTTGTTTCTCTAAAAGTCACTTGCTGACTTTCCATTCCGGGGCGTCCTTGGCAATTAGCCTTCAATCTCTCTTCTTTCAAGGTTTCTCATTTTTCAAACTTAGTTGTCGGTGTTATTTCCTTGTTGTCGGTGTTATTTCCTTGTTGTCATTATTCCCAAATAGCTGGAATCTTTTATTGCTGGGTTGAAAGTTCCCCTCCAGTCGCTTCTACTTATGATTTTCTCATTCTTGGTTCCTTGTGGTACAGCTCCTTTGTTCATGAATGTTTGCTTTATACTTTCTGATTCTTTGCTGCACCACTGGGTACTTGAGAAGGACATCTCTGTTCTTCATTTCTTGTATTTCGTGGTACCTTTCTTGAGTTATCTCAATTCCACAGTAACTGTGCTGCATTACCTGAGGATCCCGGGCCTCTGGCAGCCTCTGGGTATCCCGGCCCAGTTCTTTCACTGGATTTTGCTGGACTTTTTAATGACCTTTTTGCTGGAAATCTGAACATAAATAAGGCCTTAATGTTGATTCTTCTTGCTACTTGAATTGGGCCTTCTTTACTTTTCATGGAATGAGCTTTTTTGTGAAATTTTAGCCTTCAACAGATTCAAAAAGCAATTTTTTGTTAAAAGTTGTATTTTGAGTTTGTGAAGAAAACGTGCATTTGCAAAAAGGAGCTCAAAGGCCCATAATCAGAAAGTCCGTGCACGTTTCATCAATATTACCATTAAGGCAGTGTTAAATTACCAAATTGCCCATTATGCTGCTACAAAAGTCCTCTCCGTGCTGCTCTGCTACAGAACAAACACAACAATCTCTCTCAAACATCTCTAAACTCAAGCATAATCAGATTATCAGAATACAAACTCAAAAACACAATTTTAAAATTAATCAAATCATAACAATAAATAAATAAATAAAGACAAAAGACAAAAGCCATCTGACCCATCTGGACTGGGTTAGGGATGAAGATGAGCAACAGCACGAAGATGAGAACTCCCTGGAATGTTCTTGAATGAGGGAGAAAAGGAAAATTTTCTTATCGCAGAGAGAGTTTTGGAATCAAGTAAAGAGAGAGAGAGAGAGAGAGAGAGAGAGAGAGAGAGAATGGAGCTCCCTGGAATGTTCTGAACGAGGGAGAATGAGGGAGAAAAGGAAAATAAAAGAAGGGGGTAGAGATAGTGGACACGTGTGTGGAGGAGAAAAACAAGAAAAAAAAAAATGAAACGTATGGTTGAAAGTGAAATGAAGAAAGGAAAAATAATATAAAAAATAAAAAATCCTAATTAAGAAATGTTACTGTAATATTTTCACAATAAATTTTAAGTAACAGATTGTTATTAGTTAATATTGGTTAGTAAAAAAATAATTTCAGTAGTGGGTTCAAATTAGAACTAGTAACAGCTTTCTACATAAATTTTGTTGTGAAAATATTGCAAAAAATGTTGTGAATGTAACACTTCTCATAATAAATTTTACACAGTAAGTTGTTATTAGTTCTCATTTGGACCTACTAATGACATTATTATTATTTTATCTACCATTAACAACTTGTCATATAGACTTTATTGTGAAATTTTTGTAAAAATATTGTGTCCATAACTTGAATTAAGAGAGATAATTAAAACAAAGGATTCTCTTTTATATATATAAATATATATATATATATATATATATATATATATATATCTTGTCCTTTTTGGTAATTTACAACTCAAACCTCCACTTTTATAAGTATTAGCTAAACACTCAACTTTTTCAAAAAACACTTTTTAACAGTTTTTACCAAACATTAAACTTTTTTAAAAAAACATTTTTTCATTATATACTTTTTGAAAACTCAACTTTTTCAAAAAGCCCAACTTCAAAAAGCTAAACCAAACTCACCCAAAGCCTTCATACCCCTTTCAAGATTTACCGGCTTTTGGAAGGTGTAAGTTATGTGATATTATACTCGGGTCCCCTCTTCCCAATCAATGTGTGTGTGAGTTTAGTCTTCTCTTAAAAAAGAAAAAAAAAGTTACAACTGACGAGCAAACAAAGGATAGTAGATTAGGGCTGTCCACGGGTCGGGTCGGCTCGGGTTTGGGCCTGACTCGAACTCGATCCGACTGGATCGGGTTATAAAAAATTTGACCCGAAACCGACCCAATAATGGGTCAGACCCGACGGTTCGGGTCAACAGTTAAACGGGTCGGTTTGGTCGGTTAGGCGGGTTTGGGCCGAAATTGGGCTAAAATTGTGAATTTGCATAATTTTTTTTTTAATTCAACTTTTGACAGGCCTTTTGGGCCCAAAATTAATGGGCTTACTACTTTTAACAAAGATTTATATCATTAAATCATATATATATATATATATCAAATGGGCCTTTTTTCACCTCCTTTATTTCAAATTGGCCCATTACACAACTTTGAAACCTTTGGGCCTCCAGCCCTTCAGTCCAAATTTAATTTTCTAGCTCACATCTAATGACAAAAGAATACAGTAAATATATAACAACACAACCTGAGTAATTGCAATTTGCAAGCACATAAAAAACACATGATATTACTTTCTAACCACCTGTTAAAACTTCACAATACAAAGAAAGTTTTTCAAAATGCCTATAACATTATAGGACCTGGGCAGCAAAAGCACAAGAGGAGGCCCAAAATTTTATAGGCATTAACATGTAAACCCCCTGTTAAAACTTCACAATACAAAGAAAATTTTTCAAAATGCCTATAACACTATACATAACTTGCATGTAAACCCCCTATACATAACACTATACATAACACTATACAAAATTTTTCAAAATGCCTATAACACTATACATAACACTATACATTGAAAAATTTTCAACATGTAAACCCCCTGTTAAAACTTCACAATACATAACTTGCATGTAAACCTGGGCAGCCTATTAAACCTACCAAGTTGTGCCAACCACTCATACATGTAAGTTATGTAACACAACTAACACAAGCCAACAAACAAATTCTGACAAATAATTCAATCACAGCCACACCACAAGTATGGCAACAAACCAGCAAACCAGCAAACAAATTTTAATAAATAATTCAATCACAACCACATCACAAGTGTGGTAACAAAAGATAATAAGAGCATCTCTTGCAATATTTCCATAGAGTTAAAGAAGGCAGAAAGTGTGTAAAGCAATAGCTAGTTATAATTAGTTACAAACTTCCAAAAAATAGCTTTTCTAAAACATTTAAAGAGCAACTACTATATAGAGTTTAGTCCATGACTTATAGAAAAGAAAGCCTATTAAACTTAATAAGTTTTCTATCCTATAAGCAAGAGTTAATTTATCAATTATCAATTAGAAAAGCACTGTCCAAAAAAACTTCCAAATTGCATCCAAAAATCTGCCTCCTATACAAAATGTGTGTCCTTCCTCCTACAAGAAAATGGGCAAAAAGATATTTATCAATAAAAAATATAAGGACAAGACCAACAAATACAGAATAGTTATAACAAAAAACAATAGAGAAAGCAGAACCAAACTCAATAGAAATAACATAAGGGCAGAAACTTACCCAGTTTTTGATTAGTCATCAATGTTAATTGAGATACCTTTGCTTGAGCTTGAACAACCATAAAAGTAACACACAAACAATAACAAGAAGTTAAAAGAGAAAGAAAGGATACCTCAAAGAACTCTTAGCTATCAGGGATTTAACCTTGAAAAGGAAGCAAAAAGCCTAGGATTTCAACTCCTGTATAAAATTAACATTTCAAAATTTTAAGTTAAGAAAGCAAAATGAATCAAACGAATAATAAAATACAATCACATAAGAAAATAAGAATGTGGATTTCATCTTTTTAAAATAGAGGCTCATCTTTTTCTTTTTTATACAGTGAAGATGCAAGTACATTGATAATAGAAAACGAAACAAAACAAAGAATAAAACAGGCAGATAAGAAAATGAAAATGTGTTTGGATTTCATCTTGTTAAAATAGGGGTTCATATTCTTTTTTTACAGTGAAGATACAAGTATATTGATCATTAAAAAAAAAAAAACAAACAAAACAAGGAATAAAATAGGGCAGATACAAATCACACTCAGAGCACTACCATAATGAGTCAATGCAAGAAAATGATAAAACCAGGGAGCACTAACAAATCACACACAGAGCACTAACAAAATGATAAACCCAGATTGGGCAAAAAAAGAGGAAATAACACATATTTGCGGAATGAAAATAACACTCAGTAGCAGATCACAACATTAAAGAACACATATTTGTACAAGGTGAAATGAAAATTAGATTCCTTATAATGCATTTAACAATCTAATTGCAAACAAGAGTTTCAATGCAATTAAGTAGCAGATCACAACATTAACAAATAAAATAAAATAAAGCTTAGCAATTTCTAGCATCAATGAAGAACGGATTATACCATACAAAGGACTGAAAATCATCAAGCTTTCCTCTTTATTTGCCGAATCACAAACACAAAATACAGAAAAAGAGGGATGAAATAGGAAGGAAGAAACTTTACCTGATCTGAGACTAGGAAGCCGAGTCTGAGAGGCTGAGTGTTAAGGAGTAAAGGGATTTGTTTGTTTCAAAATAAAAATAAGAGATTTTGAAATCACTAGAGACTAGAGAGACTAGAGAGCAGAGAGAACGTAGAACACTCGGTAAAAGTCCAATTTATAAGAGAGAGATATGAGGGAAAATCTGATTTTGATTTTGATTTTGAGAAGTGTAGCCAAGTTGAGTCTTGAAACCCTAAACTATGATTCATGAACAGAGGTATGGGAAAGATCAAATCTGAGTTTGATTTGAAGGGTAGCCGACTAGCCATTTGGGGCTGGACCGACTGATAGAGAGAGATAGAGAGAGAGAGAGAGAGAGTGAAGCCTGAAGAGAATTAGAGGAAAGTGAAGATGGAAGAGAGTTAGTGAGGCCGAAGACTAGAGAAGAGTGAAGAGACTTGGAGAGTGAGAGAGAGAAGGCCGGACTGAAGTGAAGAATGAAGGGAAAGTTTAGGCTTTTGGAAAGTTTAGGCTTTTAGATTTTTAGTTCCAATTTTAGGCTTCTAGTTTTAGGCTTTTGAGACTTACAGAGAGAGAGAGAGAGAGAAGGCCGGACTGAAGAATGAAGGGAAAGGTTAGATTTTTAGAGTTTTAGTTACAATTTTAGGCTTTTGAGACTTAGAGTTTAGTTTGAATTTTTTAGCAATTAGCCGTTCTGAAGACTTTGGGCAGCTGGTGTCTGGTGATTTGATGTTTACTTTTTGAGTGGAAAGAAATTTGTGGTGCACAGGAGCCGTGTGGTTCTCAATGAGGCAGAAACAACAGTGCTCAGTCTTGTCAATTATCAGTCCACTCCTCTTTAGTCTTCAGTTCACGTGATCTGCCCCTGGTTCAGAATTTTTTTTTTTCTTTTAAAACTTCGGTCGGGTCGGTTTGTACGGGTTTTTAAACCCTTAACCCGCAACCCGAACCGAATATTCGGGTTTCCTGAGAGAAGAAACCGAACCCGACCTGCCAAGGGCTTCAGGCCGACCCGTTGGGCTTCGGGTCGGTCGGATTCGGGCGGTTTGAACGGGTCCTGAACCCGTTGGACAGCCCTATAGTAGATAGTGCTGGACTAGGATTGTGCTACTCCTAGACTAGCTTATTAGATTACATCACCCAAACAAACAATCTCCTTTCAGCAACTGAGTCAAGTTGCGGTCTTTTTCTAGGTTTTATATAGTACGAGAGTGGAACCTAGACCACTTCAGTTCTCTCTCTCTCTCCGTCTCGATCAAAATCTGTCGCCGATCAAAATTTTAAGGTATAATCCTTAAACTCATTATCCAATTTATAACATTTTTTTATTATAAAAAGAATTACTGTAATTATAGATCATCCTTAATCGTGATCAGCGAGTTTATGTAGCTTATTTAGTTTCAGATCAAGATTGTGCATTTTGCTCCCTTTTCTTCACGAAAATTATTTGAATTTCCAGTATGATCTTCGCTACTTTACTATCTGATTGTGTAGATGTGATCTGTTTATCAGTGTAGTCACTACTAGGGCATGTTTGGTTGCTGAGAATTCGAAGGAAAAAGGTTAACTAAACAGTAACATTCTTATTGTTTCTGATAATTACGAATAGAGATGAACAAAACTCGAATTAGACAGTACCAACTAGTTGGCATTGGACTTTGCTCAGTGATTTTTCTTCTTGGGTGTGATTTTAAGTTTGGGTATTTTGCTTTTGTCTTATAGGTGTAACTTTGTTTGGACTTAGGGGTGTGTGTGTGCGCTTAATTTTATAATCTTTGGGTTCCTGTGTATAGCCCAAGCATTTAATAAAATCCTAGTACCTTTGGGTACATAGTATTAGTACCCACCAATAGTGCTAGATTGGCTTGGAGCCTTGGACAATGAACCCACTAAGAAGGGAAGCGCAAAGTGCAAGCGGTGCGTCTCCTTAATGAAAGCATCTAAATTGTGTAATTTAGGAAAGTGGGATTCTTCTACTAAGCTGTCTGATCCCACAAAATGTGTGTGAAATTTGGACTTAAGGTGTGTGTGTGTGTGTGTGTGTGTGTGTGTGTGTGTGTGTTTGGACTTAAGTAGGAAGCCATATTTCCACTCAAGGCCCTTTCGCAATGTGAGATCAACCATTTATGGTGGAAGCAAAATGTTTGGAAGCAACCACTCAAGGTGTGGAAATAAGACCAACCTTGTAACATTTTAATTAGTGTTACTTTCTTACTCCTAGTATTAGCCACTGCCATCGCTAACATATAGGATAGGATATACAAATTCTTAGCCTTTTTTTTTTTTTTTTGGCTTTTCATGCAAATGGATAGCTGTTTATTTTTACAAGCCCAAAATGTGTTTAGTATTTGGTGAGACTGGATGATAATTTTGGGGGTAGGGCTAGACTAACATACAGCCAAATAATTACAAGAAGAATCTGATAAATTTGTTATTTTTGGTATTTATAAATTGCTATTTATATGAAAATTTTTATCTAATGAGAATTGAATTTGGGTTTGTTAGTATGTATTTATTATGGCTTCCATTAATTTTAAAAAAAAAGGATTTGTTTTCTAAGAAAGACAATTGCAATATGATTTGTTAAACTCTTAAATATAATTGCTGTCAAGGGAGTTTTACATGGAAAAATTGTAGATTATATAGCCTTTTAGATAAAATGTATTTTTCTTTATTGTGATTCATCCACATCATTAGTAAGTTGTTAGTTTGTACTTTGGAAGGGTACTAATAATGACTAATGAGTTTCCATGACAAGGTTAGATTAACACAATAAGGATTAAATTGTACAATATTTCACTCACAAACTTGTTTTCAATGCATGCAGATAAACCTACCTTAAGCTATTTATTAGTTTAGCTATTGTGTAGGATGGTATTATAGTTGTAAATGCGGTAAACATTGATGCAATTGAGAAATTTATTGATTTAGAATTTTTCAGGCATCTAAATTAAGCATTTTGAAACAAGTGAAAAACCAAAAACTGAATCTGTGTTGAGGATCTGAAAATTTTAGTGTTTGCTTTCTACATTTTTTCAATAGATTTATTTTATCTAGATACTTTTCAATTCTACTTACAAAGAAATTTGATGTCTTGATACAGTTTAACTACTGAATAGGAAATTTAATCATGAGTTCAATGGATCAAGGAAGGAGACCAAATAAGTTCATTGCGAACAGAAACAACAAGATATACATGGACCTCAAAGACATAATACGAGAGCACGCCCTCCCTTTCCTTCCTGCTAAATCACTGTTCAGGTTCAAAGGGGTTTGTAGGGACTGGAAGCTCCAGATTTCAACTCCTTTCTTTGCACACAATCAATCAAATAATTTTCATAGAGTCATGGGCTTCTTTTGTCAATCCCAGTCAAAGCCACCTTCATTTATATCCCTTGATCCAAATTCATGTGGCATTCCAGACCCATCTTTGCAGTTTTTGCCTGAACCGGTTGACATCAGGACTTCTTCCAATGGCCTACTCTGCTGTCAGGGTCGCACTGGCGAGCAACCCTACTATATCTGTAATCCTGCTACCAAGCAGTGGAAGAAACTCCCTAAACCCACTGCTAATCATGGGTCTAACCCTGCCCTCGTACTCATCTTCGAACCATCTTTACTCAACTTCATTGCTGAGTACAAGCTCATTTGTGCTTTTCCATCTGCTGATTTTGATAATGCTTATGAATTTGAGATTTATTCCTCTTCAGAAGGATCTTGGACAATTTCACGCGAGATGTTCTTTGGTGGTGCAATGTTCATGCCTTGCTCAGGTGTCCATGTGAATGGAATTGTATACTGGCTCTCTAAGATGGGTGGTGGTGGGATTGTATTTTTTGATCTCACCATGGAGCGTACACAGCGCCTCTATTCTTCTCAAAATGGCTGCTTGGGTGTGATGGATGGGAAGCTTACTGTGACTAGTGCTTATGGTCAGGCACTAACTGTGAATGTGCTGTCTAATTCCTACACAAACACAATGGGGATGAACAGCAGAGTCAAGGCTTGGGATAGAAAACTTCATGTCAATTTAAGCGACAGGTCAGAACTTGGTGCACTTCCTAGTTATACTCATTCAGCACATGATCAGGGTGCTGTTCTCTTTGCCAGTGGGGATGTGATTGTGTTTCGCTGTGACAGAGCACTTCATACATATGACATGAAGACTAAAGAATTTGGACGCCTAAGTTGTGAAATTGATAATGATGTGAGATTTTTTGGTTATGTGAATGGCCTTGTTGAAATCTAGCTGGACTGTCTTCTTATATGTCGTGTTTACAGCATTTGCAACACTGTCTAGCCATAATATGACACACCGAGCAGTTTACATTGGGTTGTAAATGGTTTATTATGTAGTAGTCAGTGAAATAATTTAGGGCTATTGTGTTGTTAGCTATCAGATTTGACTGTGTTACTGATTTACATCTATTGCAACTTTCGGTCTTTTTGGTACAAAATTGTAAACATATTATGATTTTCGTTTTGGAATTGAGATATCAACTGGATGAAACAATTTACTGAAAATTGTTCAGTTTACCTGGACCTTTATTTAGCTATCAGATTTGACTGTGTTACTGATTTACATCTATTGCAACTTTCGGTCTTTTTGGTACAAAACTGTAAACATATTATGATTTTCGTTTTGGAATTGAGATATCAACTGGATGAAACAATTTACTGAAATTTGTTCAGTTTACCTGGACCTTTATTTCTCACCTGTCAGCCTTGGAGCTGTGACTGACCTGTATGGAATCTCCAAAAAATGGGTGTGTGGCCTGGCCTTTAGTCTAACAATGAATCAAACGATTTCTCAAGGTTTATGACGAGAAATTATAGAGTTCTCTTGTGGATCACGTCATTTGTCCATCATTTCACTAAAAAATTTTACTTGTTTAAAATTGCTGAGTCAGTAGTTAATTTCTGTTTAAAAATTTTTTTCTAACTAACAATTTTAAACAGGTCAAAATTTTTTAATAGAATGGTGGACCACATCACTTGTCTACCATGTGAATCTTATGTTTTCATTTTGAAATGATGGGATAAAATAAAAGTACCAATAATAGCTTGGCTTGGGACTAATTTAGCAATAAGCAAGCATTTTTCAGGACCCAAAAAAAGAAAAGAAAAACAAAAAAGCACCTTTCCCTTTATTTTTAGGCGTATCCAATACGTGCCTCCCTCACTCTATTATTGGGAATCCAAAATTAGCTTTTAAGCTTTTCGTTTACTTTTTGGTGGCTTGGCATTAGCTTTCTTAATCAGTGTGTTTGATTATGTGAGAGCGTTAAGAATTTAGCTTTTCCTTGAAGGTTACTATTTTCCTGAACTTGCTTCTAGAAACTACCCCAAAACACAGTAAGTGGAGCTACTAATCTCGAAAAGTTATATTTAATTGTCGTCTAATTATTAGTACCATGCCTGTGAGATGTATAGTTTAATTAAAATTAAAATGTAAATAAACTAAAACTATATTAATGATTAGTGAGACATGTGACAAAAACATATTAATTTTATGACACATACATAAGTATATTGAGCCATGTACTTTGCCCAAACATGATATATAGTATATAAATTTTATTATATAAAAGCACAAATTTATGATATATAATCAAGATTATTAAGATATATATTAATTCTATTTTTTTATGAGGTCAAGGTTGTTGGGTCTTGATGCAATGGAAAGTACCTTTTACCAAAAGCAACAAGCATTCCATCTCCTTGGAAAAATCTTTGATTCAAAAATTGTGCCGTTGCAATCTTGATTTGAACACAAAATGTCTTCCACTTTGATAGGAGGATGAATTGAAAGGTATTTGCAATGAAACTATGATGAATCTATAACTATGCGCTTGTTAGAGACTTCTCATTCTTTGCATTCCTTGTGTATTCTTTAAATGTTCTTTATGTATGTTTTTCATCTTCGAAAATTTGTGGTGGAAGTTTGTTTTTCATCTTCAAAGATTTGTGGTGGAAGTTTTTTTGGGACTTTAGAGCTTGCAGCCTTTGAAACTTCAATGTGTTGGAGTCCTTGGAGTTTTTGGAGACCTTGGAGCTTGATTCAGCTTTGACAATTGAAATTCTAGGTAGTTTTGGAGCTTCATTTCAGCAAGTGGAGACTTTTGAATGTCCTCCTATGAGACTTATGAGAGTCTCTATTTAAAGCAGTCTTGAGGAGGTTTAATGACACATGATTGATTTTGATTAACAGCACTACATGTCATAATTTAAATGGAGGGGCTTTAAATCTTGTTCTCCAATGGACACATGGCATAATTTGATCAACCAAAGTGTTTTAATTTTAAGTGTGTGTTACTTTAAATTAAAATATTATTGTATGTCGGCTTGTGATTGACTCTTGAATGTTCATTTATCATTTTTATTCAGTATCCCTTGACGAATTGTGACATTTTGCAACGGAATTCGGCACTCAAAAGTGCCAAATTTTCCTTTATGTCCTCATTTCCCTTGATATATAATAATTAACTATAATTTGCACTTGCTATATCAACGTTTACAATCAGGTATGCATAGACTCTTCTTTAAAAAAAAAAAAAAAAAGGTATGCATGTACAATTTTGTAACGTTATAAAACAGCGTTAATACTAAATTTGTGATTCAAGCTATCTGTACGAGTTTTTATTTTCAGAAAAAAGAAAATAGAAAAAAGAAAAGATTCAAGCTATTTGTACGACACTTGAAAAAAAAAAAGTAAAGGTTATTTTTTTAAGAATCAAAAAGTACTCATGGTTAAAAAAGAAGGTTGAATCTCTAAGTATAATACTCCGATTATTATCATTATTAATATATGATTATTATGCTATTATTATTGTTAGCTTTGTGAGGTGTTATAGATATGCACGTCGCGTCACGGTAACATTGTTGTTATATTAGTTTTGGATATGCTACTCTTCAATTAGTGAGAGGTGTGATCATGCGGCAAAACAAAGATATATATTGATCACGTGGCCAAAACAAGAATATCACTAAAGTCATTAGTCTTTTTTTTGGTTAAAAACCGAAGTCATTAATCATTATTAGACTCTTAGTACGCATAAGCAATTCCGTGGCCGTTATAAAAAATGTTCCCTAAGCGTAGTTTTATTTTACATTTTTACTTCTATTTAATATATATATCAAATTTTGTGTCAATCGGATATTATTTACTATATGATCTATAAGCTTATATTTTATGCATAATTTAAAACTATAAAAACTTGCATTTTAAACAATTTATTAATAACATAACTATTGATCTTTAAATTTCTAGAAATTTTACAAGTATGGAGAATATAAGAAGAATATGTAATCTAATGACGGATTTGTCAAAATTCACCGTTAATAAAAAAATATTAAGTAAAGTTGTAACCTAAGGGTATAACTAATTTTGTAGCGAAACTTTGTCATTCTAGTAGGAACAAAATTTAGCTAAAAAATTGGTTATAACCTTACTAAATAAAATAGACATTATTACATATTTTGAAAATCTAACCATTGAATTACATCTACTTTACGCTTTTAATACACATATCAAATTTTGTATCAATCGAATATTATTTACCGTATGGTTTATAAGCTTATATTTTATGTATAATTTAAAATTACAAAAAACTGCAATTTAAACAATTTATTAATAACATAGCTATTTGTAAGGACAAAAAAAATTTAGTGGCCCACGCTCACTTAGAACAGTGAGTAGCACAGTTAAACCTTGACTCAAATCAATAGAATTTGTAAGAGAGAGAAACGAACAACAAAAGGAGACTCTGCCTGAGAATTAAGATAGAGAAGAAAATGTTAATTTTATAGAATAGAAGATGCATATATCCCTCCACAAGCTTGCCTAAAGAGGCTAAATTTGTGCAAATAGTTACACTGTTCACTCTCCTTTCTTTCTCTTCTTCTTTGTGCTTATGTCTTTTTGATACTTGTGTCTCGATCCTTTTCTCAGTGAACCTTCTTTTCCTTATATATCTCTACCTCTATCATATCTCAACCATCCATTCTCACTTAACCTCCCTACTCTCATGACACTTGTTACTTTTAACACCTGAAAAATATGGTGGAAGAAATCTGCTTAGCTGTGACTTACACATTACAAGTCATTTCCTCATCAATGCGGTTGATAAAACTGTTGCCCACCATTTAATGCAAATGCAACAGGCTACACTAGACCAGAAGCTTCCCTAATGTCCACAAACTCTCTCTCTTCAGATTTTGGTTCCCACTCAGAATGCCTTGGAGTGCCTTGACTCACTTTTATCTTTCCTTAGACGGCTTTCCTCCTCGGGCCTGTGGCTCGTGGCATTTCCACACCAATGTTGCAACTCTTCAACTTCATCCTCAGTCCTTGGATACCCACACTATTAACCTTTAAATTTATAGAAATTTTGCAAGTATGGAGAATATAAGAAGAAGACGTAATCTAATGATGGATTTGTCAAAATTCACCGTCAATAAAAAGATATTAAATAAGGTTATAACTTAAGGCTACAACAAATTTTGTAACAAAACTTTGTCCTTCAAATATTTCACTAGGAAAAGGATGAGTAAACTGTAAGCAAAATTGGACAACGGTATTAAGGTTGTAAGGAATGAAATTGGATTGGTCCCAAAACCGGATTGGGTTCAAACCCCAATGGCCCAAACAATAAATTTGTAGAGCGTGGATAGAAGAACTAGATCTATCCCAGAAGAAAAACAATTAGATTTAACGGTTCAAGACGGCTTGACACAGGTAAGATTAGAAATTCTGTCCTCGGAATAGATTAAGTAGTTCGTATCATATGGTTTTGTTGAATAATAAAATTGTACAAGAGTTCCAGTCCTTATCCTTGATTTTTCCTCCCTTTTCTTAGTACATCTTTCCAAGTTATATACTACAATCTTGGTGTCATCCTTACCACACACGTGTAGGTTAGATTCGAGGGACTCCTTCTTGTCCCATCCAGTACCTCCCAGAACCATCAACCAATAGCTGTAAGGCTGCTTGATCACTGTTTAAGCATCACTTCCACATTAATGCGGCTAGAGAGTTGGTTGAGAGGTATTTAATGCGGAGGTAGCAGCTTTTGAAGATATTTGTTTGCCTTTCTTTTCTTACCCCTGGTCCAATGTCCCACCCTTAATTGTGATGTAACTCCGAAGTAAGTCCGTGATGATATGGCACTCAGATCTACCTTGGACACATGTTGCCGAGAAGGCTTTTGTCCTCGGATGCTTATTGGACCTATCTCATATTGTCTATACTCCTCTCTTCATTCTATTCTCCTCATAATCTTATTTGGACCTCCTCGGATGGTCTAACATCCTCGGATAGGGCCATAGGCCCAATTAATACTGCTTTAACAATACTTCTTAATTAACTGGCCCCCACAATAGCCCCTCAAAATCTTGCTTTTGACTCCTCGGAAGAAAATGATGATTTTGATGTCCTCATCCCATCTTGTTTTTGGTTTTACTCTGTATTCCTGACCTCCTACATGTCTTTTTGTATGCTTTGGACATGCTCCTAACGCTTCGGCGTCCAGAGCGTGCCAGCATTAAATTTTGGCGACGCCCTTGTCCCCCACATTCAACGGTAAGATGTAAATCGAACGGTGGAGGGTTTTTCTTATTTTATGAGCGGGAACTTTCCCACTTATAACTTCTGTGCTATTATAAATAGCTTTTCAAATCAATTCTCTCTCTTACTTTCAGCAATCACACAATCCTAGAGCTCATACACTGAACCTGTCTCTTTCTTTCGTTTCCCTGTGCATCTACAAATACTAGAATCTTGTCCGAGGACCCTTTTTCAAACCTGTAAGTCTTCTTAAAACTTTTTTAGCTTTCATCTTAAACTTGTAAATTTTTCTTCGAAACCCTTTAGGAAAATGGGTAAGTTCAAATGTCTGGTTAAATCCGAGAAGGGTATGAGAAGTTTCAGGGCTAAGTATAGGATACCACCAACAGTGGGTGTGAGGTATGCAGCCCAGGGGGAGTGGGTCGGCGCTAGGAAAACTGGGGAGGTGGTCATTCCTATGATTGCCTTCATAGAGGGTGGGATGACCGTTCCCATGGGTACTATTACTAGGAATTACCTTAGGTTTTTTAGGTTATCTCCCACATAGTGTGCCCCAAACATGTTTAGGGTCTTGGGAAGTATAGAAACTTTAAACGAGAGAATGAACCTGAACCTGACCCACCATGATGTGAATTGGGTGTACAACCTGCACCATTTGAAAGAGCAGGGATATTACCTCAAATCGAGGTATCTCGCAATAAGGCTAATCCAATACCTTCCCACTTCAAACAAGAACTTAAAGGAGGATTTCCTTATCTTTTCTGGGAAATGACACGATGGCCTGCCCTGCCCAACGGAGGAGGGAGAACTAGGTGAGGGTATAGCCATTGATTCATGAATTTTAGTTTGCATTTTTTTTTTGTCTTGTGTCTCAATATTCTTGTTTCTAATGAAACCTCATTTTAATTCAATGATTTTGCAGATAGGTGTTCTACCAAATCCAAACTCAACTTAGTCAACAAAGCGAGCTTGGATAAGGTATTGCAAGCTGAAATATATGTGAACGAAGCTGACGGTCAACTCCGAGTAGCCCATTTAATCCTTGGATACACACCTCTCTCGTTCGCCTTCCAAGCTCCTAAATACGTAATTAGAGCTCGCGACCCTTGGCTCCGCCGTATAAGCGTTGCCTAACAGGGGTTCGTCGTTCTAAAGGGTGTTCCACTCCCCAGAGACACTCCCCACACCCAGCCACTCCTTCAGTAGGAGCATCCTCATCCCAACTTGTCCTCAGAGAAAAGGAGGACAGAAGAGAAGAAGAAGAAGAAGAAGAAGAAAATCTGGAGGAAGTTGTAGATTTGACAGACTCCTCGGACGAATTCGAGGTTTTTAATTAGACTATACACTCCGAGGACGCTTTCGACGAAATGGGTGTCCAAAGGAAACCTCAAAGGAGTTTAATGGAGCTGATAGAGAACCAGCCTGGGAAAGGTGCATCAGGAGATCTGCACAGTCTCAGATTCCCCCTCCTTCCACCAAATCTCCTCCTCCTGCTCCTTACCAACCTCAGTCGGTCAGACCTGAAGATTCTGATCTAAAAAGGCGAAGGGAGCAGAAAGGGAAAGATGTGGTTGATACTAAAAGATCTCGTCCGACCTGGGAAGAAAAGGCCCAACAAGCTGCGAAGTAGAAGAAGGTCAACCACACATCACAACAGGGCCTAGAGAGGTCGAATACTCAGCCTCCTGAGCCACAAGCCTGGCTGCCAGCACCCATGCACAATGGGGAGCCCCTGAGGGATGATGCATCATTCAGGGACTTCAACGGTGGCATTGGGTGCCACGTAGCCTCGGCCATGGAGGAGGCTTGGTTGCTTCCAAGAGATATGGCTGAGCTGAAGAAAATGAGGAAGAATGAAGTCTTCCTTAACTGTAAAAGATATTTGGGAATGGTATAGTGCTAACTCTTTTCCCTTTTTTTTTTTTACTTACAATTATTATTTATTGATATGTACTTTTTATTGGCTATGGTGTTAATCCTTCCCTTTTAGGCTATCCAAAACACTTTCAGACTGGAAGAGATTACTAATAACTGCTACTAGCAGTTGGAAGATAAAAGGAAAAAACGGACGGCAGCCATACAAACATTGACCATATCTGAGCATAATCTTGCCGAGTTGAAGAAAAAGTTGACTGCTAAGGAGCAGGCTCGCCGTAGCGCTGACTCGGCCTTGGAAGGCGCAAAGAGGCAAGCCAAGGACCAGAGGAGGCGTCTGCGCGAGGCAAATGACGAATTGAATGCTGCCAGGGAGCAAATGGAAGCCCTTAAAAAACAACTGGAGGAAACCCAAAGGCTAAAGGATCAAGCTGAGAGGTCCAAGGCTGAAGCTGAGAAAGCAAGGGTTGAGGCCGAGAAGGAAAGGGACGAGGCCGAGCACAAGGGTTATGACCTTGGAGTGGCTGAAACCAAGGAAACCCTTAAGGCAGAGGTCCCAACGGTGTACCACATTTACTGCGCCCAAACTTGGGATGAAGCCCTTAACCGAGCTGGGGTTGAGGCTTCATCTGAGTTGAGGAAAGTAGAGAATGTGTTTTACCCTTCTGTAATTCGAGCCTCGAACCCTCCTTCCACTCAAGATGATGTGGCTTCTATAACTGTTGATCCAAATCCAGAAGTATTGCCTCAGGATCCTCCTCCTCCTAGCCAGCAAGGACCAACAAACGAGACCGATGCTTCCCAAGAAGTATCCTCGGATAAGGCTGCAGCCGTTTCGGAGGTAGGGGCAACTTCCCAAGGCTTTCAACAAGACTTGGCTTCTACAGTCATGCCCGCTGAGGGGGCTTCTAAAGACAAAGAGGGAATAACTACCTCAGAAGTAGACAACCTGGCCAACAAAACTTCCAAGCTTCAAATTAAGCTGAAAAAATAAGCTTTCTTTTGTAATACATTTGAGACTTTTTGCAAGGGATTTTGTTTCTGTTTGTTTGTTTGTTGTTTTTTTTTTAGACATATTTTAATGAAGTATGCACTTTTACTTTTTGGAATTCGTTTGAGTTGCTGTTTATCTCATTTTTGTGTTATTCGTTTTGTCATTTTGGTTTTGAGTAGTTTCATCTTGATTGCCCTTTGTTTATACAAGAGAAAAAACATAATTTACACACATTTATAAGAGCATCCACAGCAGTGAAGCTAAAAATTTAGCTTTTTAGTTCCACCAAAAGTTACTTTATCTATTTTACCTAAATACATGCTGTAGCAATGGATCTATTTTAGCTTTTAACACAATAAAATAATATAAACATCACAATGAAATAATATATCCTATACAATAAAATAATATATCCTATACAATAAACAACAATCACAACCACTTCAACCGCCACCGTTACCGTCACCGCCGCCACAGCAAAAATGATGACACAAACCCAGAAAAATTAAGCCAAAACAATGAATACTCAAATGAAAAAATTCACTTATTCATCAAAAAAAAAAAAAAAGATGAAAAAATTCACTAACCTGAAGTGGATCGGCTGGAACGGTGAGGTCTGAGGCGGTTTGAGAGAGATGGGCGGCTGGGACAGCGAGGTCTGAGGCGATTGGCGGCTGGGACAGCAGTGGGTCGAGCTTCGGCTGGAACGGTGGTGGGTAGAGCTTCAGCTGGAACGGCGAAGGGTCGAGCTTCGGCTAGGACGGCGTCGGTCAGCTTGAGAGTGATGAGATGGTGAGATGGTGAGAGTGAACCGGATAGTTTCAGAGAGGTGAGATGGAGAGATGGGAGCTTGAGAGTGATGAGAGAGAGGACGGTGAGATGAAGAATAAAAAGAATGAAAAAAATAAACAGCCAAGCGTTATTTTAATCGGAGTGTTGAATAATTTTTTTTTTTTTTAGATGACTGCTACAGTGCACATCTATAGATAGATGTGCATTGTAGCAGTTCAGCTAAAAATTATTGCTTTGGCTCCTTTGTTGCGTGGCCCTTTTTGGTATTTTGGTGGAGCTAAAATAGCATTATAGCTATTTAGCTCCACTGTTACAAATGCTCTAATTGGCAGCTAAAATGGATGATAACCATTGAGTCTATAACATCACATAGATATATTTTGGATACATATATATCCATTCTAACAAGTTGAACCGTAAGAAGGCGTTCAAAAGCTAGATAAAGTTAAGTCTTGAGCACCTCAATATGCATTAAATGATGCTCACAAGCTTATTGGGATTTATATCTTTACTAGGTAATTAGAAACCCTGTGATCCGAGAATGGGACTTAAGGGTTTACTCCTTTGAAATGCCCAAGTTTGTGTAGCACTAGCATTTTAATAACAAGAGGCTGTATTAGTTTCTATTGAACCCGTTTAATGCTCCAATAGAGGTCATAGGGTATTAATTTTCACTAAGTTTGTGGTCTGAGGAACCTGACATAACTTAGTTTCTGTTTAATAATTCAGTTTCTGTTTAATAATTCAATAGATGTCATAGGGTATTAATTTCCACTAAGTTTGTGGTCCGAGGAACCTGACATAATTTAGTTTCTGTTTAATACTTCAATAGATGTCATAGGGTATTAATTTCCACTAAGTTTGTGGTCCGAGGAACCTGACATAACTTAATTTCTGTTTAATACTTCAATAGATGTGGAAACACATGATGTATGATTGGCATAAATTAAAAGAAAACCAAACAAGATTACTTTTATTAATAATAATACCTTTTCAGATTGTTTACATTCCAAGGATAGAGTATAGCTTTTTCATCTAGGTCTTCCAGATAATAGGTTCCTATTCCGGCTACTGAAGTAATCCAATACAGTCCTTCCCAATTAGGCCGCAATTTTCCTCAAGCTGGATTCTTGGTGGTTCCCAGAACTTTCCTCAGCACCAGATCTCCTACAGCTAACGGCCTGAGCTTTACATTGGTGTCATAGCCTTACTTGAGTTTATGCTGGTAGTAAGCCAATTGGACCATTGCATTCTTCCTACGATCTTCGATCAAGTCCAAACTTTTTTCTAATAGCCCATCGTTACTGTCTGAGGTAAATGCACTAGTCCTTAACATTGGGAAACCAGTTTCCAGAGGGATGACGGTCTCGGCTCCATATGTCATTAAGAAAGGAGTCTCTCATATTGATCGTCGAGGCGTTGTTCGATACGTCCAAAGGACATGTGGCTATTCCGCCACCCATTTTCCTTTTGCATCATCCAGCCTCTTTTTAAGTCCATTGACTATAACCTTGTTGACAACCTCAACTTGCCCATTCCCTTGAGGATAGGCCGGAGTAGAATATCTATTATTTATCCCTAAGTCAGAACAGTATTGCCTGAAAGCTTTACTATCAAATTGAAGGCCATTATCCGAGATAAGAGTGTGGGGAGTTCCGAATCGCGTAACGATATTCTTCCAGATAAACCTTTTAACATCTACATCTCTGATGTTAGCCAAAGGTTCAGTTTCGACCCACTTAGTGAAATAATCTGTGCCAACCAGTAGATACTTTTTGTTTCCTAATGCTTTAGGACAAGGACCTACAATATCTAAACCCCACTAAGCAAAAGGCCAAGGGCTGGAAAGAGGATTAAGAATTCCTCCAGGCTGGTAGATGTTTGGAGCGAATCTCTAACATTGGTCACATTTTCTAACATACTCTTGCTCTTCTTTCTACATATTTGGCCACCAATATCCTTAAGTAATGGCCCGGTGAGATAAGGACCTTCCTCCCATGTGACTTCCACAAATTCCTTCATGCAGTTCCTCTAGAAGTGACTCTGACATCTCGGGATGTATACAAAGTAGATACGGCCCAGAAAAAGAACGTTTATATAACTTTTTGTCCTCGAATAACCAAAACCGAGGAGCTTTCTTTCGTATTTTCTCGGCTTATATTTTTTCCTCAGGTAATGTATCGCTTTCAAGGAATTGCAGTATGGGGTCCATCCAGCTCGATGCTAAGTTGACTTGATGAACCTGGAGTATGTCCTTCCTTGTTGGGGTAGGGGTGCACAAATCCTCAACGATTATCACCAGAGGCAAATTCCGCGCTAAGGAGGTGGCATGGGTTGCCAAGGAATCTACATGGGTATTTTCACCTCTAGGAATATGTGACAAGTCAAAAGATTCAAATTTCGTTTGTACACGCCTAACTTGACTCAAATATTCCTACATTCTTGCATCTCGGGCTTCCAGTTCCCCTTTCACTTGGCCGACTATCAATCTTGAATCTGAGAACACTTCCATTTCCTTTCCACCCATTTTCTGGACCATATTCATTCCCATCAGCAAAGCTTCATATTCCGTTTCGTTGTTCATAGCTGAGAATCCTAGTCTCAAGGACTTCTCAATGATGATCTTTTCAGGGGATACCAGAACTAGCCCCACTTCTGCTCCCCGTTGGTTTGCTGCTCCATCCACATATACTTTCCAAGATGAGGCGTCTTATGTGGAGATCAGGCCAACCAACTTTTCATCCATGTCACGTTGCTTCATCTCAGCTTCTTCTGGAAGCTCAGCGAACTTGGCTACTAAATCGGAGAGGACCTGACCTTTCACGGAGGTGCGAGGCATGTACTTGATGACGAAAGCCCCTAGGATCGTGCCCCACTTAGCAATCATCCCTGTATAATCTGCACTTCTAAGTATGGACTTGAGCGGTAGCTGAATTAGAACTACTATGGTGTGTGCCTGAAAATAATGTGGGAGTTTACGTGTTGCATAGACCACTGCCAAGATGGCCTTTTCCAGCGATAAGTATCACACCTTGGCTTCATGAAATGACTTACTTATGTAATAAAATGGTCTTTGAATGCCACTGTCCTCTCGTATTAAGACAAAACTAACTGTATGAGAGGCAACTACTAGGTAAGCAAACAGGACCTCGTCCACCTCAGGACTAGACATGATAGGCGGTCGAGATAGGTACTCTTTCAGCTGCTGAAATGCTACAGCACATTTCTCGGTCCACTCAAATCCTTTCCATCTATGCTGTAAAAGGAAAAAGTGTCTGCACCTATCAGCTGACCTGTAGATAAATCAGTTCAAGGCAGTAGTCATTCCTGTCAGTTTTTGCACCTTTTTCGGATTCCGAGATGCTTGTAAATCGTTAATGGCCTTAATCTGGTCTGGGTTCACCTCAATCTCCCTGTGAGTCACCATGTACTCCAAGAACTTTCTGAAGCCTACACCAAAGGAACACTTTGAGGCATTCAGACGTAGTTTGTGCTTTCTCAGAATTCCAAAAATGCTCGTAAGATCTTCCACATGCTCGGACACCACTTTGCTCTTCACAACCATATCATCGATATAGACTTCAATGTTTCTACCCATTTGTGGTTCGAACATTTTAGTCATCATCTGTTGATAGGTAGACCCTGCATTTTTCAAACCGAAGGGCATCACTTTATAATGATAGTTTCCAATTGAGGTGATAAAAACTGTCTTCTCTTGATCGTCCAATGCTAACGATATTTGGTGATATTCTTGAAAAACATCCAAAAAACTCATCCGAGGATGACTTACTATTGTATTCACCAACTGGTCTATCCTTGGCATAGGATAGGGGTCCTTGGGACAAGCCTTATTGAGGTCCGTGAAGTCCACGCACACTCACCACTTCCCAGTCTTCTTTTTCACCACCACCATGTTGGCTAACCATTGAGGATAAAAAAACTTCCTTGATAGCCCCTGCCTGCTTGAGCTTGGCCACCTCACTTCTGACAGCCTCAACGTGCTCTTTTGATGGGCGCCGAGGTAGCTGTCTCTTCGGAATAATGGAAGGATTCACGTTGAGTTGATGACAGATGAAGCTCGGATCTATACCCGGGGCTTCAAATGCGCTTCATGTAAACATATCAACATTTTCTCTGAGGAATTCCACTAATTGCTCCTTCTCTTGCGAAGGCAGTTTAGCCTTAACCTGAAAGAATTTCTCCGGATCATCACCAACAATTACCCTCTCCAGATCTTCGCATTTTGCCTCGTCGACTGGTCCATTTAAGGGTAATGCTGGGGCTTTTGATTGCTATAAACCATTATCGGCAATAGCCGAGGTCTCCGCCTCTGGCCAATGTTGGATAGCCGCTACCAGGCATTGTCAAGCTGCAGCCTAACTTCCTACTATCTCCAAAACTTGGCCTCCGGATGGGTACTTTACCTTCTGGTGTAGAGTAGAGGAGACTACCCCTAGGGTATGAAGCTAAGGTCTGCCTATAATAGCCATGTATGGAGAGAAAACATCTACAACGATGAAGTCCACTTCCACCACATTCGTACCGATCTGCACAGGTAGTCTGATCTGACCTTTTGGAACAACCATTCTTCCTTCAAAACTCACCAGAGGGGAACTGTAGGCCGCCAAGTTCTCAGGCTTTAAACCTAGCCCCTTATACAAGTCAGGGTACATTATATCAACAGCACTGCCTTGGTCAATTATCACCTTTTTCACATCGTACCCGCCAATTCTCAGCGTGACCACAAGAGCATCATCATGGGGCTGTATGGTTCCAACCTTGTCCTCATCTGAAAAGCCCAAAACCAATGGGATGTCCATCCTGGCTCTTTTAGACATTGAGCTATACTCCTCAGCCGGAGGTCGGGATACTGACATTACTCTGGAAGGACAAGATCCACTCCTCCCCGGGGCAGCAAAAATAATGTTTATTGTGCCAAGGGGGAGTCTCGAAGAAGTATCTCCCCGCATCTCCGAGCCTGCTTGGCTTACCCGACCACTAGAGTGATGCAAGAGTTGCTTCAACTTCCCTTCTCGAACTAGTTGGTCCAAATGGTCCCATAAATTCCTGCAATTCTCAGTTGTGTGTCCATGATCCTGATGATAGTGGCAATAAAGATTCTGGTTGCGTCTCATAGGCTCTCCTACCATCTTGTTTGGCCATTTAAAAAACGGCTCATTCTTGATCTTCTCCAGTACTTATTGCATTGGCTCTCGAAACACAGCATTAACCGCTTGGGTGTTGGCAGAACCTGATTGCCCAATAAAGTCTTTCCGTGGTCGGTTATTGTTGTACCGGTCCGACCTGAAATCCCTCCTCTTTTGAGGAATCACCTTAGCCTTCCCTTTTCCCTGCAGTTGGTCTTCTTCTACCCTTCTGTACTTGTCGATCCGATCCATCAATTGGCATACGCTAGTAACAGGTTTACCAGTTAGAGATTTTCTCAAATCATGCTCGATTGGAAGACCGGCCTTGAAAGTGCTTATGGCCACATCATCATGCTTTCCCTCTATCTCATTAAACATTTCCCAGTATCTATCCGAATAAGTCTTCAGAGTCTCACCCTCCCGCATGGACATAGACAATAAGGACCCCAAAGGCCGAGGAACCCTGCTGCAGGTAATAAAGCGAGCGCCAAAAGCCCGGGTGAGTTTTCTGAAGGAATCGATAGAGTTAGCCTTTAAACCGTTGAACCACCTCATCGCCACCGGGCCCAAGCTAGATGGAAAGACCTTACACATCAAGGCCTCATCTTTGGAGTGAATAACCATCCTTTGATTGAAATGGCTAATGTGTTCTACTGGGTCTGTCCGACTATTATATATGGTGAATGTAGGTTGATGAAATCGTCGAGGAAGACTTGCATCTTATATGTTCCGTGTGAAGGGTGATTTGGAAACTTGACTCAACGCCTTGTTCATGGCGTCGTTCCCCAAGCCTTTGCGAGGCGGACTTTTGTACCTACATCGATGGTGGTGCTCCTTTTCATAGGAAAAAGTCTCGCTAGGCGAAGTTCTAGATCTCCGTCTATAACTAGCACCATATGTCTCTTAGGAGGACGACTCGGAGCTAGGAGGGGAACATCTTCGCCGAGCGTGACACAACTCTCTTTTCAACTCGTCAATTTCACGTTGCATGTCTCTGTCATTCTTTGCATGGGAGACATGACTCTTCCCTTGAGACTGACTTTTACTGGTATGAGTTGTGTGCACACTTCCCTTACGACCCCCTCTCCGTTCAAGGCTCCGGTGCGGATTGCCATGCTGGGAACCCCTTGACTCTGCTTGGTGTAGGTCAGCATCTATCCGGTGCGGTCTTGCTGCTGCTTGGTGTGGACTTGCCTCCTCCATCATAAACATTGTAACCGAATTCCCTTTAGCCTAAATCAAGCTCTCCTCACAGACGGCGCCAATTGTAAGGACTGAAATTGGATTGGTCTCAAAACCGGATTGAGCTCAAACCCCAACGATCCAAACAATAAATTTGTAGAGCGTGGATAGAAGAACTAGATCTATCCCAGAAGAAAAACGATTAGATTTAACAGTTCAAGACGGTTTGACACAGGTAAGATTAAAAAAATCTGTCTTCGGAATAGATTAAGTAGTTCGTATCATATGGTTTTGTTGAATAATAAAATTGTACAAAAGTTCTAGTCCTTATCCTTGATTTTTCCTCCCTTTTCTCAGTACATCTTTCCATGTTATATACTACAATCTTGTGTCATCCTTACCACACACGTGTAGGTTAGATTCGGGGGATTCCTTCCTGTCCCATCTAGCACCTCCCAGAACCATCAACCAATAGCTGTAAGGCTGCTTAATCACTGTTCAGGCATCACTTCCACATTAATGCGGCCAGAGAGTTGGTTGAGAGACATTTAATGCAGAGGTAGCAGCTTTTGAAGATATTTGTTTGTCTTTCTTTTCTTACCCCTGGTTCAATGTCCCACCCTTAGTTGTGATGTAACTCCGAAGTAAGTCCGTGATTATATGGCACTCAAATCTATCTCGGACACATGTTGCCAAGAAGGCTTTTGTCCTCGGACGCTTATTGGACCTATCTCATATTGTCTCTACTCCTCTCTTTATTTTGTTCTCCTCATAATCTTATTTGGACCTCCTCGGATGGTCTAACGTCCTCGGATAAGGCCATAAGCCCAGTTAATACTGTTTTAACAATACTTCCTAATTAACTGGCCCCCACAAAGGTTATTAGGATTAACTTAAATTTGAGTCCTCTTGGTGTACTATTTAAAGATTTTAAATCAATAGGGTTCCTCTCGTTAAAGAATAATAGAGAAAAAGACAAAGGGTTAGAGACGGTTCTAAACTCAGCAATAAGGTATCACTCACTGCATTGTTCTTCGTTTGAATAACCTTAGAAGCCAATAAGGAGTTATAACCTGAAATCAGTTTAAAAAACCGTGACAATATGTGAATTAATCTCAATAGCACAGTAAATTTTCTTCGACTCCGTGATAGCATGTGAATTATTCTCAATATTCTGTACTTTTTTTAGTGTGATTTCACTAGGTTCAGGTTTGGATCTTATGGAGTATTATAGTTTGATGATAGTTCTTTATGATTAGATCAAAACACTAATCAGTTTTTGGTATAGGCAGGGATTGAACTTTAGATCTTTTATTCAACCATTAGAGATTTTACAAGTTAAGTTAACTAAATCCCATAGTTAAAATTAATATTTGATACAATACAATGACTTTTTGGTGTAGAATATTTGTGAATTACATTCGTTTTGATATTTACCTTGTGGAGCCTATAGAAAACATGACACACACACACACTCTCTCTCTCCAATTATATTTTATCTTTCCACCTCACACACACTCTCTCTCTCTCCTCTCTCAAGAGGCACAGGCAATTTCTACTCCCTTTTTCTCTTCCTGATACCGGTTTACACTAAACTGGATTTGGTCCATCAACCAAAAAAAAAAATGAACACCAAATTCGGCAATTCATGTGCTAAATTTGGTGCCAGGCGAGGATTGAATTTCAAATCTTTTATTCAACCATCAGAAACTTTACCAGTTGAGCTAACTGAATCCCACAATTAAAATTGATATTTGATATAATACAATGACTTTTTGGTGTAAAATATTTGTGAATTACATTAGTTTTGATATTTACCTTGTGGAGCCTGTAGAAAATGTGACACACACACTCTCTCTCTCCAATTATATTTTATCTTTCCACCTCACACACACACACTTTCTCTCTCTCTCTCTCTCTCTCTCTCTCTCCTTTCTCAATAGCAGCATAGCCAATTTCTTCTCCCTTTTTCTCTTCTTGATACCAGTTTACACTAAACCGGATTTGGTCCATCGACCCAAAAAAAATGAACACCAAATTTGGCAATTCATGTGCTAAATTTGGTGCCAAGTGGGGATTGAATTTCAGATCTTTTATTCAACTATTAAAAACTTTACCAGTTGAGCTAACTGAATTCCACCATTAAAATTGATATTTGATACAATACAATGACTTTTTGGTGTAGAATATTTGTGAATTACATTAGTTTTGATATTTACCTTGTGGAGTCTACAGAAAACGTGACAAACTCTCTCTCTCTCCAATTATATTTTATCTTTCCACCTCACACACTCTCTCTCTCTCTCTCTCTCTCTCTCTCCTCTCTCAATAGCAGCATTGCCAATTTCTTCTCACTTTTTCTCTTCCTAATACCGGTTTACACTGAACCGGATTTGGTCCATCTACCAGAAAAAAATGAACACCAAATTCGGCAATTCATGTGCCAAATTTGGTGCCAGTTTGTAATGGAGTGGCCTCTCTCCCCATTTCCCTCAATAAATTACCCCATTTCACATATCACCCAAAACACTCTAATATCAAATACTGTTTAAAAAAATTAATTTGTAATTTATTAATAGTCAATGGACTCAATGATGCGTAACAACTAACTAGACTTTTTTTTCCCGATGAAACAACTGACAAGACTCTTTACTTTTTATTATCAAAATTTTAATGCCACAACCTATTTACAATAATGCTAAGATCACAATAATGGATCCAATTCCATCATTCATAATTCCAAGAATTTTTTACTAATATAACAATATAACACCAATTTTTAAAGAAAAATGCTAGGATCATAACAAAATTCACAATTTTTACCACAATTTATTATATGGCAAATTATGAATAGTAAAGATGTGAATCCACTACTTTTTTTCACTACTCATAACTCATCACGTAAAAAAATTATAGTTTTTATTGTGGTACTAGCATTATTGAATTTTAAAATTGTTCAATATATATGATTATGAGTGCTGAAAAAAATGGTCATCCACGTGAAAGTGTCAGACATGTAAATGTAAAAGAGACATAAGTGACAAGTAATTAATATTAAAGTGAGAGGGAGGCAAATGGGTATGAAATTAACGAGGAGTGTTAGGTTCTGAATAAATCCTAGTTGACAGATTGTTACAAGCTTTTAATTTAAATTCAGCATTGTAATTACTTTTTTACCTATTAATAACAATAAATAATTATATATAAATATTGTGAATATAACATTTTTCGAAATGAACTACCATAAGGTCCTAGAATAACTCTAAACCCTTGTATCAAAAAAAAAAAAAAAAAAAAAAAAAAAACTCTAAACCCTAACCGGCTAGAGTAACCTAGACGCTAGACCTATAAACTGTCTTGAATTTGTTGAACATGTCACAGAATCACTCGCTTGTATAAATACACCCCATTTGCTCCAGCGACTTTCCAAAGACTTATATTTTAGCCAAAAAAAAAAAAAGACTTTCCAAAGACTTATATGAAACCGAACCTTCTCTAACACGTTTCTCTCTCTCTCTCTCTCTCTCTCTCTCTCTCTTTGGTTTATGGCAACGAGCGATTGACTGACTCTACAGGCTTTAGTTTGTACTACAAAGTATGTGTTTCTTTTTCTCTGCAAGTCGTTGTCTATCTTTCTTTATATATAGCCTATCACTTTATCCTGACGAACTTTCATAGAATTTTCCGTCTTTTCTTTGTTCTTCCTCATTTTTTCCTACGCTACTTTTACTATTTGTTTGAGTGTTCACATTGTGGAATATATCTCATTGAGAGAGCGAGAAAAAAAAAATTGTGGAATCTCTTTCCGTAGTTGGGTTTAGAGTTATACACACTGCAGGTGACTCTTGGTTCCATTTACTCAACCTTGATCCTCTGTTTCTTTTTTTTCTTTTTTCTTTTTTTAATGGGTTCTATTATAATATTTTTGAGTTCTTGTGGTGTTGTTATCAATTATGTGTTTTGGGGTTGTGAGGTTTTTCAAAAACTTGTTGTGGATGATTCTGTTTTCTTGTTTTTTATTTTTTTTTTTCTTGGGTTTCTTGAAAATAATTTGTTGATATAGTTAACATAACTTGTCGATTCTGTTTCTTGAACATGTTACATGTATGTGGCATTACCTTGTACTCTGTTTTCTGGGAAATTGGATATCATCTCGATTCTTACGTAATTAGTTGCGTAGTTCTTTGAATTTATTCGAATACAAAAATGAAATTTTCTTGTTTTTATAATCTGATCTTATTTGATTTCATCGAGTTTCCTTATTTATGTTTGATTCCTTGTGTGATAAGTAATCTCCAGTTGAACTAGGGTTTACTAAAAGAAATCCAATCTTTAATTGAATCAGGGTTTACGATTTGATTGGTTAGGCTTTCTTTGTAGTGTAATTCAAAAGTATTCTACACCAAAAACATTTTAATTAATGGTTTTGTTAGATAATTTCTCCATGAAGTCAGTTGGGTGTGTTTTCTGTTAGTTTTCAATTTTTTTCCCAGCAAGTTTTTTAACATGCTGAAAGTTCTTTTGTCATATTATTAGATGTTTAAGATATCATACTTTTTGTTCCTTTTGTTACTCACCGATAAAAAAATTTTAACTGTAGGATAATGGACATTTGGGAAGACGATAATTCTGATGAAATGGATATTGACAATGACCTCATGGATGATTGTGAGGAAGATTCTTTTTCTGAAAGTGAACAAGAGAGTAATGTCAAACGGTTGCAAAAGTTGAACATTGGCGATGATTTTCATGTGGTATGTATTTGGTGATTTATTTTTTTCTTGATTATCTATGATCAAATTAAGAATGATTCCCTCTGTCTCAAATGTATACATTTTTTAGAGAGCTCATAAGCATACAAATTTATTTGTTTAGTGCATTGATGCGTTAATTTTTCTGTTCATTCACTAATAAATTATATTATTTTTGATTGTGTGCATACGGTGAGTATAACTAAGCCACCATAAAATTCCATGGCCTAGAGTGAAAACCTCATATGGATAATTGGAAGATAAAGTTTAAACAAAAAATCGTAAACAGAAGTTAATCTTTTTGTAGTAAAATTTGCTGTTCTGCTGATAAAAAGCAGCCACCTAAAGTTTACACGAATAACAAGAAACACAAGATTTTTCAATCCCAGGTTATGATTTGATGGGATGATTGTGGTGTGAGTCCTACTTGGGAGTTAATTTAAAGGCCTGGATTTACCGTTCCCAGCATTGTAGTGACATTATTCAAAGCAATGTTAAAATTTAATACTTCTAATACCTATAAAAAAAAAAAAAAAAAAATGTAATACTTCTAATAATTTGTTGGTCAGATAATTAGGGGTTTTGTGGTCTTTTACTTTGTTTTACTTTATAATAATGTGCCCTTCAAATTAGTTTATTTCAAGCTCAAGACTTTAAGTGTTGCCAGGGTTTTAAAGAAGCTTATATAAGCTTTGTTTTGGGCTTTTATTATCATTCACAGATTGGATTTCGACAGCTAGCTTTGGGTTCTTTTTAAACCCTGGAAAGTGTAATGCTTTCTTTCACTAGGACTGATTCCTAGTAACCTAATAGTGTGATGCTAGTAGTTTGTTTTCTTAGAGTTTTCTCTGATTTGCTGCAAATACTACCAAAGTTCTGAGTCCTTAAATTCCTAACCAAGTCCACTACTTCCCCAATATTTTACAAACCCTAACCCTGTTTTCAAAACCATAAATCTTTCCTTGATATCCTACATGAACATGACTCCTTTATGCTTGCTTTGAATCTTTTGATTAAGAATCTATGACCAACTGGTCTTAATTTGTAATTATTTTTATGAAGGACACATTTGGTTGGATTGTGCTCTTAACTTCTTTTTTTTCATGCTTATTTAGTTATAATTTGGCAATATTATTAAAAGTGTTTAGATGCCAAGTGATCTTTTCCATATGAAGATGCTATGCTTATATATGATATATTTTTAATATTTAATGATTGCAATTTCAGGAATATGCACCCCAAAGAAACACTACTGCATATGGCTCTTCCAGATGCCCTGAACATATAAAGTCTAAGGAGAAAATGGGAATTGGAGATTTGGTGAAGGACCATGCCCTTCCTTTCCTCCCAGCAAAATCAATTTGTAGGTTTAGATCTGTTAGCAAAGAGTGGAATAAGTGGATAACTAATCCATTCTTAGCCCACAAGCAAAGTCATTGCTTCCAAGACATCTCTGGATTCTTCTGTCAAATCGCTGGTGAACACTCCTTCATCTCATGCGATCCACATTCATGTGGCGTTCCAGATCCTTCCTTCAGTTTCTTGCCTGAACCTGTTATCCTCAAAACCACTTGTAATGGCTTGATTTGCTGTCAAAGTTGCATTGAAGACAATGCCTACTACATTTGCAACCCTGTCAATAGGCAGTGGAAGGTTCTTCCAAGACCAAATTATTATCATGGACCTGGATCAGCAGTGGCTCTTGCGTTTGAACCTTCTGCATTGAAATTTGAAGCAAATTATCAGCTTGTTTGTGCCTTTCGTTTGGCTGATCATCCAATCCTCTATTTTGAAATTTACTCATCAAGGTCAAAATCTTGGAGACTTGTTGACACTTTATGTTGTGAGTTGGACGCTTTGAAACTGAGTGGTGATGGGCTTTACATGAAGGGAATGGTCTATTGGGAAACTTTAGCTGGTTCGGTACTGGCTTTTGATCTAACATATGAGCAATGTTGGATTTTGCCACTCCCTCCAGAATGCGGACCAGAAGGTGTTTTGACAAAGAGGCATGGGGAGTTGTGTTACATTCTGCCGCATAAAAAAGATAATGAATATGCAATTCGCATCTATGGGGATTTTAAAATGGTACTGAAGCATAGTTTTCCTCTTGAGCTAGACGATTTTGGCTATACGTCTGGAGGGTTGCGAGCTTTGTCTTGTCTGAATGATGATGTCCTGGCAATTCTTTTCGGAAATAGGATTATCACTTATCATGTGAAAGCACAGAAAGTGAAAATATTGGGCACAGTGAGGCCCGATGGATTTGTGACATGTCACCCATATGTAAACAGCCTTGTTCCCGTGGACCATCCATTGGTTAGCAGACAACAAGCTAACAGTCATCCATGTACAAGCTCATCACTATGGCATTCCATTGGTTAAGCGTATGGATATCTACATGCCTGTTATGCACCATAAGTCCTTCCCTTTCCCTTTTTCTCAATCCGGCTTGTTGGTTTTAGGATGGTTGATTGGAACTTTTACTGCTTGGCTATGGTTAAGCCTATAAATGGCTACATGCCTGTTCTGCATTATAAGTCCTCGCCCCATTTCTCCCTTTTATCAACCCGGCTTGTTTGTTTTAGGACATTTGCTTGGAACTTTTACTCTTTTGTGAAAGTTCCAATTCGAAACTTATGTTTGATTTAGTTAGTTTTATTAGGCTATTGACAATTTGGCACTACTTGTGTTAAAACTATATGATGGTATGATAGGAATAACTTCTTCTTTATCTTCCACGTGAGCAATTTTGATGGTTATTTAGTACCATACAATTCCACACAAATACCTGATAATACAACTCTGATATTTCTGAATTACATTTTAGTGAAATGTTTAAGATATCGTTTCGAGAATGTGTCGAGCTAATTGCAGAAAACTTGTGTCTTTTGCCCATGCTAGTTTTATTAGGCTATTGACAATTAATGTTTGAATTGAGGCATGTTTAGTTCTTAGAGCAGAAGCCTAGGTTGTGTGTAAATTATGTCTCTGATTGCGTTGAATGACACATAGTATATGCTTTTCGTAAGTTAGGGCCTCTTTCACTTGATTTCAAAATTCCTCAAGCTCCTGGCTACCTGTCCATTGGCAGTGGTATCTATAATATGTTGGCCTTGGCATATAGTTCAATTGGTGAATGCCTGAATGGTGATCGGACATTTTGTTGTATGTTTTTACTACTTATGGTGTACTTTTGTTATTTCGATAAAGTGGATCTTGTTAATTTGTATATATAATTTTTACTTCTTGATTGCTATACCTAAGTAAAAAATAATAAATATATTGACATATTTATATATTTAGTTTTTATTTCTTAACATATTTTTTGGTTATTGTTGACATAGGGAATTTTCAATTTTGTTAATTTTTATTATATATTTTCTAAATAACTTATGATTTTTTTTTTTTTTTTGGAGAAAGTAATAACTTATGAAAATATATTGAAAATTACATAATCAGTTTTTTTAATTTTTTTTTAGTAAAGTAGCCCTTTAACTTAATCGATGGGACCTAGATTAGGTCTTTCCCATGTAATATTATTTTTAAATTCTTTTATTAGATTGTTACTAGGAAGCAAAATCATGGATTTTCTTTCATTAGATTATTTACTACTAAAGTGATGTAGTTTTACTTTTCCTCAACATTTCATACAATTTTGAATTATTCATTCCATGAATGTCACTCCTCTGAGAAAGGTTTCAGCTAGTGAGGACAGATTGTACCGGGTTGGTGCAACTAAGGGTGATTTGATTCCGAAAATGCCTATAAACTAACCCTCGATGATGATGATGATGATGATGATGGAAGCTAAGAGTTCGAAGGAAAATGGATTTAGAAGCTCAGTATCATGCCCAAATCCAAATGTTTCTTTGGAAATGCTATAACAATAGCCTGCCTGTTAATTCAACACTCATGAAAATAGGATTGCAATCCAACCTGTGAATTTTGTCCAAATGGAACTGAAACAGTTAACACATATTCTTAGAGATTGTCAGGTGGCAAGAATGTTTTGGAGGGAAGCTGGATTACCTCTTGCAAATGATGCTTTCTTTGGTTCTAATTGCCTGGATTGGATACATTCTAAAGCTTGCAATGCTCGGGCAGTTACTAACAAGACAAATCTATAGAGCACCTTTTTATTAGGCATTTGAAAGCTTCTTCTTTTTTAGAAAAAAAAAAAAAAAAAAAAAAAAAAAAAAAGGCATTTCAAATGCCTAATAAAATGGTGCTCTATAGATATTTGAAAGCTTTGGCTACAAAGATTCGAAAAAAGTGTCTCCAATTTCTTATTGTTCAAAAAAGTGAAACAACTAGTGGTGGAATACTCCTATTGTGTTCTGAACCAAGGTTGCGAAAGTGTTCCAGTTATTGTGCTTATGAGATGGAAGAAGCCAAGCCAAAACTAGTTTAAACTTAAAATTGATGATTCTGCAACTTGAGCAACTTGAAACCCTCGGCATTTGGGAAGTGGGAGCCTCATTTGAGGCTGGAATGGGCAATGGGAGTAAAGGCTTTGCCAGAGTAGTGAATTGGGCCAGTAGCATATTGTTGAACTCCGAACCCTGTGAGATGGACTTACATGTAAAGACTAAATGAAAAACGATAATCACATTTGCATTATACCTTATGTGAGCATAAAAAACTAACTAGCCCAAGGATATTGAATGGATCCATGAGGTAAAATTTAATTGACTGACACAATTTATTTATAAAAGAGAAATAGGGAAAGAAAAAAAAAAAAACACTTGATTTTATAAACACTATATATTTCAAATGAAACTAATGTATTACAATAGAAAAAAATTTATTTCTCGTGGTGTTACACTACATCAAATGAGTATCTCTCTCTTCTTTGGTTTCTAGTCTTTGTTTTCCAACCCCCTTCTATTTGCCTGTCGCTAGGAGTGTTTTCAGAGATATTTTCCTCTCCTTTATCTGTTTCCTCTCCTCCTTTATCCTGAATTTGACTTTTGGGGGTGTTTGTATTGTTCAAGTTGTCCCACACCTTAAAATGATGACTAGTCACAATTGAAGCTCTTTGTAATTGTTAATAAAGCCTAGATCAACTCAGTATATGCCTGATATGGGATTCATCACACACTCACATAACACACAATCACTTGTGGGCAGAGTGCTTTGAAGGGGTAGAGTATGATACTAGCTAGAGTGTTGCACTATGACTAGCATTGATGTAATTAGATGCATTGTATTAGCTGTGTTAATTAGCAAGTGCTGTTAGGAGTTTGTTAATAACAGGTTAGAATAATTATCCGCCAGCGTGTCAAGGTAGCCTTAAGGAGATTCCTTTGCTTAAGAGGCTATTATAGAAAGTTTATTCAGGATTATGGCTAGATTGCTCAGCCTTTAACTACATTGTTGAAGAATGATTCATTCCGGTGAAATGATCAAGCTCAAGCAGCCTTCCTCAAAAGCTTAGGGATGCAGTAGCCAATCCCCCTGTGTTGGCTTTACCAAATTTCTCTAAACCCTTCCTTATTGAATGTGATGCTTTAGGAGTGGATCTAGGGCCTCCACTTACTAGTCCATAACTATTTAATACTAATTGTTATGTATACAATTTTTGATTAATTGTTTTGAGGGAACCAATATTTTCAAATTTGATAAATGAACTACTTTGAAGATGCCGTAGACATCTAAATTAGACTATTTAACAATTTGTAACTTAAATAATCATGAATTTTCTTCCACTAAATTAGAAAATCATGTCTATTGTTCATTTATTATCAACATCTAAATTTATACAAACATGAATTCCAAATAGATAAAAAATTAAATATTAACTTATTATTTATCAATAAAACTAATCATCATTCATCTCTATCATTATTTATCCAATACTAATTACAATAAATTAGGCTTATAACTTTGAATATAAATCTTTTGTAACATTTTTTGTGTTCCACTTTATGTCCTACCAAATTACAATTTATCATGTATTTTTTTTTCTATTTTAAACTTTGACTATTTTATAAGAAAAGTTAAATAAATACGGTGTAAATTACAATTGGTGAAACATAAAATGGAATACAAAAAGTGGTACAAAGGATTTGTATACATTGGTTTTTTTTTTAATATGTATATTAAATTTTATACTTCTTAGCCGCCAACATTCTTGCTGAGACGGGATATATGTTGCACGAATAATTGCATGCAGCTTTTTTTCCCTCTGCAACTCGATGTAGATTCATACTTTTTGGGGTAGAAATGTAGCAGCTTTTATTTGTTTGTGCCTAAGGCTGTATTTGTTACAGGTGTGAAGACTAGCGTAGAATTTGGAGAGTTTATATTTGAAGTTAATATCTGTTCCCTATATTATAGATCCACATAGGATCAATGAGAAGTATAAGCAAAACCCATGCCAGGAACTGGTAAAAGGAATAACAAACTCAAACTAAGTTAGGGGTGATAAAACAAAAGGTATAGACTTTAGAGAGAGAGAGAGAGAGGTCCTCCTTTGTAGGAGATCATTGGGAGGGAAGGACAGGATCTCCTTTCAATTATGGAATTCTCAATATGGAACAAATTTTCTTTCTCTTTCCTTTGAGAACAGCTTCTATCTTCAACCAGGTACCTTTTTTCAATGCAAAACATTTTTTTTTCCCTCTCTAGCTAGGAAGTGTTATCATATATATAATAAGAAATTCAATGGGAAATGTTATCATAGGCTGTAAAAATCTAAATCCTAGGACCTTATAGAACCCCCACATTCAATATAGAACAATGCAAAAATGTTCCACATTGTTCATTGCTGATTGAACATTTGATTTCTACCATACATAACTCTTTTCTCTCTGTCCATCTTTGCATCTTATATAGGGTTCTCTCGAGACGAGCAGTTGCCGGAGTGGTGGAGTTTCCGGCACATTCTTTGACGTAAATCTTGGCCGGAAATCAAAGTTCATGAACCAATAATAATGTCTACTGCTCCGTCACCAAGCTCTTCACCTTCACCACCCGCTCCACCACCAGATTCATCATCAAATAATTCTTCTTCTCCAACTCCATCAACATCACCATCACCACCCTCAGGGTCACCATCACCACCCTCAGAATCACCACCACCCTCAGAATCTCCGCCACCTCCCCCACCATCCGAATCTTCTCCATCACCATCATCCGGCTCTTCTCCACCACCTTCTTCTAATGATGCCTCTCCTCCTCCACCACCTCCAAAAAACAACTCTCCTTCACCAACAGGCAGTGCCACATCGCCACCTCCCCCGCCACATTCGCCATCTCCTCCCGGAAAATCATCACCTCCCCCGCCACCTACGCCCAAACTCTCACCACCATCAGCACCTTCTTCAAATAGCACAACGTCGTCCGTTTCATCATCAGTCAGCAACAATCTACCAATAATAGTGGGAGTATCAGTTGGGGTAGGCGTATTTTTAATTGCTTTGATCATCACTTGTGTCATCTGCCGTAGGAAGAGGAGGAGAAAGCATGATCATATGCAGATATACTATTCAGATCCTTCGCATAAAGGTGCATGCCAAATCCTTAACCTTGTTCTGTGCTTCTAAGAGAATCCAAAAGTGAAATTTTGTCATGCATATATAATTCTGGTATTTTAACCCTTTGTTTTTTTTGAGAATCGATTCTTGGTATTTCTAACTTAATCCTACAACAAAATTTGCTTCTAGTAATATACATACGCATTATCCACAATTTTTATTCTCCACCTTAATTTTTCAAAGGAAAGAGAGAGACGTTACGTTTGAATTAGACCTTATTGACAATAAGGTTTTGTCTTTTTTCATGTCTGTATATTAGAAAGTTTATTAGGAAATGTTTCATAGGACTTCCTATTTTGATTTTTGAGAGCTTTGTAATGGCCATTGAAGCTCAGGCTCGGCAAAATGAAGTTTCAATCGCTTTATTTCCCTGTGTCTTGGGAGCTAGGTAATATCTTGTGCAATAATTGTATCCCACTAATGTCTCACAATATGTGAAATCCACACTAGTATGTGGTACCCACTAACTATGAGACATCAATTACATGCAACTAATGTATAAGATAGCCTTCCACATAAGAAATTATGGAACCATGTTCTAAAATATTTTACTATGAATCATTGAATTCATGAGACTAAATGTTAGGGGAAATGGATTGTAAATATAATTCAAAATTCAATTTTATGTACTTTACTATTAAAAATCCTCTTCTTGATTTTAAGTATCCAAATTTATACTCCAATTATATTCATATATTCTTCTTCTTCTTTTTAATTCATTGTAGAATAACCAAAACTTTAAAAAGAAAAAAAAAAAACAAAAAAATATATGCATAGAAATCTGTAATCGGTGAAACATAAAGAAAAACACTAAAATTGAGACAGATAATTTTTATCCATAATAACTTACATGCAATCCATTTATGATTCTTCTCATCATGCTAAGCAATCACTGGTTTGTGCTGTTGATAACCATTCCATGATTTGTGATGCCTAGGTGGTAGTCATGAATACTACAATGGTCAATCTGCTTGGCACATTAATACTCCCCAAGCGGACCATGTTGTGAGGCTATCCCAAGGAGCATCACCTGGGCCTCCCTGGAAAGCACCTCCTCCTGCACTCCCCACCAGTAGCGAAGAAATGAGCGCCGCTTACTCTGGCCCACACAGACCCCCCTTGCCACCACCCTCACCAAACCTTGCACTTGGATTCAACAAGAGCACCTTCAGTTATGAGGAGCTAGCAGCTGCTACAGGCGGTTTTGCACAGGACAAGTTGTTGGGTCAAGGTGGGTTTGGTTATGTGCACAAGGGTGTGTTGCCTAATGGAAAAGAAGTTGCAGTGAAGAGTCTAAAGTCAGGGAGTGGACAAGGAGAGAGAGAATTCCAGGCTGAGGTTGACATTATTAGCCGTGTTCATCATCGACATCTTGTGTCACTCGTTGGATATTGTATTGCTGGTGGGCAGAGGATGTTGGTGTACGAATTTGTTTCCAATAAGACCTTGGAATATCACCTCCATGGTAAGTAGTTCTATGCTTGCATTTTGGTCCATACTACATCAACATCTGTTATGAACTTTATGAAATCTTATTAATTTTCCAAGAAATATATTATCTAACTTTGGCTTCCATGATATTTACTAGTTGCAGGAACGGATCGTCCAATCATGGATTGGCAAACTAGGCTTCGTATTGCAACAGGATCTGCCAAAGGGCTTGCATACCTTCATGAAGATTGTAAGAAATTCCCAGCCTCTCTAACAGTGTTCATCTGATATTTAATTTATTTTCACCGATTTATCTTGCTTAAAAAAACAAAAACAGAAAACCAAAATAAGCACTATAGCTGTCTCATTTGTTCATTGAAATTGCTTGCAGGCCATCCTCGGATCATACATCGGGATATCAAAGCAGCTAACATTCTCCTTGACGAAAACTTTGAAGCCATGGTATCTGTTTTTTTACCCAAGTGCTCCTACACGATATATCCACTGATAAAATTTGTAGAACTGTTCACTTTCCTAGCATTTTATATGATAGGATGCTTCTGATGCTTATGCTTATTATTCAGGTGGCTGATTTCGGATTGGCTAAGCTGTCTTCTGACAATAACACTCATGTATCTACACGTGTCATGGGAACATTTGGGTATGTTGTCATCAAAGTTATTAATTTTTATTAGATAGGTAAAACTTAGGTACAATTTCTTTGATGTAGAAAATTAATACCTAAGTTTAGCCCTTCTTAACGTGAGTTTATCAATAAAAGAACTTTTCTATGTGGCAATGCAGGTATTTGGCTCCAGAGTATGCTTCAAGTGGAAAGCTGTCAGATAAATCTGATGTTTTCTCTTATGGTGTCATGCTCTTGGAATTAATAACTGGGCGGCGACCTGTGGATGCTTCAAGTACAATGGATGATAGCTTAGTGGACTGGGTTTGTATACTTTCTTAATACTTTGTCAATTTTGAGTAGTTTACATTGAGATTTTTAGTCCAAAAGTTCTCTGTTTTTCCCCTGTTTGTCCTGTTAGCATTGAGTTTTTCTGTAAATGTGTAACAAATTGCAGGCTCGACCACTCCTTACTCGTGCTTTGGAGGAAGGCAAATATGATGAACTGGTAGATCCAAAGTTAGAGAACAATTACAACCCTAATGAGATGACACGCATGGTCGCCTCTGCCGCTGCCAGCATTCGTCATTCTGGCAAAAAGCGCCCAAAAATGAGCCAGGTATGAGGCTTTAAGTTTAACCCCAGAACCAGAAGAAAGTATCTCATATATCCGATATATGTTTCTTTGCTCTCACAGTGTATGAGTCTTACATGGCTATAGAGCACATTCAATGTGAGAGAGATGATGCATAAGATAATTATTGCAGAATGAGAGAGAACACATGCAGATACATTCTTTAACATGCTTTAAATTTATAATGAATGCTTCTAATATATAGGAACACATTCATCCAAAAATAAATAAATAATAATAATGTTTAACCATTCTTGACTCGATTTTAATAATCATGGAAAGCAGATTGTGCGTGCATTGGAGGGAGATGTTTCGCTGGATGACTTGAATGATGGAATCAGGCCTAGCCAGAACTCCATTTTCACCGGCTCAAGTATGACTGGAAGCTCAGACTATGACAGCACCGCATATAATTCTGACATGAAGAAGTTCAGAAAGATGGCACTGACAAGCCAGGAATTTGTGAGCAGCGAGTTTGGCACATCCAGTAATGAATCCCGCGACATGGGTAACAATGGAGGGAACCAAAAGCAATACTCTTAAACTGCCTGACTAGTGACTACCCTTATGGAAGGACTTGCTTGACAATGGGGCCTAACAAAGCCATCTTGGTGTTCATACACTTCAAAGAATTGTATTCATGATCCAGCTAACGTTTATAAGTTGTTGTTTTAATTTGATTTTTGGGTTTCGAGATGACACAGAGAAAGATCTGCGGTTCCATTGATCCTTGATTACTTTCTTTTTATAATTGGATATGTTCTATTGCATATATATACTAAGCAATGGAGACAGATCTAGCTTGTATTATTTCAGAAATTTGTTTGTATAATACAATTGAATCTGTTATAACTTATTCCCAAAAAAAAAAAAATCTGTTAATAAAAGATCTATAGCTTATATTATTTCAGAAAGTTGTTTGTATCATACAATTGAATCTGTTATAACTTTCTCAAAAAAATAATAATAATTAAAAAAAATATGTTAATAAAAAATTTATAAAAAAAATTGGGATAGTTTAGTAAATCATTTTCTACATAAATCTTAAAAAAAAAAAGCCTAGGCCTTTTACATGGCACAATAACAATTAACAAGCCATGAATCAAAATCCGCTGTCCCCAAATAAACAAAAATCATGACTTTTCAATGGGATCTGTGGTCACACAAGACCACCACAAATTTTTCCAAGATGCCCAACCCTTAAATTAGGCCCCTCTCTTTAAATAAAAAAGGCCACACATATGCCGGGTTGTACGTTTTACCAAAACATAGAAGTTGATAGAACTACAGAAGAATTCAAAGACTTTATGTGCCAGAATAGCTCCTCGTTGCAAAATAATAGTGGATATTGGATCAGAATTTTTTTGGGTAATTGTTATTGCACAAAAATTATTTTTTGAACTAAAATTATGACTTCGAGACATGTTTTTAATTCAAAAACTGAATTATGTATAATAGACACTACCTCTTTTTTATTTTGTTCCATTTGTAAGTAAGGGTGGTCGACTCACAGGACCACCCTTGACTTGCCAAATTAATTTTAAACTAATTTATTTTGTCTCCCTACAAAAAGTTATTGACCACTTATTGACCAACTTGATTTGAAAATTTTAAGAATTTGAGTTCTACAAAAATAGAATAATGCTACATTTACAATATTTTAACAATAATTTACAAAAAATCTTAGATAGTAAGTTATTACTGGCTTTAAACTAAGCTACCATTGATATTAATTTTTTATCCATCAACAATAACTTGTCACATAAGAATTGTTATAAAAAAAATTATAGACGCAAAAATAAATTTGGCCCCCAAATGTAATCCTTAACTCTTTTTTTTTTTTTTTTTATAAAAACCCAAATAAAAAAATTAGCTTAAATAACTGAAAAAGCATATTACTCACATTTAAGTATTTTTAGTTCTTCTCCTCCAAAAAAAAAAAAAAAGAAGTATTTTTAGTTCTTACTTTATCTCTCATCATTCCTTTTTTTTATTTTTTATTTTTTTAGTAGAAGTAAATTAAAGAACTTAATATTCTATTTTTATTAAATTTTTGTATAATTTAAGTTTTCTAATAATTAGACCAGAAAAATTTCTTAATGCCGCAAAGAATGACTTTTTTTTTCTTAGTCAAATTAGACTTGGATGAGTGAAATCTCCCCGACCAGCCCTCCATAAAAGGACAGCCACAGCAGCATAGAATAAGACCCTAATTTCGCTGGCGTACTATTTTCATTTTGCATGCGTGTTAATTGGAGCGAACATAGGCGTATTTGTCGGCTGAAACTTGACCTTGCTTTCCACTGCTTATATAATCTCTCTCTTCTAAAATTGACGCAAGTGACTTTCCTTTCTTTGATTTATTTTTTTCCGCACGTAAATATCCATAATCCTAAGCCTTTTGTGAACTTAATTTTGCCATTCATTATTCATGCATGCTTTCATATCAGCTATGTAGCATTCCACTTTCACTATAAAAAGTGAGCTTTAATTAGCTTTGCTAGAAAAACTGGTTTTGTATCTCGTATAAAACCCACAATGTAAGCAACATAAGAATCTACTTCATTCATTAGAAATAACATATAACCTTGAATTCTAAAACAAAGAAAAGAAAGTGTACTTTAATGCAGTGAAATTAAAATAAATAAATAAATAAATAAACTTGAGAATACCTTCAATCTTCATCCCAATTCTACATGGTGTCCAAGATAAGTAGTCTCTTAATCAGTTCTTGTGTATGTTGATTTTCTTTTGGAAAAGTGTATTTCCAAGATCCCGTAGAGAAAAACTGTTTTCTCTTCTTTTAATCATACATACGTTTTTTTTTTTTTTTTAACAGCTTAAGTGTGTGGCTTGAGATGAGATCAAAGGGACTAATAAGGCTCTAGCTCCAATAGGCCTTAAACTTATCTGTCAACTCTTGACAAGCTCAAAGTTACCATTAATTATATAACAAGTACCACTATGGAAATATAATTGCACTCTAAGCCTTATTAAGAAATTATATCTCAAGACTCTAATATAATATCATTCGTCCACTCCATGAAATATCCATAGTGAACAAAATCATAATAAACTGTCACTTTGTAAACAACTATTTTATTCCTTAAGTACTCGATTTAATCTTTTAGTTATTCATATTTCTGAAATCTAATTTCAATAAATATAAAATATTATAACTCTTACTAAAGTGGTCGGCCCTGAATAACCAGTTCCCATTACACTTATCTCAATGAGATATTTCGTGTCTCTATAGAAATAAACTATGGATTCCATCTTGAGAATATGTATTCCTTCAACACTACTTGTGGTTACCTAACATACTAAGATTTTGACTGTTAAATTAGATCACACTCCTGATATATCAAAGTAACCTATATTTCATGATTGGGTTCACTATCCTCTCAGGATTGAGAGTCTATGAAATTAGAAGTCGTGAGATTAATTATTCAAATAATAGTTGTTAATTGAATAATAAATCTCATAGTGGTCCAGTTCAATATGTTTTTCACACTTAAGACATATCAACACATCAACTAGAAGTCTTCACTTCCATAATCAAGACAAAACCATCTTAGTTGATGCGTTATAGTCTTTGCAGTTAAAACGCCCAATTTTATCACCGACTACGAACTATATTTTGAGTTTATAAAGAACTTGTGATTTATATCTTCTGTAACTAAATCACATACAATGCATCTTAAGGACTATGATAATGTTCCATTAATTCATTTATAAATAGTCTCATATAATTAAACAATTTAATTATTTATAACATGCCAATAAATTAGATTTTAGGGCACAAACCCTAACAAGCTCATCAACTGGTAAAGTTTCTAATAGTTGAATAAAAGATTTGGAGTTCAATCCCCGCCTAATGGTTGAGGCTTTGTGAAATACATCTGCCTCGAGCCATAGAAAGTATGAATATCTTATGCTATTAAGTTCGTCATGTATTATCGCTGAGCATGAGAGAATATATTCATGAGACAACCTTGAACATGTCTTGACTAAATTGCCAAGTGATATACTTATTGTATCATTATATCTCTTTCTTATACAACATATATCATTGGAAATTTACCTTATGCCTTGTAATTTTTACATGACCTCTCCTTATCTCAATCTTCTCCATGTTATCTAATTATTTCAAGGAGACCATCCACCAAAAAGAATCATTTTTAAAAAAATCTTTTGTTAGCTGCTTCATGCTTGTGTGTAACCTGACTTATTCTTCTTTATACAACAGATAATTCAGCCATTGATGACTTCTTTTCTTTTCTTTTTACGTAGCATTAAATGTTTTGCACCAATTCAGCCCTTCAATTTCCATTGTTTCTGAAATCTTTTGCACCAAGTTTTACAAGATTTCAGCCACGCAACTTTGTCAAGTTTGGCATGACTTCAATTATGGAACTTAAAAAGGTACATTCTTGTAACAATTTTGCATGTTGATGATTTTTTTTTTTTTAACATACTCACTTGGGTTAGATGGACATGGTTTATCCATCTCTCTCAAGTGTGCAAAAATTTTTTTTTTTTTTCAAAAAATGCTCACTTGGGTAGCAGGACATGGTTAACCATCTCTCTCAAGTGTGCAAAAAGTTTTTTTTTTTTTCCTTTTCTTTTAAAAATGCAAACTTGGATAGTGGGATATGGCTTATCCATCTCTTTGAGGTTTGCATTGCAAATACAAAATCCCAAGTTTGAAAATCAAACTATCGAAAATACTTCAAAAATATAAATTTGTATTTATTGAATAGATGAGGACATTCCTCTTATTCAATATTCTAGGAAAGTTCTTCAATCCATGATTTATGCAAATGAAGTCTTGATTAAAATCTTCTTTATTTTGGTTGGAAGATAGATCAAACAGTCTTCATAATGAATCTTTGGCTTTGAGCTTGTTAGAGATTTGTTGTTCTTCAAGTTCTTTAAATGTTCTTCGAGTTCTTTGAAGATTCTTCAAATGCAAAGGCTTTTTTATGGAAGTTCTCTAGAACTTTAGAGGCTTGATTTTGAAGTTTTGGGAGGCTTTAAGAACTTGATTCCAATGGAACTTTGAGTCTTTGAAGAAGGATTCGAATGAATTTCTTCAAATGTTCTTTGAGTGTTGTTGAGACATAATTTTTCTAGAGTTTTGATGTCTAGAAAAAATCGTGTAAAATGAGGATAAGTAGTGATTTCTAATTGGCCCAAAGTCAATGAGTACCATTAATAAGTAGGTATTTGTAAGGACACGATTCTCTGGCGGCCCAATAAGGATGTTGGGCTCGCGCACGGAAGATCCCTCACAATATAATTTGTAGAGAGTGGGCTTAAAAAGCTAGCCGCTGGTCACGGGGCGATGTCCGATCCTGGTTTTAGAGGAATTCAGGTAGAAAAAGGAGTTGGGCCTGAACATTTAGGTCCTAAGACGTCGCATCCTATGGGATGGGACTCCTCGGAGTTGATCCGAGGACCATTGAGGCCTAACCCCGGTTATCCAACGACGGACTTTCTTCAGTGAAGTCCGGTGTTGTTGAGATGTTCTCCCCCATGTGATCCTCCTTTTTCGGAGGTGGGCTGGCTCCTCTTAGATTTACTTGCTTTCTTCTTTTATACTCCTCTGCGTTAATTGTCCTTCGTCCACGTGTAGGGTCAATCTTTGCAAGACGGATACTTGTCCCATCCGTCTAATCCCAGAATTGTTGGGAATGGTTGATAAGGCTGCAGAGTACGGCTCTGTCATGTGTTGGGTCTTATCTGGAAGGGTAGTAAGGGTAACTTCTCCAAGATATTTTGGATCTCCTTACAAATTCGTCCCTATACCAGTTTTACCCCTTAATTCCGATGGGGTTCTAGATCTGCCGAGGACTAAACTGTCCTCGGCTACCTTCCAAAGTTGTTTTGTGCTCGGTAATGTAGAGCTTGGGCCACAGCTCTCCTCGGATTGGGCCTTCGGATTTTCCAGGAGCGATTGGGCTTGATCCTTAAATTATTGGGCCCCACAATAGCCCCTCAAAACCCTTCTATCCGACTTCCGAGTTGGGAAGGAGGGTTTTGGCGAACCCGGGCCCTTAACGTGGCTTATTTAGTTCAATCCCGCATTTATGTGAGCGGTTTTCCACCTGTCCAGGAAGTTAATCGATTTTCAAGGGATTCCGTTTAATCTGCTCGCGATCTACTCCTGCCGCTTGGCTGTCCCAGACGCGCCCTTAATGAATCCCCTTTACGAGGCTCATTTATGTCCGGCGGCTCATCTGATAAGGTGGGGAAATGGAACGGACGCCTCTTTTTTCTTTAGAATGGAACGGACGCCTCTTTTTTCTTCAGATTCCTTTGGGAAACTTGAATGCATTTAATACCCTCCGTTCTCCCTTCCTATAAGAAGGCAAGCAGGAGGCCATCACTTTCGTGCAGACTCCTCTCCTTCCCTCTGAGATTTGAAACCCGTAACCTCCTTTAGCGCCTGCTTAGCCCGTTTGTTATACGCCATATCAGTACACGCCTACCATAACGAACGATGAAGGAACCATGCCCCTCCTCAAAACACCATGTTCCGATAAAACTTGAAATGGCTCGATCGGGGCAAGGGTGGCGCAGACTTAAGATCTGTCCCGCCTCTCTTTCAGCCAAAATCCGAAGCAGGGGCTCGTCATGTCGAACTCTTGGCGTGACTGAGTCGAGAACACCCAATATCAGCTCCACTCGACTCCTCACGAGCGTACCTAACATGGCACCGGTGTGTTAGGAGTCAGGGTTGAGGCAGGGGCGAAGTGCTTCTGCTTCTCCCTTTCCTTGCTCACTGGTGCCTTCCTCCGTCTTCCTCTTATAGTCTTCCCAGCACCAGTTCCGCCTTGGTGCTGTCCTTCTCCCTCTTTTGCTCCTCTCTTTGTCTTTTCATTTCTCCCACTCTTCTTCTCCTCCTTCTTTTACTCATGTCCTCCATCTTCTTCATTGATTTCTTCCTTACTATTTCCTTCTTCTTCGTTCTTTTTTTTTCTTTGAAGTGAGTTCTTCTTTTAGTATGAGCAACACTGAGGCAGAGATTGGAGAGACTTTGAAGACAAGTTCAAAAGGCGCTTGATCGTTTGCTTATCTGTACTGTGGATGTTAGTACTGCTTCGGCAGCCCCTCTTTTATATAGGCTTGTTGAAGCCTCTTTTTGTACATTGTAATAATTTTTCATATTAATAAAAATTGTTTCTATTTCACTTTGCATGTTCTGTCTCTTTGTTTTTATAAATTTGCAAGTGCTGCTCGACTCAATAATATCGCATCTAAATCAATGACGACTAAGACCAAAATACTTAATAATAAAAACAGGTTGCCAAAATCTTAATAGAAGTGCTTGGCACAATAAGGCAGACCAATAAAAAGTAGTACTTACCACCTTGGCTTGGGTCCGAGGACCATGCAAGGCCTTGGTTATGTCCAGAACTTGTAATAATAATAATTTTTTGTACTTGGTTTCCCCATAGGCTTGAGTCCGAGGACCATACAAGGCCTTAGTTATGTCCAAAACTTGTAATAATAATAATTTTTGTACTTGGTTTCCCCATAGGCTTGAGTCCGAGGACCATATAAGGCCTTGGTTCTGTCCAAAACTTGTAATAATAATAACTTTTGTACTTGGTTTCCCCATAGGCTTGAGTCCGAGGACCATACAAGACCTTGGTTCTGTTCAAAACTTGTAATAATAATAATTTTTGTACTTGGTTTCCCCATAGGCTTGAGTCCGAGGACCATACAAGGCCTTAGTTCTGTCCAAAACTTGTAATAATAATAACTTTTGTACTTGGTTTCCCCATAGGCTTGAGTCCGAGGACCATACAAGGCCTTGGTTCTGTCCAAAACTTGTAATAATAATAATTTTTGTACTTGGTTTCCCCATAGGCTTGAGTCGAGGACCATACAAGGCCTTGGTTCTGTCCAAAACTTGTAATAATAATAACTTTTTGTACTTGGTTTCCCCATAGGCTTGAGTCTGAGGACCATACAAGACCTTGGTTCTGTCCAAAACTTGTAATAATAATAATTTTTGTACTTGGTTTCCCCATAGGTTTGAGTCCGAGGACCATACAAGGCCTTGGTTCTGTCCAAAACTTTATGCCCTCCCTTTTTCTCTTTGCACCTGTCTTTCCTCAGGTGTCTCATAAGTTGCCGAGCAGGAAGTTGTCCTCGGTAACGGTTATTTCTTGGTGTGGGCCATAGTCCGTGGGCTTCCATGCAGAACGGGCCTGGGCCGCGAATTTACTAGGCCCACAGATTTAGAGGCATTTCCGTAGTCTTTGGTCACGCGGTACTTTTTGGCGTCCCAGTATTCGAGGTGCGCCTTCACGAGGCTCCTTTAATCTCAGGGTTGCAGACGGCATTGGAAATCGAGCCGGAGACATTTTTGTCTGTAGCGTTCCTTGGGACGCTGCGTGAATTAAATGCCATCACCTCATCTTTTAAATAAATAGGAGAGAAGGTTGCTTTACTTTCACACAAATTCTTCAGTCTCCTCTCTTAGTACATCATGTTTGAGGCGAGGATTGGGGCAAAGGAGCTCTCTCCGCCACGAAAGCGTCGTGTCTTCCTGCGACTCCAGATAGTGAGGTGCGGGCCAAGGAGGCGTAGACTCAAGAGAATATTTCAGTTCGAGAGAGGGGAAAGGATGTTTCTCCCTCTTTTAGTCAAAATCCGAAGCAGGTTCTGGTCATGCCAGATTTTTGGTATGCCCGAAGACGGAATTTCCGCCATCAGCGCCATCTGCCTTGTAGCAGGCAAATTTCTGCGGGGGCTTCCCAACTTCCGGCTCCCTGCATCTTTTTGTAGATGGTGTTAGACTGAGGTCAGGTTCTTTGGCTGCCTGAGTTATGGGCATGTAGAAGCGTCGAGGAATAGTTTCCTTAGACGACATCTTGGAACAGTAGCCAACCTTTCCTCTGAGATATCTCCTCGGCATCATCTTCAATCTTTTGTACTTTTCTTTTGCTTACGTAGTTAACTCTAATGTAAGCTGGTTTCAGCTTTTATTGTACACTGTACTGTTCTTTTGTCTTAATAAAAGATGTGTTTATTTTTTTATACATACTTTTTTTTTTTTTTTTGCAACAACCACTTTGGGTCTGAATATTAAGTCTAAGCCTGCCTTTAACAATACTCTGGGCGGAAGAACACTTTAATACAAACCCTTATTAGTTTAAACTCGCAAATATTATCAAGTATAACAATGGTAATCCTCAATAGATTGAATTCATGGAACTAACCGAGATAGCTGCTGAGCGTTGCGTGATGCACGCTAGACGAATATCCGAGAGAGCAGCCGAGCAGCGACGGACTTGGATCGTGCCCTTGGGGTAACATACTGTGCCGTATCGTATCAGCCCCTTTGGCACTGGGGATTTGAGGGTAGACCGTGTAACCCGTGCAATTAAAGGATTGACCCAACTGTTAACGAGAAGTTCCCTTCGGATGGATTTTAATGCTCTAGTAACAGTTTTTATTTTGTGTACTTGGTTTCCCCATAGGCTTGAGTCCGAGGACCATGCAAGGCCTTGGTTCTGTCCAAAACTGGTAAGATTTCTTTTTTGTACTTGGTTTCCCCATAGGCTTGAGTCCGTGGACCATGCAAGGCCTTGGTTCTGTCCAAAACTTATAAGATTTCTTTTATGTACTTGGTTTCCCCATAGGCTTGAACCATGCAAGGCTTGGTTCTGACAATGCAAGGCTTGAGTCCGAGGACCATGGTTCTGTCCAAAACTTTAAGATCTTTTATGTACTTGGTTTCCCCATAGGCTTGAGTCCGAGGACCATGCAAGGCCTTGGTTCTGTCCAAAACTTATGATTTCTTTTATGTACTTGGTTTCCCCATAGGCTTGAGTCCGTGGACCATGCAAGGCCTTGGTTCTGTCCAAAACTTATAAGATTCTTTTATGTACTTGGTTTCCCCATAGGCTTGAGTCCGAGGACCATGCAAGGCCTTGGTTCTGTCCAAAACTTATAAGATTTCTTTTATGTACTTGGTTTCCCCATAGGCTTGAGTCCGTGGACCATCCTTATGTCCAAAACTTGGTTTCCCCCTTGAGTGGACCATGCAAGGCCTTGGTTCTGTCCAAAACTTGTAAGCTTGGTTTCCCCATAGTGACCATGCAAGGCTTGGTTCTGTCCTTGGGTTTCCCCATAGGCTTGAGTCCGTGGACCATGCAAGGCCTTGGTTCTGTCCAAAACTTGTAAGATTTCTTTTATGTACTTGGTTTCCCCATAGGCTTGAGTCCGAGGACCATGCAAGGCCTTGGTTCTATCCAAAACTTGTAAGATTTCTTTTATGTACTTGGTTTCCCCATAGGCTTGAGTCCGAAGACCATGCAAGGCCTTGGTTCTGTCCAAAACTTGTAAGATTTCTTTTATGTACTTGGTTTCCCCATAGGCTTGAGTCCGTGGACCATGCAAGGCCTTGATTCTGTCCAAAACTTGTGATCTTTTTATTTGTTTTATTTTTCAACCACCAGCCCCTTCACCAAGGCGGGGACAGTTGGCCTGAGGCTGGAAGCCCCTAGAGACGCCCGCGCCCTTAGCACTGCGAGGCGTAGCCCCTAGCAGAAGCTTACGTCGGAGCAACAACTATATGTCGCCGGAGACGGGGGAAATCCCAGAAATTTCTGCTTGCTAGAGAGCTGACTCCACCGCCACCTGCGCCAACGCGCAAGCTTTCCCACAGACGGCGCCAATTGTAAGGACACGATTCTCTGGCGGCCCAATAAGGATGTTGGGCTCGCGCACGGAAGATCCCTCACAATATAATTTGTAGAGAGTGGGCTTAAAAAGCTAGCCGCTGGTCACGGGGCGATGTCCGATCCTGGTTTTAGAGGAATTCAGGTAGAAAAAGGAGTTGGGCCTGAACATTTAGGTCCTAAGACGTCGCATCCTATGGGATGGGACTCCTCGGAGTTGATCCGAGGACCATTGAGGCCTAACCCCGGTTATCCAACGACGGACTTTCTTCAGTGAAGTCCGGTGTTGTTGAGATGTTCTCCCCCATGTGATCCTCCTTTTTCGGAGGTGGGCTGGCTCCTCTTAGATTTACTTGCTTTCTTCTTTTATACTCCTCTGCGTTAATTGTCCTTCGTCCACGTGTAGGGTCAATCTTTGCAAGACGGATACTTGTCCCATCCGTCTAATCCCAGAATTGTTGGGAATGGTTGATAAGGCTGCAGAGTACGGCTCTGTCATGTGTTGGGTCTTATCTGGAAGGGTAGTAAGGGTAACTTCTCCAAGATATTTTGGATCTCCTTACAAATTCGTCCCTATACCAGTTTTACCCATTAATTCCGATGGGGTTCTGGATCTGCCGAGGACTAAACTGTCCTCGGCTACCTTCCAAAGTTGTTTCGTGCTCGGTAATGTAGAGCTTGGGCCACAGCTCTCCTCGGATTAGGCCTTCGGATTTTCCAGGAGCGATTGGGCTTGGTCCTTAAATTATTGGGCCCCACAGTATTATTTACAATTCAATCAATAAACTTACTTTTGTGCATAATTTGAAAACCTCACTATTAGATTATATGTTATTTATAGTTTGATTCACAAATTTATAAGAGTGGTGAAGTTGTGTGAATGTGGTTTTTTGGTCCTTAATTTGTGATTTGAGAAAATAAATTCAAACTAAACAATAAGAGTATATTTGGAAATACTAAAAAGTGATGAAAATCTAATTCCAATTATATAATTTGATGAGCTGCATAATGTTTTGTAGGTAAGAGCATTAGTATTCGGTGTGCAAAAAAAAAAAAGTGATTTAGCAACCAAAATGCTACTTTTGCTACTTTAACACCCAATTTCACAATTCACCCTATGTCTCATCTCTTATTTTAGTACATTACCTATTAAAATAACCTTAAAACTTATACCCACCACCACCACAAGACCCATCTCATCTACCAAATACCCACAAACCCATTAAACCCTAATTGACAAACACATCCCACAAAAAAGTCCATAACCAGGGCAACCTAAAATAACAAACCCAAATAGCCTAGAACCCATAGACATAGTTGATCCAAATCCTCCAACAAAACCCAAATCTTGACCCATAAACCACTACCAATCCAAACGACATAGCTGTAGTCAGTTTTCAAGAGAGAGAGAGAGAGAGTAGTAGCTTGCTACACTGACTACTACTAGTAGATTACTGTAACAAAGCTGCCATTTTTTTTTTCTTCAGATTTGGCACACGGGATGTAGCGTTTTTTTTTAAAAAAAAAATTAGGGGAGGGGGTGGTACGAAAATAACATTATGGGTGTTTTTAACATACCCAATGCTATAAGATAACACAAAACATGTTAATAACAAATTCTCCTCATCAATTGTATTCATTATCATTGACTAGCAATTGATCGAGTCTTTTTCTTTTGAATAAGTATAAATATACAATAAAAAAATTATATTTTTTATTTGTGATTGATGCATGATAAAAGTAGAGTCCTCAATTGTGTAACCAAGTAAAAGTAATGTTACTCAAGGCTCCATGGGCTAGAAGATATTACTTTGGGTCAAAGCACTAAAAGAAAAGGACCGGAAAACGCAGTGGCATAGGAATCACAAAACCCCTCTAGTAAAGGGTTTCAAGTGTCTCATGATGAGTGGAATAGTCTGACAAAAATTGGGACACTACTTTTTTTTTTTTTTTTTTTATCAGGGTACAATAGTATAAGTAATTGTACTCTAATCACAGCATGTCATGATAACAGTTTACATGTCATGATAGCTGTAGGGGTCAAAAACAACCAACAAGTGAACAGTGAAGAAGATATTTGATCTACACAATTAATTTCTTGAAGATGGGAGAAAAACCACAATGGGAAGTTTAAGCAATAAGTTGAACATGAAAAAGGACTAAATCAAACTTTCATATATGAGGGAACAATGTTCCCGAGGTACACAGGAAGGGATTAAAAGGCTGAAAACTCTAGTAAAAGGCTTTCTAATTTTTCTTTCTCTCTCTAGTACTTGCCTAGACTTTCTCTCTCTAATTTTCTGAACCTCTTCCCCTATTGCACCTCTCTTCCTTTTATAGCCATCTTCCTCCTTCCTTCTCTCTCTCCAGCTGGCTTACCCTTAGTTGGATTTGGAGGATACTTGTGTAATCAACCTACCACTTTGCCATCTTTTGATCATGATGGAAGACTTTTGGGGGTGTTTCCACTGTTTAGGTCAGTCATTCAACATTTAATGTGAGCTGACATTAGGTGAGGAACCTCATTAATGCAGAGATGACTATTTCATTGGGCCCTACGTTTTCTTATTTGTGTCCCTTGGGGTGAGTTTAGGAGATGAGATTCATAACCGAGGAAGAAAAGTGCATACCTCAGGGTATCGGTCATGCCCAGGGGTGTAGGCAGGATTTTTTATTTAAGGGGGCCAAATTACCTATTTATATGTTAGTCATAACTCATACATATATTATATACAAAATGATCAATGAAATTAAAAAATATTTCTAAACTCAAATTAGTGTACAAAAATGAGTAATTTGCTATAAACATGAACAAAAAAAAGCATCTCCTATAAAAGTTATGTTCAACGTTGATCTTTCATAGAATAGAATTTATTCATTATCAATTCTATAGGATTTCCTATTCAAATCTTCAAATAATATAAATCTCTATTGCAACCTAAATTCTCTTCTAGAAAAAATATTTTTTAAAAAATTCAATGTTAGCACAACTTATCAAGCACCTAAATCCAAAAGTAAAAGATAATATCAGCTAGAAAAAAAAGGGAGAGAGAGAGAGAGAGATGATAAGAAAAAAAAATCAAATTTGTGGGCAGATAAAAAGCTCATAGGTTCAAGTAATGCACCGTGCACAATGCATTTCAAAATTGAACATTGATTACGTAGAACTTTTGCATTCTTATTATAAATTTTTTTTTTTTTTTTGAGAAGTGAAATACTTGTTGATAAATTAAACAAGAAAATGATAGTCATCCAATACAAAAGCCATAATATCCGTTGGAACACACTCCAACCAGATTTGAGGTAAGAAAGATTGTCTCGCTCGCTGGGCTAAAGTGTGTGCAACGGCATTGCCTTGCCGACCAACGTGAGCGAACGAAATACTCAGAAATGAGTTTGATTAGGATTTGATGTCCCTAATTAAATGCCCTCCCCGGGAATTTTCCATGCCATTACCCCTTAAAGAGTTTACTACAGATAAAGAGTCGCCTTCACAAACCACCTGCACATGACCCGTTTCTGCAGCAAAGGAGGCGGCACGCCTGGCAGCAAGAAGTTCCAGCAATTCAACAGATGGAGGCTTTACAATCTGCTCGGACATGGCAGCCAACACGTGGCCCTCGCCATTTCGAATTACCACTCCTAATCCCGCTTTCTCCGATTCATTGTACCAAGCACCATCAAAGTTTATCTTCACCATGCCAGCTGCTGGAGGACACCATTTGCGAGAAACAGTCCATCGTCCGAGAGGTTTTGGACAGTCCAACTCCCTGAATTCACAAGATAATTTTTTACAAAACCAGCAATGCTGTGGAGGGGCAGGGGATGGTCTTGATGGCGAGATTTGTTTCTTTGGAACCAAATTGACCAAGCCGTAGTAGCAAATAGAGGAACTAAGGCCGGTCTTGCTCGGATTTTTTGCAGGACATCCGAGAAGGATTCAGAGTCTGATGGACATCGAATCACCCAATTAAAATCTGAATTCCAAACTACTTTGATGCAGGAACAGCTCCATAAGGCGTGCACCACAGATTCCGAACTACCAGTACAACGAGGACAGCCTGCTTCTTGAAGTATTTTACGCTTCAGTAGATTTTCCTTTGATGGCAGTGAGTTTGTACAGGCCTTCCAGAGGAAATGTTTTATCTTCCTAAGAACTTTCAATTTCCAAATGCTTTTCCAGAAACTCTTCATAGAATCCGAGGTTTGAGAACGATTGGGGTCATGAGAAAGAAATTCGCAGAGGAACTTATAGCCTGACTTCACTGAGTAGCAGCCGGATTTTTCTAGTCTCCAAACCAAAGTGTTAGGTTGCGGAATGGAGCTCAGAGGCAGAGATTTGATCAACTTTGCTTCAGGTGGATAAAAACACAAATCAATGAGATTTGTATTCCACCAACCCGAAGCACCATTTATCAAAGAGTCTACTGACGACTCTGGAGCTAGATGTAACACTGGAGAGCTGATACGGCCTTCAGAACCTGGCAGCCAGGTGTCTTTATAAATCTGGACCGATTTCCCGTCACCAATTCTCCAAAAGGAACCCTTTTCAATTAAGTCTCTAGACCACAGAATACTCTTCCATGCAAAAGATCCATAAGAAGATTTAGCTTCAAAGATTGAGCAATTTGGAAAATACTTAACTTTGAAAACTTTATAAAATAGAGATTCCTTATCCTCAATCAATCTCCACACCTGCTTAGCCAACATGGCTTTGTTAAAATTGCAAAGATCTTTAAAGCCCAATCCCCCCTCACTCTTTGGTTTGCATAAAACCTCCCATTTTGCCCAATGGATTTTTCTCCTATCACCCCTTTGTCCTCACCAAAATTTTCGAATAAGCATCTCAATGTCATGACAAAGACCCATAGGTAAGCGGAAACAACTCATAGCAAACGTCGGAATGACTTGAACCACCGCCTTCAAAAGCACTTCTTTTCCCGCTTGCGACAATAATTTTTCTTTCCACCTTTGGAGTTTTCCCCACACTCGATCTTTTATGAAATTTAAGCTCGCTTTTTTTTTCCTCCCCACCACCGTTGGTAATCCCAAGTACCTTTCATATTCCTTAATTTCCAGCACCCCAAGCAAGATCTTTAATTCTTGCTTTGTATAAAAAGAGGTGTTGTTGCTAAAAAAGATAGTAGTCTTTTCCGAGTTAATTTTTTAAAAAGGATGGACATATGGCAACTAGGCATTTATTAGGTTTTATAAAAAGCATTTGTTTTATTTGGGTGGGGTGTACAAGGTACATAAAAACTAACAGTGGAGTGCTGTATTGTATCATTGCGAGATTTCAAAAGGTGGACTGGGTTCCATGAATTTTTTTGGGGGGCAGTTGGTACAATTGTTAAAGCCCAACTAATTTTTGTGGAAGTGCAACTTATTTTTATATACTATTATAAGGGCCTCAATAGTTTTGGAGGGGCCATGGTATACGTGCCTCCGCCCCTGATCATGCCCCTCACCTCGGTTAAGAACATGGAAAGAAGCGATCAATTGGGCTCTCGTGGATGATGAGCACATTTTACTTTTAGCTCAGGGAAGACCATTCGTTTACTACCTGTAACTTGGGTCGGGCCCATTTCTCAGGTGCATCTTCTTATTTAGCCCAAATCCTCAAGCCATGTCCAAGTTCATCCCCCACAATAGCCATTAAAAAAAAAAAGTAAGATAAATGTTTTGTTTACTAGGTTTTTCCAATTTTCATCTTGACCCATGCCACCCATCACTTACATAATATTTTTTTTACTTCTCAATAACAATTTCTGTGTGAATCTTTGTGTGCCAATAGGCTATAGACTTATTGTGCCTTATGATCTAATCTCCCTTTTTCTCTTGTTGGTTTTTGTCATATGTTCTGTTTTGTCCATTGGACTTGGGCCACTTGGCCGATAAGATAAAGGATAGGGACCCATATAAACACCATCATAACGACATCGTCTCATCATTTTTGTCAATAAAAAAAACTAGTATTGCCCTTTTTTTTTTCTTTTTTCTTTTTTTATGGAATCAACTAGTAAACTGGTGTTGCCCTTTTTTTTCTTTTTTCTTTTTTTATGGAATCAACTAGTATTACTATTACCTTGTTTCTCCACAAAAAAAAAAAAAAAAAAAAAAAAACCTTGTATTACCTTGTTTGTACTTTGTAGTTTGTACCCAAATACCGAGTTATACGACTCACTGGGTGTCTTTCTCTCCCACAGTATATAAACTGGGGCAAGTAAAATTGACCTTCTATTATATAATAGCCTCTCGAGGCCAAAACCCTTTCCTTCATTTTTTCTTTCTTTCTCTGCTGCTTTCGAAGGCTCTTCGCGCACACGATACCCGACCCGATTCGTTTACATTCGGATTCGATGCTTTTCATATCTCTCATCTGGTAACCAACCCAAACCCTTCGATTATCTCACAAACAAAAACCCTAGAAGGCTCAACCTCCGATCGCTCCGCCATGGGAGACTTCAACGATGCCTTCATGCGCAACCCGCAAAACGCCGCCGTTCAGGGCCGCACCAAAGTCCAGAACCGCGCCAACGTTCAACAGCTCAAACTGGTTCGTTATCTCTCTCTCTTTCACGATTCGTCGTTTTATGCTTGTGAAATTCTTAGGGTTTTTGTCGTTTTGTCATAGTTTTTAGGGGTTTTAGCTATCCTCACTGTAACCCTAGTTCTTAGTGTAAAAATAGCTTGATCTATATTTTCACTATATGGATTTGTTAATTATTAGCTGGATTTGGTTCAAATTGTTGATTATGCATTCTTGATTTTCTTTATTGTGTTTGTTTTTGGATTATGAAACTGACTAAAAGTTCATTGGGCCTTTTTCTTTTACGATTCAAAGTATTGCTAATGGGATTGATTTTTGGCTTTGTAATGCAGATTGGGCAGAGTCACCCCACTGGTCTAACAGCAAACTTGCTGAAGCTCTTTGAGCCTCGGCCGCCTTTGGAATTTAAACCGCCTCCAGAGAAAAGAAAATGCCCACCATTAACAGGTTTGATGGGCCTTCTAGAGCTCGTGTTTGGTGTTGTCTTGGATTTGACATTGGTTTTGTATGTTATAACATGATTTGTCTTTCTTCTTATATAATTTATGAAGGGATGGCGCAATTCGTGACTAAGTTTGCGGAGCCTGGAGATGCAGAATATTCTCCACCTGTCGTTTTGGGTGAAACTCCTGTAAGATGTTACACTTCTGCATGGTTTGATCCATGTTCAAGTGTTTTACATTAGATGATCATCATTTGGCTCTATTATAATTTCTTGAATGGATTACCCAATTACTAGTGTTGTTTCTTTAAAGCTTTTGTATATGGCTTATTTTATTTTCTTTGAATTCATGGTTTCAAAAGCTTTTTCATTTTTTTTTTTTTTTTTTTAATGTAGGTAACGGAAAACTTTTATTAAAAAAATATAGCCAACCCAAGTACACTGGAAATGTAGTACTATAGGGGCAAAAACATCAGGAACCCAAATTACAATGATCAATTAGTTTTAACTGCTTTAAAGGAACCATTTCAAGGAAGATGCATAATATTTATTGTTTCAACTGAATGATCATGAATTACGTGGATGATTCTCTTCTGTCAACAAAGGTGTTACTAATGAAGAATGCTGTTCAATGATTACAAATTAGAAATATAACTCAGCTGAAATGACCCTAAACCTGAACTACTTGATCAACTTTGAGTTAAAGGCATCGCTTTACTGTGAGTAGAATTTTGACTTGTTTATTTGCTTTTTTTTCCCCCCCTCTGTAGCTTGTCTTGGAAATATAATATTCTACAGCCTCTCTGTGGAGCTTCTCCTGATGGTTGTTTGAATCTTCCCTTTTTTTTATTTTGTTTTGTTTTGCTGTGTGTGTGCCTACTTGTGAGTAAAACACTGCCAGAGGAGGACCTACAACTAAGCAATTCCAACCATCTGCACAACCCCTGGCCTGAGGGGAAAGTGTACAAACTAAGCAACTTAAGCTTACAACTAGGAAATGCATAAATGTAACTTGGTTTTTTGCTCCATATCTGGTTTTGATAAATTTTTGTGGATCCAGACACAAAGAAGGGCTAGAGTACACGCGTTAAGACTGGAGATGGGTGCAGCAAAGGCTGCTGAGGAGCTACAGAAATGTGAAGACACTTATATCTTTCTTTAAGGTTTTTGAGTTTAATAGCTTCAGTATGTTTGTTCTTACATGTAATTTTTATGCAGATAATCCACAAGAAGACCCAAATGTTTCTGGAGATCCATATAAGACATTGTTCGTGGCTAGACTTGTGAGTGATATTGTCTTTGTACTTTGGATATTCCAACTTGTACCCAATTTTTTGTTTGAAATGACTTATTAATCATGTTGTCTGCTTGCAGAGTTATGAGACAACTGAAAGCAGAATCAAAAGGGAGTTTGAGTCTTATGGTCCAATCAAGCGGGTAGGTATTTTGAGCATTCCCTGCGGGGGTTCGGTAAGAGGTTCAGTTCTGTGGTAGCTTTATCCTTTCTGTTTATCTTATTTATAAATAAAAAAAAAGATTATTTTCTGAGAAGTTTTTTTTTTTTTCCAAGGTTTTAAAATGTATTTACAATCTTACTATTTGTTTTTTAAAGGGAAAAATTGTATTTTACTGAGCTCTAAATTATATTTTATATTTTCTCAAGCTTACTCCTATTAGACCCCTAATCAAGCCTGTTAATATAATTTCCACTTAATCAACTGGTCCGCTTTCAGTCTATTTGATTGAAATAATGAATCACAATCAAAAAGTTCTACTCTATCAGTAATTGTAGTGAAGATTCTGTTCGGCATTTATTTCAAGTCTGAAAGGGAGAACATTCAAATGTTCTTTGATTTAATATACGATTCTTGGAGCGTGTGCGAGTTGGTAATAAGAGCACTGGTATCACCGCCAATTTTCTGGAAATGGCTAATGGGTTTGTTCCATTAATCCTTTCATCTCTCTTGATATAGTTGGGTTTAGAGATCTTTCTGGGACTTGGATGTGTCTAGGAATTACTTAAGTTACTACATATTGAGTAATATCCCTGGTAAGGAGGTGATTATTGCATTTAGTGAAAGTATTTTTCATCCACAATTTCCTACCAACCCAATTCCAAAGATGGTGGTTCATCCTGCACAGCAAAACTGAAAATTTTAGGTTGATCAGAGCAGTGATGCATTATGCCTTTTGGCTTTATTTTCAATCCTCAAGAGGTGACTGACAACTTCTGTTCTTTATCCTGCACTGGGTAAAACATGTCGGGAGTATTAGCATCTCTCTCCTTTGCTTGAATTTTTAGCACGTGTATTTCCTGTTGCTAAAACTTTTATTGTTCGCTTTAAAGGCTGTCAAAAACATAGCAGCAGTTGAGAAGATTTCCTGGTATTTCTTATACTATCTATAGCTTTCTAGTTATTAAAATAATTTAAAATCCCTGGTAAGGGGAGACTAGTCTGTTCAACAACTGGTAAATTGGCCACAAATACATCAGTTTTTCCGCAACTCTAGCTGGTGGTGATGCATCTCGCGATGGGAAGCTCTATGAATTGAAGGTGAGCACGGCTAATGAGGCATAGTGCCTGTCTGCCGTGCCATTTAGGATTTACTATTTTAACTTCTTTTTTACCATTTCGTCACTTAGTGATGGAATTAAAAAGCATTAGATTGTATTTTATGGCTCTGGTTGAGATCTGATTTCTTTTAATTACTGGTGTTTATTTGTTTATTTCTTCTGTGTTTTCAGGTTCGATTGATTACTGACAAAGAATCAAATAAACCTAGAGGCTATGCTTTCATTGAGTATTTGCATACACGGGACATGAAAGGTTTGCTTCATTTTAATGTCTGTTATTCTATCTTATATGCTTCATGTTGTATGTTATAAAACTTCTTGTATACATTAAACAGCTGCATATAAACAAGCTGATGGAAGGAAGATTGATGGTAGAAGGGTGCTTGTGGATGTTGAACGTGGTAGAACTGTCCCAAATTGGCGTCCTCGCCGACTTGGTGGTGGGCTAGGAACTACCAGAGTTGGAGGTGAAGATGTTAATCAGAGATACTCAGGGAGGTAATGACTGAATTGGACATCTGCATGCAACATCATCTGTTGAACAAATTCATGCTTCAATCTTAGTTATCAAAACTGAACCGGAGATTGACCTGGCTGAAAGACCAGTTCAGTGGTTCATTGGTTGAATTGTAGGTTTATTAATTGACTAATTAATATATTTTATAATTACAAGAAATAACTAAAATAAAGTGAAAATGGCTATTCAGTTAAATTATAACTAAAAAATGTCACATGACATAAATTTAGAAAATAGGCCATTCTACAATTTTGGAATAAATTTTAATTGTATCAAAAATTAAAATTAAATAAAATTTGACCATAATTCATAAATAATAAAATTATTAAAAAAAAAAAAAAAACGTTTTTGAAAATTACCAGTAGGTGCTTTAATAGATCTCCTAGCTTAAGTGCTTGAATAGTTGATGCCTTGATGGCTTACAAAATAGTGAAAAAGAAAAGGAGAAGCATTAATGGAGAATGGAGTGACCAAAGTCTTGACAATTAGAAAATGCACAGATTTAGCAAAAAAAAAGACAATGCAAAGACGCACAAGTGAATCTGTGAATGTAGTGAGTATTGATGACATGGGTCAGTGAGTGGGACATTACATAAATGACTGGGTATTAAATATTATAGTAGGGTAGACTTAGGAAGCATGGAAACTTCAATTTTGCTCATATACCCGTATCTGATAGTAACGAATACCTCCAGGATACTCTGCATGTGTGTCCCAGCTTTATTTATTTTTTATTTTTTGAAAAAAAAAAGGTGCCAATTCTGGAATATATGAGGCCCTGATATGGTCGTAACCCAATCCTCCTAATAGTGAGAGATAGCCCAAACTGGTGAAAAATTTTATTTTTATTTTTTATATATTGGTTTCAATGTTAAACACTTGCCTAGTTATCTTTTATTTACCCTTTTGGATCTTGTTTTGTATTCTAAACATCATTTAAAGGCCATGGACTCACCTTATTATCCATTATTGCTCTTAACATGATATATGCTTAACAATATATGAAAATGAATGCTTATCAATATATAAAAAATAGAAAAAAAAATTTAATAATTAATTAATACTTTTTGTATCCTAGTTTTCAAGAATTGTTGTATTGCCGTATCCTATACGGTACTCATATTGGTGCTTCTTAGGGTAGAAGCTAGTTGCTATTAGGTTTGATAATTGACTTAAATACACTCAAAAGTAAAAAAATAGAGTCTTACCTACTTTACAAGTTTGTTAGGTTTTTCTTTTCTTTACCATTATTTATCCACGATTACACAGTTTTCCATGGTTTTCCACAGGCTAAAGCAGCTTAATTGCTTAAACGGTATTTAGGTCTACCATTCCAAACTAGGTCACAGATCACAAAATTTGTGGTTGAACCGGCAGTACAGTTCGGTTTGAATAACACTGGTTTCAATACATGCTGTGTTATAACCTTATTGATAAATCTAAGATATGTTAAAATCAGATAGCTTACTGAAAATGATAACTTAGTTTTGACGTGCTTTGTGCATCTTCACAAGTAGATTTGGTTATAGAAATGTTCTCTTTAGATCTGGGAATTTTCTGTGCTAATGTTTTTAATTGGAATGCCTGGGACTTGAAGGAAATAATTTTAGTATGTTAAATGTTGCATGTCACCTATAAAAAAAAGATGTGCATATCATTCAAGCAATAATATCTTTGAGTATTAATTTCGCAAAGTATCTTTGATACATATCGTCAGTCCAGTTGTTTACATAGATCCTTTAAGATGTTTTACTGCACAACATGTCTGGTTTTCTTAACTCTTAATTTTAATTGTTCAGGGAGCAATTGCAGTCAGGAGGACCATCTCACTCTGAGGAGCCAAGGGCACGAGAGGATCGGAGTGCAGACCGGTAAGATTTGTTCAAATTGTTTTGCATTTCATTGTTTTCATTTGAGCCTTAGCTGGTTATGTATGTGCTCAGCAATAGATTAACACTTCTTTTCCGTAAAGAAATGGTTAACACATTGATCCAGAAGTTTCATGTTTAATTTTAAGCACTATTTTTAACTTGTCTATTTAAATGACAGTCTGGATAGAAATTTTTAGTTTCTGCAAGATAATTGTTGTTCCACAGCTTCATCAGTGCACTTTATTTTTTTAATTGATTTTGAACGAATTGATTTCAGGGATAGGGAAAAATCACGTGAAAGGGGAAGGGACAGAGAGAGGGAACGGGAGAAATCCCGTGAACGCTCCCATGACAGGCATAGGGAACGTGATCATAGGGAGGATAGGCACCACAGAGATCGTGACAGGGACAGGGATAGGGAGAGAGAAAGAGACCGGGGTCGGGATCGTGACCGAACACGTGATCGTGATAGAGAGCGAGGTCGGGATCGTGGCCGTGACTATGAGCGTGATCGACACAGAGACCGTGATAGGGAGCGCGATCGTCCTCGAGAGAGGGAGAGTGAGAGAGACTATGATGTTGAAGACCATGACCATGACCATGACCGCGGGCGGTCTGGTGATAGGGAATCTAATTATGATCGGGTTGAACCAAAGCATGAGAGGGACCGACATGGTGAAAGAGAGCGGGACCATGATCACGCTGAACCAGAGGATGATCGGGGATGGTATGAACAGCCTGAGCATGGGCATAAGCATTCAGACCCAGACCAAGACCAAGACCCTGACCACTATGAGCGTCGTAGAAGTCGGAGCCAGTATGATCATCTGGATGTCCAGGATGATCATGACCGTTATGACCAATATCGTGATCGTGGTCATGACCAATATGAGCGAATGGAGGATGATGATTACCATTATGAGCGTGCAACATCTGAGTCACGTGAAAGGGAGAGAACTCGAGATCCAGAGCATGAGTATCGACGATCAGAGAGGTCACTTTCTCGGGAATACGAGTATTGAGGCTGCTAGTACAACTTAACTTGTGCTTTTGCTGGTAAGTTTTATATGGTTTCTATTTTTGGGTGTCTGATTTGGAACTGTCTTCCCTAGTATACCCAACGCTTTTTTTGTTTTTTTTTTTTTTTTTAATGACTTCAGGGCATCATTTAATCAAAGCTCAGGGCTGTTACTTGGAGCAACTTCATTCTGTATGGATGTTCAATTCTCTTTTTCACTTTTCAGTGTTGACTAAACTCTCTATTTAAAGGTTTTATGACTGAACTGCTTGAGGATCTGTTCTTGTGCTGGTGATTTTTGTTTTTGATGTTTGAGATGGAGTGAGACTCTGCTGGTATTTTATTTGCAGGTTTTTTTTCTTTTTCCCCTCTTTTTTCTTAAATTCTTATTGTAAACCTTTTAGACTCTTTAGGTATTAATGGACTTTATTACTTTCGTACGAATGTGTCACATTTCATTATTTGTGCCTCCTTTACATTCCAGCCTGTGTGTTTGCGTGGGTAACAACAATTTCTACGGATTAGCTTTAGTCTTTAAATTCTTTGCGGCAGGATCCTATAGAGGGCCTTTTGATATTGTAGAATGTGCTGATATCCTTTTCAAAATTGGGTCATTGCATGTTTTGATATTAACCATTTAATTACCATTGCTGCACGAAAACCAAAGCATGTTGGTTTATCTTGGAAGACGTTTAAATATTGCTGTGCGGTTCTTGTGGCTTCAGTATTTGCAATTATTAAATGTGCATTTGTTCATGTATTCTAGATATTGTGACGAACTGCTTATTTATTATAGGATTACTAATGTTTAGCTGCCAGGAACAGTGTCAGATTTTATAGGGCAATTCCTTTTTCTAGTTCTGCCAGGACAGGTTGTAGGAACCAATTTAAGGGGCGGGCTCCCCTCCCGTTATGTTATCTCCAGTTTTCTCATGTTTTTACACCAATGAAAGTCACGTGGCAAGCAACAAATCCTAAGGTTATAAATAAGCCACATAATTTTCTCCCCCTCTTAACCCTTTTCAGTTTTCAATAAAATTTTTCTGGGTTTGCTTTAATCACCTGTTAAGAAAAATGATCTTTCAAAATCATATTTTGACGGTTTCCACTATCACAAAATAATCAGCCACTCCAGACCCATATCTAGGAAGCTCAAGAACTCTTTCAAGAGCTTCAAAGCTTGATATAACAACTTTTGTTGGAGAACACAACAATGAATTGGGGCTTTGATTTGGGTTTTATTAAATTGTGATTTGAATGTGAAGAGAAAAGCCAATTAATTAGATAAATTAATAAAAAAAAAATTAAGGAATAAAAGATTAGAGAAGAACATTATTGCTGCTTTCAAAGCTTTGAAGTAGGAGAGGAAGCTTTCAAAGCTTCCATGGCTGATTATTTCATAGCTTTCAAAGCATATTCAGAAGTCTCATGCCAAACCCACAACCCATTGGAACTCCCACGGCCAGAAATCCGTATCAAACCCAATGTCTCACCTCCCCAAGCTCGCCAGAGGACCTCAATTTCACACGCCTCCACCAGAATGAGCCTCGATGCTCATAGTGGCATAGCCATGAAACCCACCGTGTCAATCCAAACAGCCATGGTTTCTTGTTTTGCTATGCCAATCTTAGCTAAGAAACCCACAGTTTTAGTCCAAACCCATTGCCATCAAGTTCCGATCTGCCAATCTGGATGCATCTGATGCTCAGGTAGGTGAGGTCTGTTTAGGGTGGGGATGTTGGGGAAAGATGCGAAGAAGAAGGAAATACAAAAAAAAGAAGGAAATACAAAAAATTGAGAGAAAAAAGTGGTATTTGACATGTGATTTTTCTAACCTTAAGAATTGTTGTTTGCCACATGTCTTTCATTGGTGTAAAAACATAGAAAACTGGAGATATTATAACGGGAGAGGAGCCCGCCCCCCAATTTAAGGTCAGGGTCATTTGTCCTTTCCTTGAAGCATTTATTGTTTGCTACTATGCTTATTTAAGCAGAAAAATACTAATTATCTTTTTGTGATTAATGACACATCAATTTATAAGGCTTAGGTAATAAGATTTGTAGTACCTTTATTATCACTCATTTAAAAGTGGCCACTGCTCTTCAGCCTTGCTTGTTACCTGACGTGCTATTTGTTAAGACTCTTTTTTTATATAAATGTTGGGGATTATGTTGATGGTAATTTAGCAGTGTTGAAATTAGTGACTTGTGTGCTGTATGAAATGTTAAATGATTGTGGTAATGTTGAGCAAGTGGCAATAAGGTGGTCAGTGTGGAAATGGCACTGATAGCGGCTTTTTCATTTTATGACCTTATTGTAGTTGTAGATATAATGATGGTGGCAAAAATACTAAAATAGTAATGGCAATACACAATGTTTATAATGTTTATGATGATAGCAATAATGGTAATGGTGAAAGCAATGATTACAATGGAAACGTTAATGATAAGAGTGATGGTGGCTGTAACGATGACATATTTGGTTCCTGAACGCTTTATCTTGGATAAGCTCTTCTGGTTGATCCATATTTGAAATATTGTTTTCGAGTTTAGAAATATTTATAACAATTTTTCTTTTGAAAGGAGGATTATAAGAATAAAGGCTAAAATTCAATTTAGTCCCTTGACTTTACTTCAATGGTTAAATTAGTGGATTTTAAAGTTTGGTATTTGTCAATTTAGTTTCTTATTTAGGTAAAACTTAGGAATAGTATCCAATTAAATTTTTTTTTTTTTTGGGGGGTGGGGGGGGTGTTTTTTTCATTCGTTTATACAATCATGTGTGTTAACGTACTGCACTTGAAGTACTATGCATCTGATTGAATTTGTTAACAAACGAAGTCTTTAAACATGGTTTACAATTTTTTTAAATAATACTCATCATTCAACGAGATTTATTAAATCATACATCTTTAAATTTTAATTAAAAGAACTATTTAAACGACAATAATAAGAAAGCCAAAAAAAGAATTGCAGAATTGGTTTTCTGGAAATAATAGAAAAGGAAAAAGGAAGAAAAAGTTTCCGGATTTTGGACCAGAATTTTCTCGCCAATTATAGCCAGGACCATGAGAACTGCAATATGGATATGGAATCAATTTGAAGGAGGAATTCGATACGTGCAACTTCTTGCTCACATGACACATTGCCATTTGTGATAGACAAAACAGTGTGGGCTACGCATTGGGCTGGACTGGTCTGAGCCCGATCTATCTAATGAATAGAATCAGTTTCAAACACTGGTCTTTGGAGCCCCGCTACAACATCTTTGCTTGTACTATAAATTTAATTTGATTATATGTATTGGGGAGGACACTGTGATGGACTGAAGGTCTTATCACTATCAACCACTAATCCGCAACCCATCTTGGTTTTCTTCTTCCTTTTTTATAGTTAAAGTCCAAAGTTTTGAAAAAAGAAAAATATATAGCTAGTCTAGTTAATTTTTTTCTTTGTATTAAATCTCTTGGATTAAACTAAAAAATCTAAATTTACCAAAAATCAATTAATTAAAAGACAAGAAAACGTCATTTCCCACAAAAAAAAAAATTTTGAGAAAAATTTTTCCCACCATTCCTATACATCAAGGATTTTAATAGGTCCTTAAAAAAGTAAACGCAAGTCACGAACCAAAAATAAATTTATCCAAAACCATATAAAAGGTTTTTTTTTTTTTTTTTAGCAGAATATTCTAGCCTTTAAGGGTTGAAAGAATGCATAAGTGTGTAAGTATAATTGTGCATTCCGATTTTAAGCATAATGATTTGCTTATTTCGATTATCAATTCCTTGTTGTAATTGACACAAATATAAAAATTCACAACTGATTATTCATGATGATCTACCCTGCATAGTAGACATAAAGTAACAGGCAAAACTTAGGTTCTGTTTGGGAGTTCATAAGGAAAGGGAATGAAATGGAATGGAATGATCATAAGAGAATGGAAATGAATGGAATGGAATGGAATGTATTTAAGTAAGGGAAAGGAATGGAAAAGAATAGAATGGAATGGAATTAAGTAACCTTGATTGGATGTTTTAAAATAAACAAATGAAAATGAATGGAATGTAAGTAATCTTGTTTGAGAGCAACATAGAGGGAATGAAATGGAATCATTTTATGACAATATTACTATTAGACCCCTATTTTAAAATAAAGAATTGAATATACAAGGGTATTTTGAAAGTTTTAGTAAAAAAATCATTAAATCTAATTTCATTCTCTCTTATTCCTCCCAATTTCGGGGGGAATGAAAATTTGAGGTTTTAAGGGAAGAGAGAGGAATGAGTGTTCCCTCCTACTTAAACTCCCAAACAAGGGAATGAGCTTTCCATTCCCTCCATTAAAACTCTCAAACAAAGGAAAAGAAGAATATTCTAAAATGATTCTTTTCATTCATTTCCATTCCCTTCTCTCAAGCGAGGTAGGTGGATATAAAGTAAAGGTTCCTCTATTAAAATTCAGCTATGTAACTATTTAACTAAAAATACACTTTCATTCCATGAGAAAAAAAAAATTACATTGTTGAATTTTAAGAGAGAAATCTAAAGACAATATCTTAGATATTGTACCTAAGTTTTTCCTTAAAGAAAAACCCTGTGAAACTCCATAATTTGATTATAAAATTTAGACACAACTTGTAAGAACTTAATAGCAAATCATTTTTCGTGGAAGGGATGAGGAATCTCTAGCCAAAAAGAAGTACAAGGCACAATTCTAACATGTGGTTAATAAGATTCACAAGATTCATCCAAATTTAACACCATGGTTGAGCCCCTTCCTCTATTTTGAGTCACAAGATAACTTTCCACAATAATGAAACTTTCCTATTTCATGTGTATAAAACGTATCAAGTATTATAGTGGGGTGAGGATAGATATCCATGTCTAAATCCATGTTTTTAGACAATCTAGTGGAACCTACCAAATGGTATATAGGGTCACGATAATGTCCTAGTAGGAGTCTAAACATTATGCTTCATTGAGAAGTCAATAATGGGATTGTGTGGAAAACAATGTAATTGTAATGTGTAAGTTTTTGTTTGGAAAGTGAAACGGATAAAACTCAAAGAAGAGGCCAAGAACCAACTGAAGCAGCCATGAAGCTTCATGGCTTTGCTTGCTATAACGGGTGTAATAGCAGTAGTACCTTTGCTAACTGTGGATTCTTTATAGCCGTAGACGTTTAGTGCAGAAAAATCCGTACTGCTTTTGTCTTGGAAATTTTATGTTGCTTCTTCGAAATTTCCAAAGGCACCTCATTGGCATTTGTTTTAAGAAAGGTCATGATTTACTACCTAACCTTGTTCAAAAAAATAGATGGTAAATAACAACAAAATGAAACAATAAGTTTAGGAACACAATTTTGCAAATTTTATTTCATAACTTTTAACGTGGTCTATTGCAGTAAATTAACATAAAAGTGATGTAATTTCAAATAATATCTGTATATTACTGAAAGGTACTTGCTAGTTGCTTGAGAGAGTTTTAGTTTTTTAACAACAATTATGCACGGAAATTTTATAGCCTTCAAGGGATTTTGTCCAAAATATATCAATAACATTTGTGATTGTTGTGGTGAAGATATGCATGGTTGGGAAAAATTGTGGAGGTCAAAGGAGCATGGCCAAAAATCACATTCACTCAGAGATAAATCGTTTTCAAAATTACTGGTTTAATTGTTCATAAACCACCGGTCCTATATGATTTTGGAAATTTTTCAAAGGCAACTTCATTTCTTGTCAATCATACCAAGAAGTCATGCCAAAAATCCGGAAGTAGCTATGAAGCTTCCATTGTAGCGGAAATCAAAGTAGATGCTTCAGTGTCACTGCAATGCACAGTTTTCGAATTGAAAAAATTTAAAAGTTTATGCAAATGCCCCAGGGATTAACATGTAGCTTACCAAAGAAGAGCACGGATTATTAAAAAGTAATCGCTTGACTTGCAAGGTAGCATTCTAAAAAAAGAGGGGGCTACGGAAGAAAGACAAGTTACTAAACTTTTTGAAAATCCTTAAATACTTTATTTCACATGAATCTAAATTTATATATATGGTATTAATTTATTTCATACAAATCTTTTTTTTTTTTTTTTGAGAAACTATTTCACACAAATCTAAATGTATATATATGGTGAAAGTTTTTTATTTTTTAATAGTGTTCCTTACTTGGTAGAATACATCTTTAAATACATTGAAAAATTAACTTTACATTAAAATAGATCATTTTCATTTCATAGGTTCTAGTCGGCTCAATTGGTAAATTTTTTTTGTCATTAAATAAGGAATCTGGGATTCAACAATTGAATATCTTAGTATAATTTTTCTCAAAAAAAAAAAAAAGAATATCTTAGTATAATAATAACGAGCAATCATCATGAGCGAATATCATAAGTTGAAACTTTCTTAAAAAAAAAAAAAAAAAAAAATCATTTTCATTTCAAAATAAAAAATGATATATTACACAAAATAATTACAAATACATGTAACTCACTAAAAAGCAATTTCGAAAAAGATAGTTATATTTATTTTATTTTCACTAAATATTTGTCACTTTGCAATCTTACATATAGCGTAAGAGAGAGGTATTTGTAATTCATGAACAATCCCTTGCTGAGGTGAACCTCATTGACAAGTAATGAGAAGCTTACTACTCCCGCTTCCAAGAAACTTCAAGTACGCGGTAGAAGTAGAAAGATGATAAAACGTAATAATTTGTGTTTGATATTCATTCTCACTCCTATTTTGAAATTTAATCTTTCAAGTTTTTTTTTTTTTTTTTTTGAAATTCTTTCAAGTTGATAATTGTTCTTCTTGTAAGGGAATCTGATATTTTGGCTTTTGCAAGATTCATAATTTGGAGGCATTGATGGAGATGAATTGTTATTAAGTAAAAAAACAAACAACAGAACTAGAGGTAATACGCGTTTGAAGGACAATCTATTTATTGCCCAACATAATACTACTGATGTGTGTATATATATACATATAGGTTAGAATACCTGGTTAGAATAAATTCTGCTTCGTAAAATAAGAAATATGTTTTTTTTTTTTTTTTTTTTTTTGAGAAGGCAATAAGAAATATGTATTCAAATCTCACCTACACCTAAAAAAAATTATTGCTAAAGGTACTACAAATTTTACTACATAAAACTTACAAATTGGTTGTAATAAATGTGATTGGTGGGTTTAAACTACCTCATGAAAATATTTGAGCTGTTTCTTTTGTAATTGATACACATAGCACTGCAAATTCAAACATGATTCATGTTAGGAAAAAAAAATTCAAACATGATAACGGTTTTTATTTTGAACATATAAATGGTTACTAAAGGCAAACTCATCTATCTGAAAGCTGTAAGTAAAGCTAAAGCAAACATGAAAAAAATTAAAAAATCAAATATGTTGTCAGTGATTTGGCCGAACCATCGCTTTCATAAAATTGATATTCACGTGAAAATAACAAGAGGCACTCCATGCTTAAACTTTTGGAATGCTAAGTTTAATTATATCTTAAAAAATCACAATTTTTTGATAGCTATTGAGATGACTTGTTACAATTGTTGTATAATAAAAGTAATACTAAAATATATAATAGAAAAATGTGAAAACAGTTCATCAAAAAAAAAAAAAGTGAAAACAATGTTGTATCAATCATAATTTATTACTTTAACAAATTGTGGGGGGAAATTTTTATTTTGTATCTCATATTATTCTTTTTTTTAAGAGAAATTCATCTAGAAAATTATCAACATAATTTCATCCCAAAAAAAGAATGCAGCTAGCCCAACCCCATAATATTGTAAACCCAAAGCCCCATGGGGCCCACCCATTTTGTGAGAGCTCGGTGCTCCAAGACTAACAAAGTTTTTTTGTAAACACTAAATGTCTATGACACAAGCAAGAGTGCAACTTGTCATCTCATGAACAATGACATGAACACAATTTTTTTTTCACAAATTGCAAGTTGTAAATTGTAATTTGTACAACACACTTTCACATAGGTTTACTATGTACGTTACATTTTTTATTCACCAATTATAATTTGCACTTCGTGTTGGTTTGGATGAACCGTGAGATGAATTTAAATCCAATATTAGACACCAATTTTTTTTTAGGTACAACTGTACTTTTGTTCAACTTATTTTTCTAAGTTCAATAAACTAATAAAAATAAACTCTCCCAAACAAACATTAAGTTCATTGTTCATGAGTTGTATCAATAAATTTCATAAAGTAAAGGAATTGTTTTTTCCCTTCCCCATAATTTTATATTTTAGTTTATGGGTATGAGTTATCCAAGGAAAAAGGATAAAAGGTACAAGTACAACAAATTTGAAGCACTCAAAAAAATTTCAATTCCTTTTTTTACATTATTACTCAAAAAAAAATCCACATCAATAGGACCACAGTGAAAGAGAGAGAGAGAGACAGCAGAGAAAGAGAAATATAAATGTAGACAATAAGCGGGTACTGAAAGAGTGCATCCCTCATTTCTTCTTAAATTTCTTCATTGTTTTCCCAATCCTAGTGTGACAGTGCTCCTGGAAAAGTTAGAGGAAGAAGAGAAAATTCATAGTTAGGAAAGGAAATTAGAACAGATAAGCAAGAGTTTTCAGAAGTCATACATAGTAGCTTACCTCGCTTTTAGCTTTGCAAATTGTCTACATGGCTCAGACTCAACTGAACCACAGAGCTTTAGCAGTATCAACTACAGCAGCAGCATGGTTTTTGTTTTGGTGCCTAGTCATGTTGAGCAATCTTTGTTTTGCAGAAAGACAGCTGAAAGATAAACAGCCAGAAATTTTTGTTGAGAAAGTAGAAATACAAAGCTTTCTACCTAGAATTGTTCATTTCTTCTGGCAGGCTGGCAAGTCTTCTTATGAGCATGTTTGGCCGGTGAGTTTTAGTCTATGTCTTGAGTTTAGTATAACTTTTATGGCACATTGACAACTTGAAGAAGAGGAAATGCTTTTTCATGATTTTTCTTTCTTTCATTTACCATTTCAACATCTTCATTTTGGTATGTATTTATTGGTTGAGCAGGAAATGGAATTCAGCTGGAAAATTGTAGTGGGAACAATAGTTGGATTCTTTGGTGCAGCATTGGGTAGCGTTGGAGGGGTTGGAGGTGGTGGAATTTTTGTCCCAATGCTCACCTTGATCATTGGTTTTGACCCCAAGTCTTCTACTGCCATCTCTAAATGTCAGTATTGTCTACTTAATTTACTTCACGTATTTTAGTTTCTTCACAAAAGTTAAACAACAACATTTGCATAAACTAATTCTTCCTCGGATTTATGGCTTCTTGCATGCATGCTTCACATACATGGATGTATGTAACAAAAAACTGAGTATGCATGAGTGCTTCATTTGTACATAGTGCACATATATTCATGCTTACATCAAATGCTACATTTAGTATGACATTCTACCATGCTAAACTTGATGCCTTTGCACATCTTTTTATTAGGGTGCTTCTAAAATATATGATGTATATAATTTTACCTTCTACATTAACAGCTTTGATTCTGTGGCTACAGGTATGATCATGGGTGCAGCGGGATCAACTGTATACTACAATCTGAGGCTTAGACACCCAACATTGGACATGCCCCTAATAGATTATGACCTGGCATTGCTCTTTCAGCCCATGCTCATGCTAGGAATTAGCATCGGAGTTGCCTTTAATGTCATGTTTGCTGATTGGATGGTCACAGTTCTGCTTATCATCCTCTTCATCGGTAGTTTTTTTCCCCCTTTATTAGAAGAACTTCATTGCTAGCTAGTATTGATGCTAATGAATATCAGCCCATACTACTAGTTGTAGTTAATACAGAAACACAAAACAAATAGTACCGTATAATATCCAATTTGGTTTAATAATCATATTTTAATTCCATGTGTATCTTGATCATGGTGATGACTATTCACTTGAAAACATAATCTGCCAATGACTTCCATATCACTTAATTGCATTTAGAATTTCTTCCTCTTTATCGGTAAATTTTTTCCCCCTTTATTAGAAGCATTTCATTGCTAGCTAGTATTGATGCTAATGAATATCAGCCCATACTACTAGTTGTAGTTAATACAGAAACACAAAACACATAGTACCGTATAATTTCCAATTTGGTTTGATAATCATATTTTAATTCCATGTGTATCTTGATCATGGTGATGACTATTCACTTGAAAACACAATCTGCCAATGACTTCCATATCACTTAATTGCATTTAGAATTTCTTCTTATAACTGAAACTTTTGCAATTAACACTGAAACTTATTGATGCCAGGTACATCAACAAAAGCTTTATTCAAAGGTATCGATACATGGAAGAAAGAGACAATGATGAAGAAGGTAAGATTTTCCCCTAATTATTTCATAAGCTAGTAATGGATATCCATTGTTTTGGACTTACTAACGCAGGGATGGAAATGCTACTTGACTTTCAGGAAGCATCCAAGCTGCTGGAATCAGAATCCAAACCCGATGGTGAGTGCTTGTGGTCCTCTTCAAGCTCAATTTTCCTTTAAAAATCCCAACTTTTTGGTAAATATATCATGTGTTAAAAGTTAAAACCAAAAATGATACTGAGATATGATTGGCAGCTTATCTAGTAACGAACTAATAATCCGTGAAAGTTAAATTTATATTGCCTTCTATCAATTCTAACATACTTGCCTTCTACTTTCAGTATATATGAGTATGGAAAAAAATTAGTCCTCATACCTAGGCCAGCCATATGACCAAAAAAATGAAATTCTTTCCAATAGAAAGAATCTGAATCAGAATTTCTGCAGATCTGTTTAGGATTGTGCATTGTGATCAACTAATGTATTATTAAGCAAAATCACTAGATTGGGACTAAAGTTATTTGGGTATAGGTATCTATACAAAAGTTTCAATAAATTAAATGCAAAACGAGAGCTATTAAAATTTGAAATTTTACTGTTGAAATTTAATTTAGGAGGAGTGAAATATTTGTTCACTAATCTTTATGTAAAATAAGAGGACTGGCTTCATAGGATATGATCTTAAATAGGTATAGGGGTAAACAATTAGTTCTTTTTACTTCTTACTTATAAGAGGACTAACCCCACAGGATCTTAGAAGGGGAAAACATTAGCATGAAAGCAGCACACTGTCATGCTAGATCGACATAACTTTGCTCCTCATCATTAATTAAAATGAAACCAAAAGAATTGCATAATATGCATATGCTACAGCCTCAAGTTGTTTGCTTTTGACTGCACCATTTAACTGCAGCAGCCCCTCATTGTTTATTAATATGAAAGATGCACTTGAATTTATAGTACAGACTATAATTGAGCTAAATCTGAGCCACATTACCTACAAACTAGAGAAAATCGAACTGACTCACAACACCAATCAGATGGAATGTGATCAGAAGTTTCCTGACAACTAGTGAGACCGAGTTTCACATAAAACAGATATTATGTTAAACCTAGGGTTCAAACCAAGTGTATGTACCTCCTGTTCACATAATATTTTGGTTAAGTATCTTGTTTGGATGCTATAATTCACTACTTTCTAAATCACAAAAAAACAACAAATAATAGTGAGAAACACACAGGTTTACACCCAAGGCCCATACTTGTGATGCAAGAATTGACGAGTCCTGCCATTCATACTGGCATCTTCACTCACTGTCTATGTTTGCAAATTCCTAGAGTGAATAAGGTCCCATAAAATTCCTTGACGCCTAGATTACAACTTCTTCAAGCCAAGAATGTGTCATTCTTTCATATCAAACAAATTAAGAAAAAGATTATGCTAATTCTACCAAAAACCGCACCATCCTCTAATACATAAATCTTCCCGACAACAGTAGTACAAAAGCAAGATGAGAACTCACATACTAACTAAGAGAGATTCCCTATAAATATTGTATTTGAGAAAAGATTTTACTAAACTCCTGAACTGCAGATGGTTCCAGAGAAGAGTACAAAGCCCTACCAAGTGGTCCTGCTGCTCCAGAAGAAGAGGAGGTGAGTAAAAGAATGTTAAAATGTCTTTTCTGCAATAGTCTTTCAAGAATTCTTGGTTACTTGTTATTATTTTATTACTTTCGCTGTTATACTGTAACTATCACCATCTCATCCAGGTTCCCCTAATACGCAACATATACTGGAAAGAAGTATCACTGCTTGTGTATGTCTGGGTGGCTTTCCTTATTATTCAGATTGTTAAGGTAAGTTATTGGACTGAAATTTCATAGGAGGAAGTATGTTTTTGAAGTTTTTCATCTCCATTGCTAGCCAAAATGAATTAACCACTGTCCTAATTAAATTTATATAGCAGTAAGTTTTCTTGGCTTCCTGTTGATACTAGACCTGTCTTGCTAGTCATCCACCAATTCAGTTGTTTAACTGTCAACACTCATCATGAAGTTGCTTTGTATTAATGAATGTCTGTCTTTATGAAACTGTATGCAGACATATACTGTGACCTGCTCCACCGAGTACTGGGTTCTGAACTGTTTGCAGGTAAATTTTAACCTAAAATAGCCATATTTCTTTCAAGATACTTCCACTGCAAATTGGTGCTCACAGTGATTTTCTAGATTTTTTAAGCTTCACAGATCAAAATCTATAACCAATGGAAAATTTGAAAAATTCTTGGAAAAAGATTTCTTGTTGAATTACAAACCCTAAATTACTAGGTTATATATAGAAACAGCATTGTCAAGTAATTACTAGCAAGGAAGAGCAGGAGCAAATTGGTCCAACACAGTAGTGAGCAGGCACCCTTCTACTTCTGGGGATAGAAAAAAAGATGTTATGGCAGCTCTCTAAGAAATATTTAAAATGATATACTTATGCAGAAGGCATGATGGTCCAGCCAAAATTGGCACGTGAGAAAACAAAATCTGCCTCTAGAGATATCTTATGGCAACAAAATCTTGATACTCGTATATTATTTAAAGATTAATCATGTACTTTAATCAAGTAAGTTTGAGAATCATGTACCTAAGACACAGAACAAGCCTCTCTAGTTATATAAATATCATATCTTCCCAGGAGAAATCAGCTCGACATAATATTTCTCGTTGTACAGGTACCAATCGCTGCCTCAGTCACACTTTTTGAAGTCATATGCTTATACAAAGGGACCAGGGTAATTGCGTCTAAGGGCAAGGAAATCACAAACTGGAAGTTGCATCAGATTCTTCTTTACTGTAGCTGTGGTATAATAGCTGGTATGGTTGGTGGATTGCTCGGGCTAGGAGGTGGCTTTATCTTGGGACCCCTTTTTCTCGAATTGGGAATTCCTCCTCAGGTATATTAAGAATTTTCATGCGTTTTCTGCTCTTAGTCCTCTCACAGAAATGATGTTAGTCGATCCTTGAGCCTAGACAGGTTGTAAAGGATTGGGGTGGAGTGGATCTTATTGATAAATCTTGTCTAGCACAGATTAAATAAAATAAAGGTATGGCGATGAAAGGTAAGGGCTACATGGGACAGTAGCAAGGGAAAGAGTTAGTTTTATAAAATAAAGGTTCATCAGTTATCAAGAAACAAGTGATTCATTTTCTCACTACCAGTAAGCCAAACTTGATTAATTCAACTTAATAAAACTCTGGAACAAATCAGAGGCAGAAAATGACTTTGGTTCTTGGCAGAAAAATTATTTCCTGAATCAATAAACTTTCAGGACATGTAACCTGATACCAACATTACATTACCTCTAAAGATTGGAAATCACAGCTGGAAATTATCAGGGTACAAAAAAAGCATACCACATTCAAAACTCTGATTGAAACACACACAAAAAGTTGAAGCCAATTTATAAACCTGTGCGTTTTGCAGGTTGCAAGTGCTACATCAACCTTTGCAATGGTATTCTCATCGTCCATGTCTGTTGTACAATATTACCTTCTCAACCGTTTCCCAGTTCCGTATGGTAAGTAACTAATTCTGACTACTAGACCAGGTTTTCTATACAGGAAGGAAACTCATAGAAACTGTAGTTATTGCCATACAGGTATCCAAATTCATTTTAATTTAACTCAACTCATATTTTTCTCTTTGCTGCAGCTAGTTATTTTGTTTTAGTTGCAACAATAGCTGCCTTTACTGGTCAGCATGTAGTGAGAAAGATAATCGCACTCCTTGGCAGGGCATCAATAATCATCTTCATACTAGCTCTGACCATCTTTGTGAGCGCAATCAGCTTAGGTATATGACTCTCTAGCTTTGCATGATTTAAAAAATAAAATCATAAATCATGACTAGATATCAAGATATTCCAGCCTCTTATTCCTTTTATTTTTCAAACTAATGTGCTTGATTTTTCTACTGTATATTACAGGTGGGGTGGGCATAGCGAATATGGTTGAGAAGATGGCAAATCAAGAGTATATGGGTTTTGAAAATCTCTGTCACGAGTCTTAAGTACGTTTGAATTGGATATTGTTGTGGAATTTCTCAACAGAAAGCATCTATATCCACACTACAATATTCAGCTTTATATAGACACCCATTTTCCCATTTGATTTCAAGCAAAGATCATGTAATATCTATGTTATTACTAGATGTTCAATTCATTATATTTATTTCCTGTGGAACTTCACCATCTTGTCCTACTACTCTAGATTTGAAAACACGCCCATGATCCAAGAATTCTGTAAGCTCCCCCATTTAGCACAATAATATGAAATGCCAGGTTTACTTTTTACACTATCCTTATGCTCTTTAAGATTCGATGCATCTCTCCATGGACAATTATATCACATGTCAATTATTTTGGGAAACAAGCTAAAAAGATAAAGTTACTTATTTATATGTTTGAAAGAACTTTAAATTTTGCACTGCAAAAATTTTAGATTGTTACTGCATCGTTTCACATTTGCAGCATCATGCTCTAAGTACTAGTTCAATGTAAAAATACATATATTTCAGATGTGTATATTGATGTTAACACAAAACCATTGCGATCTAAAACAACCTTATTTTAAGAGGCCGGGCACCAGTTGAGCTGAGATTCTGACTTGTGAGGTACCTCCTCTGCCCAGTAGTCCAGAGGCTCCATATCCTATTATATTGGCAAAATTATTCATTATTTCATTATGCATTCTGAAGGGTGTCAAACAAGTTCATGTGATAAATGCTTTCTACTCCTATTTCTGTAAAATAGTGTGTTCTTCCCATTTTTTAGAAGGTTGCTTTCCTAATTCCACAATCCAGGGGTCTAATCAATTAGTTCACACCTAGTAACAAGAAGACAATGAATTGGACTGCAAAATGGTAGACACATCGATAAGGGCAATAAATCATTAATTTCCCAGAAGCAATAGATCACTAAAACCAATCCATTTTATTGATTCCTAGTTGTGTCATTGGTAGTCTTGTTACTTGAACATAATATTCATAATCTACTTCCTATACTAGAAGCATTCCAATAAATTAAGTAGTAGAAACTAAAGATAAAACCTTACCACAAAATCAAATTGACATCAAAAGAGAAAAACCAACTGTAAAACTCTTGGTGACAAAATAACGTTCAAATGCATGGAAACCACTCATTCGTTATGTATAACATAATCTTGTGCATGTCTTGGCGCTATGACTCTGAAAGATAAGATTCATCCATTTGGTACCCAAAAGCCTCCAAGACGTCAATGTTGATTAGTTTCTCAAAATCTTAATTCCTTATTACATCGTTCGTTGTCCAAAGGTTTTAAGATGAAGATAGAATATGTAAGAAGAGAATAGAGAGTGACAGTTGAGGTTTTGGAAGGAAATACAACGTGAATGTGGCTCTTTGCCTTATCTCCCTTCGGTTCATATGTGGCGCCCGTATGTACAATGAGTACGGGGCTCCTTTCCTTTTCACCTCTGGATGTCGACTATCTATACAACAAATTTTCCATGGTGACTTTTCTTCTTTTTGGGTGGAAATGATTAGAAATACTTCTCAAATAATTATTAGTGCAGGGGGAGATACCAACTCGCCAAATTGGGTGGTAGTGATGAATAATGATGACTTGGTGAGTTAAACACTTAAACATCATTTTTACTCAACTTTATTATAAAAAATAAGTTTTCATAATTATAAATATATATATATATATATTATAAAAATTATTGTGTGTTGAATTTATTGAATTAATTATTATGTATGTTGAGGTAAAAAACAAAATAGAGTTGCTAAATGCTTTATTTATATATATATTTTTTATATTAAACAAGTTGGGTAAAGTTCATTAAAAAATAAAAATAAAAAAGTTTAAAAAATGTGAAAGTTTAAAAAAGCTGTATCTATTTTTTTTTTTATAGGAATCTGTATCTAAATTAGGTTAACCAAATGGTTTAAAATTAAGCCATGACAAAGTTTTATGGAAAAAAAAAATGTCTCAATTATTATTTTACATAATGATTTAAAATTTGTTGAACTACGAAATTTTCTACTTTATTAATGGATGTATAGATTCATAAAGTATTGGCGACTTTTATTTTACAATGCAATTTGAATAGTAGCTTGGTATTCAATAGTTTAATTGATGATATATTTTGTAGGTACATAACTATGAACAAGCCAAGTCAAGTCAGCCGTTCAAAGTTAGTTTGTCATTTAATTTGATTTTGAACATGAATCAAGCTCAAACTAATTACCAAATTAGGTTACATGCTCAAACTTATTTTGTTCACATATCAAACAAGTTCAAGATTGTTTATAAGCTACTTAATTAATAGTTACTTTATATGGTAAACACTATAATTGAAATTTCTTACCCTCTCACAACTTTATTTTAAAAATTAACTACTATATTATAGTTGAGATTACATTACTTAAATTAATTAAATATAATGAATTTTATGTATGAATTCATAAAAACTATATTCACCAACCTTATATATACATAACGGACTATTTATATTATCAATAAAAAAAATTAATTTGATATCTTGTATATTTATAACCAAAATACATTATTAATCCCTAAAGCTAAGTCACTAAAGTGCATGTCACCCCAAGTTACCTTCAAATATTCCTACCTAGAGAACGTTACTCCAAATAACAAATCTAAATGCCTAGGTAGTGAACCGAGGCTTTGATACCACTAGGGAGATAATATGTTGGGAAGACTCTAACTAAGTAAATAATATAACATATAGTGACACTACTTTATCCAAAAGCTTAAACTTATGAGTTTGGTCCCAATCATGTCATATTAGTGTGGGTTTGGATACAAGTTTGTGTTTTAAGTCTGCGTTTTCCCCTTCTTTTTTTCTTTTTCTTCTTTTTTGCTTCAGCCGCAGTTGTTGACCAAGTCAGCAATGAATAGTGTACCTGTGCATTGTTCATGGGTCCCACAAACTTCACTTTTCAGCAACTTTTTCATTAAAAATGGGTCCCACAGTACTATTCACACATTTAAAAATTATTTTGCTACAATGTTTTCAATTTTCAATTTCAGCAAAATAAGTTCTATCCAAACGGTCCCTTAATCACTCACTTTTGTGGTTATTATCTAATGTGGGATCAACACTTAAGACTTAACTAACCATATCACTCACACAAATATTGCAAAATAAAAATAATAAAAAAACCATATCACTTGTGCGAATATTGTAACAATATACTTGTAGGTTTCAATTTGAACAACTAGTCGTCGAATAAGAGATTCAAGATTCAAACCTTGCATGCACCAAAAGCCAATTGGTATCTGATAGGGGAGCAGAAAATTAGTCCAACTCCAGTTCATTCAAAGGTATCGTCCAGAGCCAATTGAGCAAGTTCGACCAATAATCACCCCAGAAGAAGTAAAAATGTTCATAGACAATAATACTACTCTTGATCAGTGAAGTCTCCCATGGACGATAAAGTCGTCCATGAAGGTCGTCCATGGAGGATCTTCAGATGTCCATGGACGACCAAACAGTCCTCCACCAGACAAACGAATACGCAACACTTATAAAACTTTCGACTCTCTGTAGCGGTTATTAAACCCGTAATTATCTCCATGAATCCATCAAATAAGTTAACTTCCGTTAGCAATTACAACTTTAATAGTCGTTGAGGAAGTTAACTCCGGACTCGTTGGCTTCCACAAATCTTGGGGAGGTTATCTGGACAAATAACCGTCTGTAGGATCTCTATCTAAAGGACCGATCTGAACCCGAGAGAGGTAAGAACTTTTCTGAGACTTGACTCCCAAATACTTGGAACTTCATTCCTGTGAGACTAACTTCTCCATCGGAGGGGGTTTGGCCGGTCTTCTCCGATCTCCTCTTTGACTGTGCTTGCTTTTTGTGGGCCTTCAACCGCTTCAGTAGCCCACCGAAGTCAGATTATCCACCTTACTGATTCGGAGCGATATCAGTATCTAGTGTGATGATTTTGGAAAAAAAAGAAAAAGAAAAAGAAAATATACTTGATTCATGAATATCAAATTTTTAGGACATCTCTAACTAAACATGCACAATTCTTGTTCTATACTTTTAGTACAATGCGGATAGTGATTTATATATATATATATATATATATATATATATTTTGTTTGTTTGATGTAAAAACCACCACAACAACCAAAGGGAAAAATATTATGACAAAAATTGACTTAGGGACTAAGTATAAACACTTGACAACAAGTCTTGTTTTTTATCTTTCAATTGAGCCATCTGAATTGTATATATATTTTTAAATTCTTAAATGTCACATGGCTTATATTTAAATAAAAATAGAAGGGAATTGGAGGATCTTATCTTGAGTTACCAAACTAATCTACTTAATTAGACTATGTGTTTGTAATGGAGGGAGAAAAGAGGAAGAGTAGAGGGAAAAATGATCGAAGTATACTAAAACTTTAGTGCATTATAGTCATATTTCATTCTCCTCTGTTCTTTCCATATCTCTCTCCATCCAAACATAGGGTAGAATTGGAATGACAATTTGATGGGAAGTAAATTTAAATCACAAGTACGAAGCTATTTATCTTTAAAAAAAAATCGTTAATTTGACTCATTTGTTGCTCGTTTCTTTGATAATCAGTTCACATAACTACTTTCATATGATCACAATTTGTTTTTAAGTGGCAAGAAGTGAGTGCTAAACAATTATTTTTACATGAACTCACCATTAATATCATTTATATTTTCACCAGTGACTACTTTTTATTTCAATTAAGTGTTTGTTTGGCATGATTAATTTACCAACTTATTTTACTATTCAGCTTCTTTTTTCTACTATTAATGGGTTTTACTGTACTATTAATGGGTCTTACTGTACTATTTCGGGTCCATTTGGATACCGTTTATTTTGCTAAAAACTAAAAACACTGTAACAAAATAATTTTTAAATATGTGAATAATATTGTGAGACCCATTTTTAATAAAAGTTTGTGTGAAAAAAAAGGTTTATGGGTCCCATGAACAGTACACAAGACCTACTGACAGACACATTTCAGTGCAAAATTTACTGGTCAAAAAGGTAATGGGTCTCGTGCACAATTCATAGGACCCATTGACAGACAACATCCCACGTGAAAACATTATTCTCAGAAAAAAAAAAAAAAAAAAAGGTGAAATTGCAAACACTGCCTATAAACGCAATCCAAACGTTACCTTCAATTAACTTTTATTTTTATTTACAATACTTCCAACAAAAATAAGTATATCACAAATATATCTATACCTAATTGTGAAAACAAATGGTAAGAAAAGTTGTGGCCAACTTATTCTTTTATACAACGAATCCAAGTTGACCCAACAAAAAAAAAAAAAAAAAATGTTAAAGAGTCAATTTAAACTAAAATAATTTAATATTTAGATTATTTATAATTAAAAAATTTTTAATGTCGTCCAAAGGACAAAAGTGCGGTCAATGTGGACAAAGCCCGTAAACAGGCAGACAAAGCATGCAACCCGTTTTCTGGGAAGTGGGAACCCATCAGCATCACCCCTCATACGCAATTAATCTACCACTACCCACTAGTGATATACGCCCAAGGAAAAACTATCAAGCTCAGAACCCTCACAAATTGACCTTGCAAAAAACATGGAAAACAGTGTCCATATCTAGGTTGTCAGTGTAATTAAATGAACACTCTGAGGGTAAATTTTGAGTTTCAATTTCCCGCCCAAGGACTCCCACGCAAAGCCATTAAAAAAAATATAAAATTAAAATAAAATAAATTTTCTCTCATACTGATATGTGGTAGCTCCCACTATCGCGAACTTCGCAACGTTTCATTTTATTTTTTCTCTGCTTTTTTGCTCTCTGGACTCACTCGAAACTCCACAGTGCTCCATTTTCTCTCTTCTCCATTCTCTACCAGAGGCTTCGAATCTGTGCGGTTTGTGTTTGTGCATTTCGTGCTTTTAATGCTTAGTAATATCGCTTTTCTGTGAACAATGAAGCTATCCAAATGGCGTTGCGAACAGTAATCGTTTTTTTGAAATCGAAAGTCGAAACCCTAGGGTTTATGGTTATGAAAATGCCTTTTGTTTTTTGTTGTTGTTGTTGTCGTAATTTTTTTTTAACTTTTGGTTCTTTTTTGGTTTGCTTCGTTCTGATTTATTTATTGCTTGACTTAATGTTAGGGTTTGACATGGAGGCGAACAACAAAACGAAGGACGATGGCTCTGCAGAGTCACCGACTTCGGTGCTTGAAGACGAGGTTCGCTTTGTTTTTTTCGCTTTGTTTGGTTCTCGGGATTATGAGGGAAAGTGAAGGCTAGGAAAGCAAAAGGGGAACGGAAAGAAATTAAAAAAAAAAAAAAAAAAAGTGAAAAAGAAATAGCTTAAAGAAATGACACTTTTTTTTGGGTCCATTTTCTGTATTTATGTATAGCTTATGAGAAACAAATGGAACTCTATGTTTGGATTTTTTGTTTAAAAGGTTGTGTTTGTGTGCCTTGGCGTTTTCTCTCTTTGGTCTATTGGGTGAGTCCTAGAACAGTTATTGAAATACTTGCTTGTTGGAAGGGAAAGTTTGGGGGTTTCACAAGAAGCAAAATTTAGAGTTTAGTTCCATTATGTAGTTATGTGGATTATAGGGAAAGAATACCATCAATGATGTTGAGCTACCTTAAAGTTTCATGAATTTTTTGCATTTAAAGATCTTTAAATGACTGGATGACATTGGAAAATATTTATTTTTTGATTATAGCTTTTGGAGATCCTCTTGTACCATATTTATAACCTGTTTTTGTTTTTTAAATTTAAACTGGAAGGAAATGTGTTTTAAATTAATTTTTAAAATTTTGTTAAACATGAAGGATATATGCAAGGCGGAAGTGGAAGTTAAGTCAGAGGAAGAAATACTTGCAGATGCAAAAAATGGAGATACCTCTTTGCTATCAAGAAACATGGCTGAGGAAGAAGAGAAGCTGTTCGAAGCTCGGATCAGGGAAGAACAAGGAAAAGAGCCAGAGGAGGCACCCCACTTGAATGATACCCAGTTTACCAAATTGGACGAGCTTCTAACACAAACTCAGATGTACTCTGAGTTTTTGCTGGAAAAAATGGATGATATAACAGTTGTATCCCCTCGTGCACTTTTCTCACTTGAATATTTATGGTTAGGAGAATCACTTTTCCTTTTTCTGACTGAGTTACTATGTTTTTTGCACGGATAGAATGGAGTGGAGCGAGAAAGTGAAACTGTTGAAAAGAAGACAGGTCGTGGTCGTGGATCAAAAAGAAAAGCTTCTACATACAATACTGTGAGCATTTCTGTGATTTTTTAATAAATTTTTTTAATTTTTTATGTTGATATTGTCATTTGTTGTATTTACTCTATACAGGCTTCCTATTAATTAAAATTAAGTTTGTTCTGTTGTATTGTGTATGTGTAAATTGTAAAAATCTGCCTGTATATACAGATGGAAATTTTATAAAACTAACAGACAGAAGTTCAAATAGAGGAAATTTGATCACTTATTCTTGTATTTATAGGTTATCTTCTGACTACTCTTAATCGTAAAGCTGATCATAGTTTTCATGGATGTGTAAAGGGAGTAACCGCCTTTTCAGAAAGTTTTTACAATGACACAGGAAATATATTGAGACTGTGCCAAATTTAGATTTTATGTTTGTGGAAATTGAGGTGGCCAAAATAATGATTCAGGAAGCTTGAGTTGCTTTATTTATGTTGTTGCACTAGGTATGGTGAAAAAAACAAGTACTTGTTTTGTCACATGTGCTCATATAGAATCATAGGTAGGTTTTGTGTACAAATCCTTGTTTTCTTGTCTTTTATTTATAATTATCTTTCCTTCTCTCTTATGCCGTGTTACTTATCTTGATTTGATATGCAATTCCAGGTAGGGTGGATCATTTGTTAACTGAGCTAGTTGGTTGTCTGAATGCATTTGTATTCCTAAATAAAGTGCATCAGTTTTTGTCAGGGACGCATGTTTATGGGCCTTTTGATATCTGGAAAGTTAAATATATTGTTCCAACATTTAGTAGGCCATTTTTTTTTCCAGTGGACTCTTTTATAATCCTGTTTGTGGGTCCCTTTTAAGCAATCAGCTTTGTAAACCTGATGACATGGTTTTTTCTATTCACGATTAATCAACTTCTATAAGTCTATATCAGGTCAGATATTGTATTAGTGCATTTTAACATTTTCCTGAATTCCAATGTTTATAGACTCTCTTCTCTTGTACATAATTTCTTTCTTGATGTTGTTTGTACATACTTCTTGCGGCTATTTCATCCTTTGCATGAAGTAGTCTTTTTTAATAAAATTTTTCTTACTTATATAAAAACACATTTTCCTGAATTCCTATTATTAACTTTCTTAGAGGAAGGCCAAGAGGGCAGTTGAAGTTATGCTTACAAGATCTGAAGAAGCCAAGAAACCTGAAGATGTGAACCTGACTGAGGAAGAAAGAATTGAGAAAGAACAGAAAGAACTTGTACCTTTGTTAACTGGAGGAAAACTGAAGTCCTATCAACTTAAGGGTGTAAAGTGGTTGATATCATTATGGCAAAATGGGCTGAATGGGATCCTTGCAGATCAAATGGGGCTTGGGAAAACAATTCAAACCATTGGCTTTCTTGCGCATTTAAAAGGAAATGGACTGGATGGGCCTTATTTAGTAGTTGCTCCTCTTTCTACTCTCTCAAATTGGGTAAATGAGATTTCAAGGTAAATTCTCATCTTGAACTTTGCTAAACTAGCCTGAATCAAGTATTGCTTCCATGTGCATCCTCATATTTTATTATTATTTTGTAATTTTTTTTTTGGTGGATTTAAAAAAAGGTTTACACCCTCAATGAATGCTATCATTTACCATGGTGACAAGAAACAAAGAGAGGAGTTACGAAGGAAGCACATGCCTAGAACAATTGGCCCCAAATTTCCTATAATTGTAACTTCTTATGAGGTGGCCTTAACCGATTCAAAAAAGTATTTGAGGCATTATAGTTGGAAATATCTTGTGATTGATGAGGTGAGTGATCGGACTAATTTGTCTACAGAGTTGCTTTTGCCTTTTCTTACCTATATCTTTCTTCTTAAAGGGACACAGGTTGAAAAACTCAAAATGCCTATTGCTGAAGCAATTGAAATACTTACCGGTAGAAAATAAGCTTCTGTTGACTGGGACACCCCTGCAGAATAATTTGGCAGAGCTTTGGTCTTTGTTAAACTTCATTTTGCCTGATATTTTCTCATCTCATGAAGAATTTGAGTCATGGTAAGTATGCTTTGCCTATCTGTCATTATTATTATTATTTTCAAAAATTCCATATTCTCTATTTTGATTTTTGTTAGTCTTGTAACCTGTTTTATGAAAAGGTGAACTATCTTTTTAAGTAAAATGGCAATATAAAATGGGAAAAGTTAACAGATGCCCTAAGAGCATTGGTTTAGGAAGTATTTTTAGATATCTTTTATGGGAAAAGAAAAAAGTAATTGATTATTTTAAGAGCTTTTTATATTTCCCATAAAAGTGGTATTAAAATTTTCTTAAAATGGTCCACTAACAAATGCCCTAAGGGCACCCATTAAGTGGCCCCACATAAAATATAATGATAGAGCTCATACTCCATGAATACTTTTTGCTAGCCTCTTGCTATATCGTTACTGCAATATGCCTCTTTATTTCTAAATGCTGATATATTCTCAGTTGGAAAATAAGTCATAATCTGGTTCCCCTAAATATTGTAGCAATCCAACAATTAATAGTATAGCATTCATTTGAGTGGAAGATGTATAGATTTTGATATATCAAGACTGTGTTAGCTTGCTACAAGAACAGGGATTACCATACTCTGATGATGATATCTGCTACTTATGACAAATTATTAGATTTTGAAGAACCTTTTTTCAGGTTTGATCTGTCAGGAAAGTGCAACAGTGAAGCAATGAAGGAAGAAATGGAAGAGAAGAGAAGGACTCAAGTACTTATACTAGCTATAATTGTAGATTACTTATCAAGCAATTTACAATGAATATATAATGCTTATTGGCTTTTCATTACTGTAGGTGATAGCAAAACTCCATGCTATATTGCGTCCATTTCTTCTAAGAAGAATGAAGACTGATGTTGAGCAGATGCTGCCTCGAAAGAAAGAGATCATACTGTATGCTACAATGACTGACCATCAGAGGAATTTCCAGGATCACTTAGTTAACAAGACTTTGGAAGACTATTTGATTGAGAATGCAAGCGCTGGTACTAGATCAATTTTGTTAGTGAAAAGCTCCAATGAGTTTGCATTGAGAAAAGAAAGACATGGGACTCATGCCCTGTGCAATTTATTATCTGGATTTACTTTTATTCTCCATCCTCGTGTCTGTACTAGGGAATTTTTTGTTTGTTTTTGATTTCATTTCAAAGTACAATCATTGACAAACAAAAATTTCATCCTGCATTGATGATGGGAGCACAATGTGTGAATTAGGTCATATTTGAGGCTGTTGCTACTAATGTCAATGTGCCAGATCATTTAATATTATCCTTCCAAGGCACAAACAGCTGGCCTAATGATCCTTGCGTTCTTATTGATTGTTGATTTAATGGCAGATTAGAAGAAAAAGATTTAATGATGATGCTGTCATCTGTACTTTTCATTTTAATTTATTTTTCTGCTGTAGTTAAGTCCTTTGCATTGCTTGTCCAATCTAATGCAACAGCATCCAGTGTCTAGTTCTAGAAAAAAAAATGGTATTATGGCTTTGGTTACTTGTATCATATTGGTCGTTTTATAAGCTGGATCAAGATTTTGGATGATCATACAGCATGTTAACTTTGACATGTTGGTAGGATTTATCTATCTGATGAAAGACTTAAATTTGTTAATTAATGTTAATGTTTTTATTTTTTTCAGTTTATTGTAATATGATTTCTGTAATTTTCAGGTCGTCGTGGTATGAAAGGAAAGCTTAATAATCTGATGATCCAACTTCGGAAGAACTGCAACCATCCTGACCTCTTGGAGTCTGCCTTTGATGGCTCATGTATTTATATATTTATGTGCAATTTATTTTGGGTATTCATATCAAATGGGTGATGTACAACTTTCCCAAGTCATTAATTTTTCCTTATTTTTTTGTTCACAGATTTTTATCCGCCTGTTGAAAAGATAGTTGAACAGTGTGGTAAATTTCGTTTACTGGACCGGCTGTTGGAACGGTTGCTTGCTCGTAAACATAAAGTATGGTTTTGATCTTTTCTCATTTAGTTCACATTTATTCTCATTTCTTATTTAGTTGCCTACTCATCTTCCATTTAATTTGGAATCAGGTTTTGATCTTTTCCCAGTGGACCAAAGTTTTGGATATCATGCATTACTACTTTGTTGAAAAAGGACTCGAAGTTTGTAGAATTGATGGCAGTGTGAAGCTTGATGAGAGGAGAAGACAGGTTTATGTTTCTCTAAATTTTATGAGAATTTGAAGCCTATTTATGTTAATTCCTGTATTACTCATTTGATAATTAAGAAATTTTTAAATGTCAGTCTTGTAAATTTACATATTGTGTAAATATTTTAAGTTTCTGTGCAGTGAAGAATGGGAAGCTGTTAGTGATATTAGTAGGAGTCTTTTTAGTCGTTGGTGTGTTATACCAAATTTCTGATGTGCCATTTCATCCAAACTTTCTGTTTGTTTTGCTGCAAGCCATTTTAGCATCTTGTGACATTCAGATTATTTATTAAACTGAGCAGTTTGTCTTTCCTTGTCATTGCCTTTTCTCTTTTTGCACCTTCAATGCAATCTAAGCACCTAGGTGGCAAATGGCATAACTGTGTACTGGTGAAGGAAATATGCTCCTTCTGATAGGCTGCATTCTGACTCTTGCATCTGTTACTACAATATGATCTACTTATGGTTTTGTTTAATGAGTCTTGTTTAGTTGAGGTTGTAATTTTAAATTTTTTTTTCCCGACATATCTATTGTTGAAAGTAGACAAACTCTGGAAAAAAAGAAAAAAACATTTCCAGTTGTGTTAGTGTATTTGAGTGTGCAATGTACATTATTATGTGTTAGTGAAGATGGTTTATTTCTCTTTTTTCGGCATTACCTGTTTTTTTATTGTGTTATAAACATGCAATTTCTTTGGGGGTTTCCATAAATTGGATATTGTGGAGGGTTATCAAATCTAGCTTATTGGAAAATCATTTATGTTTTGTAATCAGATCCAGGAGTTCAATGATGAGAACAGCAATTACAGAATATTTATTTTAAGCACCAGGGCTGGTGGACTGGGTATCAACCTCACCGCAGCCGATACCTGTATACTCTATGACAGTGATTGGGTATTTTCTTGATGCTATATTCTCTTATCGCTTTCTTTTGCTACCATTATAAAAACGTATTTAGAGTTATAAAGTTTTAAAATGATTTCTTTTCTTTTGCATCCCAGAACCCTCAAATGGATTTGCAGGCCATGGATAGGTGCCATAGGATTGGTCAAACCAAGCCTGTTCATGTTTACAGGCTTTCAACCGCCCAATCTGTAGAGGTAACTCTTATGGTTTTTGTTTTTGTTCTCATTATATAGCTAAACAATTCCTTTTGGTACCTGAACATTTTACAAAGTTTCCATCAACAGGGTCGCATGTTGAATAGAGCTTTTAGCAAGTTGAAGCTTGAGCATGTGGTCATCGGGAAAGGGCAGTTTCACCAAGAAAGAAACAAGCCTAACGGCACAGATATCATGGAGGTTTGCCATATGCACTTAATTTTTCCTCCAAATATGTTATTTACTATGTTGGTATGCCACTCCTATGTTGGTTTTCTAGAATTTTCCCCCTCTTAAAAAAATGGAAATTATTTATAGCATTTCTTGTTAATGAATATCGTAGGCATGCTGGGGCTGTGGTCTGCTTGCTTTCTGAAATTTAGTGGGCTTAGTTGATTAAGTTGTGATTTTATGTAATTTTGTATGTGCTAGTTTTAGATTAAATTCTGAGCAGGACCGTGAGAAACAGAATTTTAGGGTTTTTTTTTTTATATAATTATTTTATCCATCTGATGGTTGGTGATTAGCATTTCAAAGTTAACGTAAGTTTGTATCTTGCAGGAGGATGATCTTCTGGCACTTCTCCGAGAGGAAGAAACAGCTGAAGATAAGATGATACAAACAGATATTAGTGATGAAGATTTGGAAAGGGTCATGGATAGAAGTGATCTGGTTGTAGGTGCATCGAATGTTGATGAAGAATCCAATGGTGCTATTGCTTCAATTCCCCTCAAAGGCCCTGGTTGGGAGGTGGTGATACCAACTGCAACTGGAGGCATGCTCTCTACTCTTAACAGCTAAGTACTTGTCTTGTGGGCATGGAACTCGGACGATTTGGGGCTGAATTATCTGTGATTTTTGTGTTCGGGATTTTTGGCTTCTTTGTAAGGGCTTGAACTGGTAGGAGCAGAAAAACGCTATGGAAGGGCTCTTCCTTTTGTAAATGTTTGCGAGAGCCATTTTGTATTTACTGTTAACTTGATATGCGGAGAATGTTCCATGCCCAAGACATAGGTATAAGATGAAATTTAAATGTGATGAATGCAGACGTTGCGTAATTAAGTCAAAATTATTTCTTGTGTATTGATGTCTGATGGCCAGACAAAAAAGAACGAAAAAAGGAGTTTAGAATCAGTGAATGTCAATGTCTACTCCTGGCACTTGAACTACAACTTACTATGTGATGGTGTTAATTGGTGGGCTTTTGGGAGTTCATTCCGTCATGTAGATAGTGAAGTAAGAATGCCTTCTAGGCTTGAAACATTTTTAATATTGTATAAGAATTTCGATTGAGTTGTGAAAATCATGTAGATGGTCAAGTGAGTTGTTTTATTCTTGGTACATTCATGGTTGGAGGAGGGGGAATTTAATCCTTGAATGTTTGTTTTGAAAACGCTAGAAGATGGCAATCAATTTAGCTATGAGACATTTGACAAGTGAGAATATTTTTCGAGGCTTGGTTATTTTTAACAATGTATAAAAAATTAAACTCGTGGAATCTCATTTCATAGAGAAATTTTAAAATGGTTGGGGTGGGATAATTTAAATCTTGAATGTTTTTGTTAGAAATCCTAAGAAATGTTAATCAACTGAGTTATAAGACTTTTGATATGTGAGATATTTGTTGAGACTTGATTATTTTTAACAATGTATAAGAATTTTAAAGTTGTGGAAGCCCATTTTAGAAAGAAATTAAAAAAAAAACAAATAAAATTCTAGCTCTTGAAATATGAGATATTTGTCGAGGCTTGGTTATTTTTAACAATGTGTAAATTTGAAATTATGGAAGCTCATTTCATAAAGAAAAATTTTTAAAATAAAAAAATTGTTGCCTCAATTGAGTTATGAGACTCTTGATATGTGAGATATTTGTCAAGACTTGGCTATTTTTAACCATGTATAAGTTCAAAGTTGTTGAGGGGAAAATTTTTGATGTTCCCAAATAGAATATGGGGTAGTCAAGTCGAAATTTGACGATGAGCCCTTGAAATAAAGCCCAAAGGCTTTCGTTGTTGTGTAAGTCCGCCCAAGCAAGAGATGGGGGTTGCACCCTAACAAGAAGACAACAATAAAGCCCAATAAACATGTTACTGTTGTTAGTTTGTTATATTATTAGTCCTTTTATAGCATCATAGTTCAAATCAGTCCTCTAGTGGTACGGTATTATCTCTAGTGGTAGGGTAATTTCAGGTTAATAAGTGTACATGGTAAAAATCATATTTTTTCGTTATTATTATTAAGTCAACATAAGGGAGAACTTCCATAGTTTTCAAAACATTATGACCTTCATCATCATAATGATTTTAGTTTTTTGTCAAACATGAGTGAGTTCGTGCCTTTCATAAGAATAGTTTTCATAAGAATAGTTTTAAATATTAGCAATGTATGTCTTCAATGAGAATGATTTTAATATAAAGTCTTTGTACCTTTTAAGATAAAGATCTTAGTATTGATGTCCATATGCCTTCCATGAGAAAGAGTTTTTGTAATGTGTTCTTGGAAGAGTATTTTGATATGTTTTGAGATGTGTAGAGATGGTGAGAAATATATATATATATATATATATATATATATTAAGATATGGTGTTTGTAATATGTATATGAATTATATATAGATACTTTGTTGGACATGGATCTTGTATATGTATACTTTGTGAAATGTGGAGTTTAAAGATATATGAGAAGTATGTATGGGTATTTTGTGAGGAATGTGTTTGTAAAATATATGGGAGTGTGAGATAGATAATATGTAGGTTAAATATAGTAAGTACATGAGATTATTTGTGTTATGAGTTATGTTGTTTTCTAAGAAGGGAGATTTTGTATGAGAAATAAAGAATGAGATGGAGATGTGTTTTTGGGTAGCAAAAATGATATAAAGTTTCAGAATAACTGAGTGTGGGAAAGATGGGTAATAGATAATGGTGTGTTGTGTTATTATCTATGGAGAGGGATTTTGTAAGAGAGATGGGGGAGTATGAAAATGTGTATGTGGCAACAAAATGAGTGAGATTTCAGAATAAGGGGGTGAGAGAGGTATGGATCCCCCCCCCCCCCTCTTTTGTGTGTAGCTTGGTCCCCTTTATATAGAGCCAAACATGTAACTAGATTAGAACTTAGTTGAACGGAAAAATAGCAAATAAGGAAAAGTCATTGACAAAGTAAGTGGTTTCATTAGGGGGATTTTGTTTTTTAGCCAAAAAAAGAAATCTAGAGACTTTAAGGCTGATGTTATAGCTGTAACAGCTATCAATCATAGCTGTTACAGTTGAAAGATGTCATCCAAATGACATCTTGCTTGGAGGAAAAAAATATTTGGCATTAAAATCATGGTTTGGCTTAAAATGGCAAGATAATCTTTATGGGATCCTCTTGTTTCTGACAGCCAACTGTTGGGATTGGGCATTAATAGGCAAATGACATCATTTTAGAACATGTGTTAATCTGCTGGAGCTTCTACAGCTTCTGCTGGAGCTGTTATTGGTATTTTCGGCTAAGTCTCCTCTCTTGAAAAATTATATGTTTAGTCCATATATAATTTTGGTAAGTAATAGACTAGTTGGTTGATTTTTGATGAAGTCTTAGAGATGTAAATAAGGTCTTTTTGTATTTTAACCAAATCTTGGAGAGTAAGGAGAGCATTAATGCTAGATATGAGATACTAATGTATATTTAGCCATATGCTTGGAATTGATTTATATGAAAATAATAATATAATTAATATGAAATGACATAATTATATTTTAAAACTCATATTATATGATGAACATTAATTTTTACGTAAAGAGCATGGGAAATTTTATCATTTTAAGTGTTATGTGATACGAGAGGCTTATCAAATGTTACCTATTACACACTGACCCATCAGAGTTCGGGGAATTGGGGAAGACATGCCAAGCAACATGCTTTCCTTTATCAACTTTGAACCACTGGAGTTTTACTAAACATACTTCTTGGCCATCCAAACCATGACTCCCAAATTTCTCCCGATGAGACTCATGAGCTAAAAATGAGATGTTGTGCCATGAGCTCGAACTATGGGCCTTGATGAGATTATATCACCATAAGTTTTGGACCATGGGTTTCGGCATTATTTTTGTGAATATGGACTCTTTTGGGCATTAAAATAGATTTTTTCCCAAAATCCATGATAGTTTTGATGTGGTGCGGGTCGCCAATGAAATGAAGCCATGTGGTGTGGAAAATTTGTCCTCAACAAAAGTCATGGAAGCTCATTTCATAAAGAAATTAAGAAAACAAATAAACAAAGAGGCTTGATATATGAGATATTTATCGAGAATTGGTTAGTTTTAACAACAATATATAAGTTCAAAGTCATGGAAACTCATTTCATAAAAAGAATTTTAAAAATATATAAAATTTTATAGAAGCTTGATATGTGAGATATTTGTCAAGACTTGGCTAGTTTTAACAATTTATAAGTTTGAAGTCATGGAAGCTCATTTCATAAAGAAAATTAAAAAAAAAAAATGAAAAATGTTTAAAAAGGAAGCTCATTTCATAAAGAAATTTTTTATAAAAAATTTGTTGCCTCAATTGAGGTACAAGACTCTTGATATGTGAGATATATGTCTAGGCTTAATATGTGAAATATTTGTCAAGACTTGGCTATTTTTAACAATGTATAAGTTCAAAGTTATGGAAGCTCATTTCCTAAAGAAATTAAAAAGGCTTGATATATGAGATGTTTATCGAGACTTGGTTAGTTTTAACAACAATGTATAAGTTCAAAGTCATGGAAACTCATTTCATAAAAAAATATAAAATATTAAAGAGGCTTGATATGTGAGATATTTGTCAAGACTTTGCTAGTTTTAACAATTTATAAGTTTGAAGTCATGGAAGTTTATTTCATAAAGAAAATTAAAATAAAAAAAAAAAGTTTAAAAAGGGCGCTCATTTCATGAAGATATATATATAAATTTTTTAATTTTGTTGCCTCAACTAAGCTACGAGACTCTTGATATGTGAGATATATGTCGAGGCTTCATATGTGAGATATTTGTCAAGACTTGGCTATTTTTAACAATGTATAAATTCAAAGTCATGGAAGCTCATTTCATTAAAAAAAAATTAAAAAGGTTTGATATATGAGATATTTATCGAGACTTGGCTAGTTTTAACAACAATGTATAAGTTTTAAGTCATGGAAACTCATTTCATAAATTTTTTTAAAAAAAAAATATAAAATTTTAAAAAGGCTTGATATGTGAGAGATATGAAGTCATGGAAACTCATTTCATAAAAAAAAAATTAAAAAATAATAATTTTAAGAGGCTTGATATGTGAGATATTTGTCAACACTTGGCTAATTTTAACAATTTATAAGTTTGAATTTGAAGTCATGGAAGCTCATTTCATAAAGAAAATTTAAAAATAAAAATGTTGAGATATGAAGTCATGGAAACTCATTTCATAAAAAAAAAAAAATTTAAAAAATATAAAATTTTAAAGAGGCTCGATATGTGAGAAATTTGTTGACACTTGACTAATTTTAACAATTTATAAGTTTGAAAGTTTGAAGTCATGGAAGCTCATTTCACAAAGAAAATTTAAAAAAAAAAATGTTAAAAAAATTCCGTTGCCGGGAATCGAACCCGGGTCTCCTGGGTGAAAAAAAAAAAAAATTAAAAAATATAAAATTTTAAAGAGGCTCGATATGTGAGAAATTTGTTGACACTTGACTAATTTTAACAATTTATAAGTTTGAAAGTTTGAAGTCATGGAAGCTCATTTCACAAAGAAAATTTAAAAAAAAAAATGTTAAAAAAATTCCGTTGCCGGGAATCGAACCCGGGTCTCCTGGGTGAAAGCCAGATATCCTAACCGCTGGACGACAACGGAATTCTTGTTGCTTTGAAAGTCCTAATTAATAATTTATATGCTTAATAAATCACGTTCCGACGCCAGTTCTGGGCTGAGCGTCTAACCAACTGCTGTTAGCCTTTAACTACTCTAGCAGACCCAACTATCTACTGTGTCGCCAGATTATATTGTGTTATTCCTAGTCCGGATTTATAAAGTTAGTTATGAATTCAAAATTTTTTAAAAATATCTCAAATCTAATTATAATCTTTATTCTTAAAAAATAAAAAAAATATGTGTGAGTACACAACTCGCCATTAAGCAGTTTTTGTCCGCTTTGGGGAGCCAGTCCCTCACGGTTTTGTCCTCGGCCCCGAGTGTGGTCTTTTGGGATTTTCACCTTCTTTGAGGCTTGACACCCTTAGTCCCACATCGGTTGGAGAACCCTCCCACTCATGGTTTATAAGCTTCTGGAGCAACCATGAGTGGGAGGGTTCTCCAACCGATGTGGGACTAAGGGTGTCAAGCCTCAAAGAAGGTGAAAATCCCAAAAGACCACACTCGGAGCCGAGGACAAAACCGTGAGGGTCTGGCTCCCCAAAGCGGACAAAAACTGCTTAATGGCGAGTTGTGTACTCACAATATGATTAAAATTGTAATTCAACAAATTTCAAAAACAAGAAAAAGCTACCAAAGAAACTTTTTTTTCCTAAATTTTAGCACATCTTCTATTTAAATATATTATATGCTTGTTTGACACATTTTTTCCTAAAAACGAGCGCACCAAATCCAGTAGTTTACTAATTTTAAAATCCTAAATTTCCTTCCTGTATAATCTCATTAACAATAGATAAATTCAAATTGAAAAACTATATTAAACTCAAAATAACAAAAGACACTCATCGCACGTGTGGAACGCGTGTGATAAGGCTAGTATAGTTTAAGGAAATGAACTGATGTATCTTATTACTCCAATATTATTCTACAAATTGGGCCATGTGCTAGACCTAAAATGGATTCATGGGGTGTCGTTGGTAGGATATTCTAGTAATCAAAACTATGTGATTAAATTAATTCTCCTTTAAATGTTGTAGGCTGGGGACTCCTTCTCTTTCTTCTTCAAAATCTAATTTATGCTATTGTTCATAAATAAATTTATAATGAATGATTGAATCAGATTTTTAATTGTAAACCACACTTTTTTTTTTCTCTATAGTCCCAGGGACATCAATTTCTTTGCCATTTTCATGGACCCCACCACATATTAATAGTATAGTAACTCAGTTTTTTTTTTTTTTTTTTTTTTTTTTTTTTTTTTTTTTTTTTTTGCCAGGTAGTATAAGTTGAGTGAATAGAATTGTGTAGAATTTAAAAAATTGTGTACAGTAAATATACAAAATTGTTTACATTAGCTGAAAATTTGTGTACCTTGAATGTATAAAATTGTGTACAATCTAGAAAATTGTGGACTTTGAATATATAAAATTGTGCACATTCCTTGAACAAATGTATACATGAAATGTATGAAATTATGTATATTGAATTTACAGAATTGCTTACATTTTTAAAACTTATGTTTGTTGAATATACAAAATTTTATACATAATGTGAAAATTTTGTACGTTTAACGTATAGAATTGTGTACATTGATTGTACATATGTGCTTACATTTTAAAAAATTATGTATGTTAAATATACAAAATGAAAATTATTCGAAAATTTGTGTACGTTAAATGTATGGAATTGTGTAAACTTTTTTAAAATTGTTAATATTAAATATACAGAATTGTGTACATATTTTGAAAATTTGGGCCAAAATGGGTGTGAGAGACCTCGAAAGTTTCCTCTCAAAAAAAAGAGATTTTTGGATTGCTTTTTAGGGCACCTCTCTTTTTGGGTAAGTGGTATGAAGTCGTCACTTATTTTTTTATACAAAAAAAATAAGAAAAACTAAATACATGACTGAATTATTCTCTTCATTGATTGAATAAAAAATTACATATTTGGAAAATTGAAAAATTACATGGCTTTGGGTCCTAGTTACAAACTACCAAATAATTACATGGCTTTTTATCCTAGTTACATTCTACCCAAAATAAAAAGTAAATACAAGGCTTAAATCTACTTAACCAAATACCTAAATCCGGAGGCTAGGTTACGGAATAGGAAGGTGTTAGGCACCCATTCCGTCCAAACAGAGTTTGGTCTTCTAGACTCTTGTGACTAATGTACATTTTTATGCATGTCATGAACGATATATGTTGAACATGTTAAATAAAGATTAAATCACATAAATTTATTTATGAATAAAGTCTCTTCTTTTGTTTAAAAAATTTAGATCTGTTTTGATTGGTAAAAAAAATTGATTTTGATTTGTCAAAATATTAGATCTGTTTTGTAGGATGTAGAAAAAGGTGATTTTTGGAGATAAAAATTCAGATCTGTGTTTATTACATAAAATAAATTTTTTTGATTTAAAAAATATTAGATTTGTTTTTAAGAACTAAAAAAAAAGTTTTTTGGTTTGTAAAAGATCAAATCTGTTTTGTGATAATAAAGAAAATTGTTTTTTGATGACAAAAAAATTAGTTCTGTTTTTTTTTTTTTTTTTTTTTTATATAATTTTTTACAAAAATATGGAAAAGATTGTTTAAGAAGAGAGTTTCACTCATAACATAAATTTATGCAACATGAATTAACTAAAACAAACACAAACACAAACACAATCATGTTTAATGTTTTTCTTTATTTCAAAATCTGTATATGTTAAAAATTCAAATCTACATCTAAGAAAGATGCAGATCCGTTTTAAATTTCAAGAAACAACGTTGATCATATGCAAATTATTGGAATTAAGAAAGAGATCATAACAATTATATGAACAAAATCAAGATCATGCTTTAACCAGAAAATGATTAACAATTCATGTTATGGATAAAGGAAAACATGCATCATCATAAATTAGAATCATAAAAAGAATAGGGTGATTGAAAACAACCTCCTGCACGAGCACTCCTTGTTCTTGAAAGGATGTTTTAGGGTTCAAAGAAATTTATTTGATTATATTTGAAACCTAAAAACCCTAATTTTAGCAGCAAATCTCAGAGAGGACCAGCAAATATCAGCAATTTGAGAGCCTCAAAAAGTATGCCTCTTAGAGCGTCAAAAAAAGGTGCTGAATTATGAGATCCAGCCTCTATTTATAGAGGCCAGAAGACTCTAAAAAATAGCTCCGATGTGTAGAACACGAATTGGGACTCATCCTTTTGCGAAAAGATTGAAAAGGGTGTGCCTTATCGTCACCCGAAGGACATTGGGCCAAAGCCCAAAAGGGGGAAATTCGGCCTTTTTAAAGTGCCGTTCGGCACTGCAAAAGTGCCGAATGGGCTCTTGGAAACCGAACATTCTTCCTTGTTCGGGTGCATTTTGGACTCTCCTTCTAGGGTTTTTTGATCCGATCCCCACAGCTAGACATGTTTTCATTCTTAGTCTATGATTTTTTTTTTTTTTTTTTTTTTTTTTTTTTTTTTTTTTTTATCTCTTTTCTAGATAATTCAAGCTTTTTTCAGGAACATATATCTTGTAGATAAATACCCTAAAATAAATCTCGATAAAGTTCAGATTATTCACAATTTTATTGTTATCAATTCATCCCTTTTATTCCTATGCATGCATCCCTATTTTAAACACTAATTATCAACCAATCACAAAATTATTTAATTAATTCTAATTGCTTAACCAATCAGAACTAATTTAAATTGATAATGTGTGGTCGACTCTACCTAGACACAATGCATGTTGACCGTGCAACTTGATCATGCAATATCTTTCAATCCGATGGTCCGATTTGGAAACCGGACACACCATTATGACCGTTAGAATCTCAAGATCATTTTTATGATATGCAATAAATGAATTAATGCATATAGTGTAAAGACAAATTGATGTGTGTAATACAAGAACAAATTGATGCGTGCAATCATGATTTTTGGGGTACATGGATAGTCATTCAAGTCATTCTCCTTGATTAAATCAAGGGTGCAAATTTGAGTGTCTACAATGGGCATTTTCCCATTTCGCCCAAAACAAGTAGCAAAAGGCTCATATTTTGAAACTATTTAGCCATATGCCCCTATTTTAAACTTGATTTTCTAAAAATCAAGTTTCAATGAAAAAATCAATTTTTAGAAAATCGAGTTATAGGCAAAAAACTTAAAAAAAAAAAAAAAATACATGGAACTCGAGTTCCATGTAACATTTTGCAAGTAACTCGATTTTCATTAAATCGAGTTTTTCATTGAAACTCGATTTTTTAAAAATCAAGTTTCAAAATAGGGGCATTTTGTTACTTGTTTTGGGTGAAAGGGGCAAATGCCCATTTTGGCCTGAAAATTTGTATACATTGAATATACTGAATTGTGTACATTATTTGAAAAATTACATATATTAAATTTATAAAATTGTGTATTTTTTTTTTGTTGAAAAATTATATAGTTAAATATACAGAATTTTGTACAATCTTAATAATTGTGTACATTGAATATACGAAATTGTATACATGTTTTTAAAATCTGTATACAGTTTTTTTTTTTTAAATTTACATTTACATTCTTTCAAAAATTAATAACGGCAATTGTTTACTTTAGGTTAAGATTTAAGTGCCAAATATGTGTATTAGTATTTAATAGATTAATAGTAATAGCATCATCACACATGCTCCGCTCATGCGATGAGGCTCTTTTTTTATTTTGAATTTAATGCAATTTTTCAATTTGAATTTATAGTGAGGTTACAAGAAGGAATTTTTAAGAAACTAAAATTTAGGATTTGAAATGGAGTAAATTGTTGGTTTAGTTTTTACTAGTTTTTAGGAAAAAAAATGTATCAAACGTGCGTTAGATATATTTAAATAGAGAGTGTGCTAATTTTTAGGAAAAAAGTTTATCTGGTATTTTTTTAAAAAAATTTGTTGAATTACAATTTTAACCATATTTTTTTATTTTTTAAGAATAAGGATTATCTAATTAGATTAGTGGTATTTTTTGACAAAAAAAAAAAGGAAAAAAAATGTCAGAAAGAAAGATCTGGCATAAAGAGAAGAAAGATCGAAAAAAAACCCTAAAATAATTTTGGTGAAATATAAAGATGTGCAAAACCTAAAAAATTTCCTAAACTCAGGAATTTTTGTCTCTGTGGGGGGATAAGATTCAAACACAGAATAGTGCCAAGTGGGTCCAACCCTAGAAGAAGAAAGGTCCAGCCTCTCATCAGTTTTGGCCCAATACATTGATAAGAGTCCAGGTATTGAAACCGACGAAGCCGATCGCCCAAGGAGCCCGAAGAGTGAACACTCCTCAAAAGGCTTTAGATAAGCCACCTAAACCAAAAGCCAAAATACCAAGGAAGGAGGTAGAGACGTACAAGTAAAGAAGAAGTGAAATATTCAAGTAAAGTACACATCACCTCCGCATTCAATTTACTGCACCAACTCAGTTGGCCGCAATAATGGCAGAATGACCCTTGAACAGTACCCCCACAGCTTGTAGCACATTCTACCACCTCCAACAAAACCCTGATGAGACAAACATCCAAATGAAGATCAGTGACGGTACAAATGGAGGGCTGGGATGCACTTCAAATAGCTATATAAGGAAAAGGGACTCCTCCAGAGGACGAAGAATGAGAAAAAAATATACATTGTGTGACCATAAGCTTTGTAATCGAGACTTGAACATTATATGAACTAGTGATCCTCGGACTAGCCCGAGGAAGAGTTAATATTGAAATCTTCTTCCTTCTTACTGGTAATCTGTTGTATTTATACTAACTTTAAACGAAACCAATAAGGCTTACAAAGGTTGACCTTAGAAACTCATTCTCTACAAATTAATTGTACTGGGCCATTTCATATTAACTCTCCATCCAACTTGAGTTGGAAACTGATTTTTGCCTGCTTATAGTCTCTTTTTGTTTCTAATTTGAAATACGTTTTTCATTTTAGTTATTTTAGTTAGCAAAATGTATTGTTCATTTTCTTTATGATATTTTGTGTCATAATCTCTATAGCAGCGTTCATTTTCTTAGGGAAAAAATGTATTATAATCTTTCCAGTTCATTTTCTTAAGGTATTATAATTTCTATAGCAGAGTTTCATTTTTAGCTAATCTCTATAGCATTGTTCATCATTGCTTAAGGCTTCACTATTCTCTAGCTTACTTATTCCGAATAATTGAAATTAGAACATGAGTCTCTGGAGAAACAATTGAAATTAGAACATGTCTCATTTTTCCATTTGGTTTTGGAATTGGATTAGTGGGTCTTTCTTTGTTTTGGGACTGATATCTAAAAGATTCAAATACAATAAAAAATATACTGCAACAATTTAAGAACTCCTATGGCAACCGACACTTTCAATTCACTATAGTCTTTATAGTCATGTATGTTCACGTTGTTAATCATGTATATCTAATCATGCAAAATGTTATTATATATCAAGTAGCATCGAGTATACTTACTGTATCAAATGAAAAGGAGAGATAGAAAGAGGTTTTACTTTAGTAAACAATTTTAGGAAACTTTTATGGGAAAATGAAAAAGTGACTAACTTCTTTGATTGCCAGCATAGATATTCGCACTGAAGAACCTCCAGGTGGTGGGGAATCTCCAAGAGGAGGGAATGATGTAAGCAGGGAACAAGCTCCAACAAGTAATGACGAAGATAATCTGAATGGGTTGGAGGCCATGTCATTGACAATGGCTTTTGGACTTGTTCTTCAAACTTTGAGCTTACTAGATGCTACCCACAAATCAACCTAGGACGAAGTTTTTACACTTGTGGCTATAGCAACAGTAGAGTTTGCATTTGTTTGCTCGGTAGTTTCCATCGTGATTAAAAGAAGGACAAACAGAAAAAAATTGGCAGATTGTATGCTTTTAGTGTCCATTGGGTTGAATCTACTTTGTGTCCTATTTCAGGCAGCAAGACTTATACCGCTTTACTTTCTGCCTATAATATATAGTGCAGGTTTTATGGTTATCATGATTGTTGTCATGGTTTTAGTTCAGAACTATAAAAGGCAATGAAAATTTTAGGATTTCTATCTAACAAAAAAAAAACTTTTTTGACAGTTTGTTTGTTCATTTGTTTGTTTGTTTGTTTGTTTGTTTGTTTGTTTTTTTTTTTTTTTTTTTTTTTTTTTTTAATTTCTCATAAAGAGTTTCTTAAAATTGTTTTATTTTTTATTTTTATTTTTTAATGTATGCCCTAACTAGACCCATATGCATTTTGAGAAACAAACACGCACACAACAAACTTCACTTAAATCGATAACTTTTAAGGAAAGATATAGCAAGTTATTATTCATGTATATTCATAGTCTTTATATTCATGTATATTCAAATTGCTAATCATGTATATTTATGTGTATACATGATTAGCAACGTGAACATACATGAATATAAAAACTATAATAAATTGAAAGTATAGATTGCCATAGTAAATTGTTGCGGTATAGGTTTCCTTTACTGTTTGATCATTGAACAGTCACAATAGATTTTTATATGTTTCTTGTTTTTTATAGTTTATCCAATTGTTCTCAAACAATTGAAACTTGATCTAGTTTTTCTATTATTTTCATTACACCGGTTTTTTGATCTAGAATAAAGACTATAGTAAATTGAAAGTATAGGTTGAAAGTAATAAAGACTATAGTAAATTGAAAGTATAGATTGCTATAGGAGTTCTTAAATTGTTGTAGTATAGGTTTCCTTTACTTTTAGATCATTGAACAATCACAGTAGATTTTTATATGTTTCTTGTTTCTTTATAGTTTATCCAATTGTTCTCAAACAACTAAAACTTGATTTAGTTTTTCTATTACTTTCATTACACCTGTTTTTTAATCTAGATGGGAGCGGATGGGTTTTAGTTAAATATTGTGATTGGGATATATTTACACATGATTGATACATTTTTCCCCCTAAAATCTAGCATACACTAAATCCAGCAGTTTACTCATTTTCAAATCCTAAATTTCCTTCTGGTGTAATCTCACTAACAATAGATAATTTCAAGAGGAGGGAATGATGTAAGCAGGGAACAAGCTCCAGCAAGTAATGACGAAGATAGTCTGAATGGGTTGGAGGTCATGTCATTGACAATGGCTTTTGGACTTTGTTCTTCAAACTTTGAGCTTACTAGATGCTACCCACAAATCAACACAAGACGAAGTTTTTACACTTGTGGCTATAGCAACAGTAGAGTTTGCATTTGTTTGCTCGGTAGTTTCCATCGTGATTAAAAGAAGGACAAACAGAAAAAAAAAATTGGCAGATTGTATGCTTTTAGTGTTCATTGGGTTGGATCTACTTTGTGTCCTATTTCAGGCAGCAAGACTTATACCACTTTACTTTCTGCCTGTGATATATAATGCAGGTTTTATGGTTATCATGATTGTTGTTATGGTTTTAGTTCAGAACTATAAAAGGCAATGAAAATTTTAGGATTTCTATTTAAAAAAAACTTTTTTGACAGTTTGTTTGTTTGTTTGTTTTTTTTTTTTTTTAATTTCTTATAAAGAGTTTCTTAAAATTGATTTTTTTTTAATGTATGCCCTAACTGGACCCATATGTATTTTGAGAAACAAACATGCACACTACAAACTTCACTTAAATCGATAACTTTTAAGGAAAGATATAGCAAGTTATTATTCATGTATATTCACAGTCTTTATATTCATGTATATTCACGTTGCTAATCATGTATATTTATGTATATACATGATTAGATATACATGATTAATAACGTGAACATACATGAATATAAAGACTATAGTAAATTGAAAGTATAGGTTACCATAGTAAATTGTTGCGGTATATGTTTCCTTTACTGTTTGATCATTGAACAGTCACAATAGATTTTTATATGTTTCTTGTTTCTTTATAGTTTATCCAATTGTTCTAAAAAAAATGAAACTTGATCTAGTTTTTCTGTTATTTTCATTACACCTGTTTTTTGATCTAGAATAGAGACTATAGTAAATTGAAAGTATAGGTTGCCATAGGAGTTCTTAAATTGTTGTAGTATAGGTTTCCTTTACTGTTTGATCATTGAACAATCACGGAAGATTTTTATATGTTTCTTGTTTCTTTATAGTTTATCCAATTGTTCTTAAACAACTAAAACTTGATTTAGTTTTTCTATTATTTTCCTTACACCTGTTTTTTAATCTAGATGGGAGCGGATGGGTTTTAGTTAAATATTGTGATTGAGATATATTTACACATGATTGATACATTTTTTTTCTCTCTAAAATCTAGCATACACTAAATCCAGCAATTTAGTCATTTTCAAATCCTAAATTTCCTTCTGGTGTAATCTCACTAACAGTATATAATTTCAAGAGGAGGGAATGATGTAAGCAGGGAACAAGCTCCAGCGAGTAATGACGAAGATAGTTTGAATGGGTTGGAGGTCATGTCATTGACAATGGCTTTTGGACTTGTTCTTCAAACTTTGAGCTTACTAGATGCTACCCATAAATCAACCCAGGACGAAGTTTTTACACTTGTGGCTATAGCAACAGTAAAGTTTGCATTTGTTTGCCCGTTAGTTTCCATCATGATTAAAAGAAGGACAAACAGAGAAAAAAATTGGCAGATTATATGCTTTTAGTGTCCATTGGATTGGATCTACTTTGTGTCCTATTTCAGGCAGCAAGACTTATATAGCTTTACTTTCTGCTTTTGATATATAGTGTGCAGGTTTTATGGTTATCATGATTGTTGTCATGGTTTTAGTTCAGAACTATAAAATGCAATGAAAATTTTAGGATTTCTATCTAAGAAAAAACTTTTTTGACAGTTTGTTTGTTTTTTATTTTATTTTATTTTTTTCATGTATTCCCTAACTGGACCCATATGTATTTTGAGAAACAAACACGCACACTACAAACTTCACTTAAATCGATAACTTTTAAGGAAAGATATAGCAAGTTATTATTCATGTATATTTATGTATTATTCATGTATATTCGCAGTCTTTATATTCATGTATATTCGCAGTCTTTATATTCATGTATATTCACGTTGCTAATCATGTATATTTATGTGTATACATGATTAGTAACGTGAACATACATGAATATAAAGACAGTAAATTGAAAGTATAGGTTGCTATAGTAAATTGTTGCGGTATAGGTTTCCTTTACTGTTTGATCATTGAACAGTCACAATAGATTTTTATATGTTTCTTGTTTCTTTATAGTTTATCCAATTGTTCTAAAAAAACTGAAACTTGATCTAGTTTTTCTGTTATTTTTATTACACCTGTTTTTTGATCTAGAATAAAGACTATAGTAAATATAAAGTATAGGTTGAAAGTAATAAAGACTATAGTAAATTTAAAGTATAGGTTGCCATAGGAGTTCTTAAATTGTTGTAGTATAGGTTTCCTTTACTGTTTGATCCTTGAACAATCACAGAAGATTTTTATATGTTTCTTGTTTCTTTATAGTTTATCCAATTGTTCTCAAACAACTAAAACTTGATTTAGTTTTTCTATTATTTTCCTTACACTTGTTTTCTAATCTAGATGGGAGCAGATGGGTTTTAGTTAAATATTGTGATTGGGATATATTTACACATGATTGATACATTTTTTCCCCTAAAATCTAGCATATACTAAATCCAACAGTTTACTCATTTTCAAATCCTAAATTTCCTTCCGATGTAATCTCACTAACAATAGATAATTTCAAGAGGAGGGAATGATGTAAGCAGGGAACAAGCTCCAGCAAGTAATGACGAAGATAGTCTGAATGGGTTGGAGGTTATGTCATTGACAATGACTTTTGGACTTGTTCTTCAAACTTTGAGCTTACTAGATGCTACCCACAAATCAACCCAGGACGTAGTTTTTACACTTGTGGCTATAGCAACAGTAGAGTTTGTATTTATTTGCTCGGTAGTTTCCATCGTGATTAAAAGGACAAACAGAAAAAAAAAAAAAAAAATGACAGATTGTATGCTTTTAGTGTTCATTGGGTTGGATCTACTTTGTGTCCTATTTCAGGCAGCAAGACTTATACCGCTTTACTTTCTGTCTATGATATATAGTGCAGGTTTTATGGTTATCATGATTGTTGTTATGGTTTTAGTTCAGAACTATAAAAGGCAATGAAAATTTTAGGATTTCTATTTGAAAAAAAAAAACTTTTTTGATAGTTTATTTTGTTTTTTTTTTTTTTTAATGTATGCCTTAACTAGACCCATATGTATTTTGAGAAACAAACACGCACACTATAAACTTCACTTAAATCGATAACTTTTAAGGAAAGATATAGTAAGTTATTATTCATGTATATTCACGTTGCTAATCATATATATTTATGTGTATACATGATTAGATATACATGATTGGCAACGTGAACATACATGAATATAAAGACTATAATAAATTGAAAGTATAGGTTGCCATAGTAAATTGTTGCGGTATAGGTTTCCTTTACTGTTTTATCATTGAACAGTCACAATAGATTTTTATATGTTTCTTGTTTCTTTATAATTTATCCAATTGTTCTCAAACAACTGAAACTTGATCTAGTTTTTCTGTTATTTTCATTACACCTGTTTTTTGATATAGAATAAAGACTATAGTAAATTGAAAGTATAGGTTGAAAGTAATAAATACTATAATAAATTGAAAGTATAGGTTGCCATAGGAGTTCTTAAATTGTTGTAGTATAGGTTTCCTTTACTATCTGATCATTGACCAATCACGGTAGGTATTTATATATTTCTTGTTTCTTTTTAGTTTATCCAATTGTTCTTAAACAACTAAAACTTGATTTAGATTTTCTATTATTTTCATTACACCTGTTTTTTAATCTAGATGGGAGTAGATGGGTTTTAGTTAAATATTGTGATTGAGATATATTTACACAGGATTGATACATTTTTTTCCCTAATATCTAGCATGCACTAAATCTAGCAGTTTACTCATTCCGGTGTAATCTCACTAACAATAGATAATTTCAAGAGGGAACGATATAAGCAGGGAACAAGCTCCAGTAAGTAATGACGAAGATAGTCTGAATGGGTTGGAGGTCATGTCATTGACAATGACTTTTGGACTTATTCTTCAAACTTTGAGCTTACTAGATGCTACCCACAAATCAACCCAGGATGAAGTTTTTACACTTGTGGCTATAGCAACAGTAGAGTTTGCATTTGTTTGCTTGGTAGTTTCCATCGTGATTAAAAGAATGACAAACAGGAAAAAAATTGGCAGATTGTATGCTTTTAGTGTCCATTGGGTTGGATCTACTTTGTGTCCTATTTCAGGCAGCAAGACTTATACCGCTTTACTTTCTGCCTGTGATATATAGTGCAGGTTTTATGGTTATCATGATTGTTGTCATGGTTTTAGTTTAGAACTATAAAAAGCAATGAAAATTTTAGGATTTCTATCTAAAAAAAAAAAAAAAAAAACTTTTTTGACAGTTTGTTTGTTTGTTTTTTTTAAATTTCTCATAAAGGGTTTCTTAAATTTTTTTTTTTAAATGTATGCCCTAACTGGACCCATATGTATTTTGAGAAACAAACACGCACACTACAAACTTCACTTAAATCGATAACTTTTTAGGAAAGATATAGCAAGTTATTATTCATGTATATTCACGTATTATTCATGTATATTCACAGTCTTTATATTCATGTATATTCATATTGCTAATCATGTATATTTATGTGTATACATGATTGGATATATATGATTAGCAACGTGAACATACATGAATATAAAGACTATAGTAAATTGAAAGTATAGGTTGTCATAGTAAATTGTTGCGGTATAGGTTTCCTTTATTGTTTGATCATTGAATAGTCACAATAGATTTGTATATATTTCTTGTTTCTTTATAGTTTATCCAATTGTTCTCAAACAACTGAAATTTGATCTAGTTTTTCTGTTATTTTCATTACACCTGTTTTTTGATCTAGAATAAAGACTATAGTAAATTGAATGTATAGGTTGCCATAGGAGTTCTTAAATTGTTGTAGTATAGATTTCCTTTACTGTTTGATCATTGAACAATCACGGTAGATTTTTATATGTTTCTTGTTTCTTTATAGTTTATCCAATTGTTCTCAAACAACTAAAACTTGATTTAGTTTTTCTATTATTTTCATTACACTTGTTTTTTAATCTAGATGGGAGCGGATGGGTTTTAGTTAAATATTGTGATTGGGATATATTTACACATGATTGATACATTTTTTTCCCTAAAATCTAGCATACACTAAATCCAGTAGTTTACTCATTTTCAAATCCTAAATTTCCTTCCGGTGTAATCTCACTAACAATAGATAATTTCAAATTTCAAATTATATTATACTCAAAATAAAAAAAGTGTCTCATCGTATGTGTGGAGCGCATGTGATGAGGCTAGAATGGTTTAAGAAAATGAACTGATGTAACTTATTACTCTAAAATTATTCTACAGATTGGGCCTCCATGGGCTGGACCTAAAATGGATTCATGGGGTGTCGTTGGCAGGATATTCTAATAGTTCAAACTATGTGATTAGATTAATTCTCCTTTAAATATTTTAGACTGGGGACTCCTTTTTCCTTCTTCCTCAAACACTGATTTATGTTATTGTTCTTAGATAAATCTATAATCAATGATTGAATAAGATTTTAGTTGTAAACCACACTATTTTTTTTCTCTATAGTCCTAGGGACATCAATTTCTTTGCCATTTTCATGGACCCCACCATATATTAATAGTATTGTAACTCAGTATAAGTTGAGTGTTCAGAATTTTGTAGAATTTAAAAACTTATGTACATTAAATATACAAAATTGTTTACATTAGTTGAAAATTTGTGTACCTTGAATGTCTAGAATTGTGTACAATCTAGAAAATTGTGGACTTTGAATATATAAAATTGTGCATATTCCTTGAAAAAATGTATACATGAAATGTACAAAATTATGTATATTGAGTTTACAGAATTGCTTACATTCCTAGTATGTTTGTTGAATGTATAGAATTGTATACGTAATTTGAAAATTTTGTACATTTAATGTATAGAGTTGTGTACATTAATTGTACATATTTGTATACATTTTAAAAAATTATGTATGTTAAATATACAAAATGAACATTATTTGAAAATTTGTGTACACTGAATTGTGTAAATTTTTAAAAATTGTTTATATTAAATATCCAAAATCGTGTACATGTTTTGAAAATTTGTGTATATTAAATATACTTAATTGTAGGGGTGCTCACGGGTCGAGCCGGGTTGGGTTTGTGCCCAACCCGGACTCAACCCGACTGTCTCGGGTGGGGAAGATTTCAACCTGCAACCGACCCGGATGCAGTTTCAGAACAAGCGGGTCAGGTCGTATCGGATTTCAGGTTTTCCTCGGTTGGTTTTGGGTTTTCCGATTTTGCCGATTTTGGCCAAAATTTGGCCGGATCTCGTCAGATCTGGCCGAATCTAACGAGATTTAGCTGATATTCCTTTGTATCTATGGAAATATGGCCGAGATTTGGCAGAGATCTAAAGGGATTTGGCTGAGTTAGAGTCGAGCTTACCGGAGTTTTAGTAGATCTGGGCTAGATTCGCCGGATTTAAGCTTATTGGAGTGGGGATGTGAGCTTATCTGAGTAAAGAAAGGCCAAACGTGGTCAGATCGGAGCTGAGAAGCCCGAACGATGCCGGATTTCGGCCTTCTTTTTGCGGTTTTTGTCGGGCGGGTCGGGTTTTTAAGGATGGAACCCGCCACAGTCGCCACTCGACCCGCTGGGGTCATGTTCTGAAGATTTGGACTCGTCGGAGGTGTCAGTCCGGCCATGACGGGTCGGTTCCGGTCGGGTTGGTCGATTCCGGCATTTGTTAAAAAATTATATAATCGAACATACAGAATTGTTTACAATCTTAATAAATTGTATATATGTTTTGAAAATTTGTATACATTTTAAAAACTTTTTTTTGGCTGGGTAATTTGTTATTGGGAGGATCGAACCCCCAAGTTAGCGGACACATAAGGAACCGGGTACCACGCAAGCAACTAGGCCCGGTGGTTACATTTTAAAAACTTGTTTACATGTAACATGCGCAAAATGTGTGCATTAGTATTTACCCAATTAATTAATTAATTAATAATAATTATCGAAACGAAAAGAAGTAGCAAAGCAGGCAGTGCAACAAACTGAATTCACTTCTTCTTCGGTTTCTTACTTTCTTTCACTCTTCACTTCACCTGGATTTCGTTGTTGGATCTTGGAACTGGTGTGGGCTATTCTCGAACCAGAATTCATTTACAATCTGAATCTGTCAATAAAACCGTAACTCCAGCTCGGAAAATCTTGGCGTCTCTGTGTGTGTGTCGTTGTCGTTTTTTGATTTTGAATGTCGGAGAAACTAGAAAGATCTCCGATCCCAAGAGAAATGATAACTCGGTCGAAACTCGTGGAGCAACTCAGAGACTACCAGATCCGATCCCAGAACAAGTGTCCTGCTCTCACTGTCTTCTCTCCTAAACCCCATATCGCTTCCTGGTATGTATACCCTTCTTTGCTCTTCTTTCGTTTTGTTCTTGTTTTTTATATATATTCGAAGCTGTTTCTTTACAGTGCTGCTTTGTGTTATCGTGTAAAACCCACACAAATCTTGAATTTTTGTCATAGAGTGCTGTGTTATGGTGTTATAGCCTATCTATTATGACCCATTACCATAGAATTATTATTAAGTGTTTTGCTAGTGAAAGTTTTAGCACTGTAACTTCATGAATTTGAGTTTGTGGAAATTGAGGCTGAGGCTATGTTGAGGTTGCAATAAATGGGATCTGATTTTGGATTTTTCCTAGATTGAGAAAAATCTTGCTTTTAAGTGGAAGTGATTTGGTGCTTCGGGTTTTTTGTGGTTTGGTGAATTCATTTTTGGTTTTGAAGAAATGGTGGATTTGGATTTTGTTACTTGATGTGCTTTTATTGGGCAGTGGTGATGACTGATGAGAAATTTTATTTGTTAACTGCTGAAAGTAGTTTACATTCGTTGACACTTGCTTTGCTTTCGTTTACATTCAAGTCAAGTTGTTGTTGACCTCAACAGAAAATTGAAGAGAAACGACAACAAGTGATTGTGTTCAGTAGTTCCTCATCCAAAATTATTGACTATCGTAAGCAAATATATTTTGTCCCACTTTACATCCATATGATTATGAAAAATCGAAAAAAAGAAAGAAAGAAAGAAACCTTGTGGTAATCTTGGAAAGAACCGAAGTAATAATGAATAATATTTTGGAAATGTGAAGCTATGCCAAATCCAAGCTGGGATTGTTTTTGGGGAGGGGGGGATCAGCTCTATAAGAGTATAAGGTTTGAAATAAGAGCATTGTTTGATTTAGAAAGGCTTAGACTAAGTAGGGTTTAGTTTTAACTTGGAATTTCTATTTTTTATAAGTAAATTCATGCATCAATTTTTTCTGACCTCTTTATATGGGGCTTCCAAAGAATTGTACCATAGTTGCTGAAACAAATTTTAACCATTTACATTGCTTCTACTTCCAAATTTCTATGATCGTTTGTGTGGCCATTTCCGGTTCACTTTTGTGTGTCTGTATTACCCACCAGTTAGGGGATCCTGTAAATTTTTTTTTGGCTGCAATGTTTTAGAGTCTTTTCCAGGTCAGTTTAAGGTATTTTTCTGTGCAAAATTTCAAATGTTGGTTGATTCACTCACTATACTGTCAAAAAAGACATTCCATCTGCCCACAACATTTTTAGAAACTAAGAAATTGATTTTTTGATTTAAATTCTGAAGCCAGGAAAATCCTGAGTCTGGATAAAATTAAAGTGTAAACTAAGCATGTACACTTCCAATGAATCTTGAATCAATACATTTGTGTGCATTTTTGTTTTATCTTTGTTTTTCCCCTATATGAGCAAGTACAGTTGGCCTTTTAAGTAGTTTATTGAGTTGAGATACCATGAACTGTTTGTCTCAGCTTGATTTCTTATCTAAATCTTTTGATTCGTACAAATTTAATTTTTGGTATATATTTGGGGAATAACAAGACCATTTGAGTGCATTTGAATGGGTTCTTTATGATTGGAGAAGAGTATAATTTAGTCCAAACCTTGGTGAGGTTCCAGGTCATCAAAAAGAAAAAGAAAAAGAAAAAGAAAAAGAAAAAGAGAAGAGTATAATGTATCTCATTGTTCTCATTCTTTTTGTCTAGAGGTTTCTCCTGGTACAAGCACAGGGTTGGTTATGAGGTAGTTTAATTATTACTTCAACCATATGCACTTTTAGTCAATTTTTAAGGAATTTCCTATTCTTGGTGATTGTGTTCAGTTAAAGCATATGGGTATCAATAGTATAACTCCACCTTTGTTTGTGCTTAGTAATTAGTGTCGTATATTTTGATCACTGTTGGTCCCAAGCCCAGGCAAAGGAGGAGGGTCATGGTGGTTGATGGCCAACATAAAATTTAGTCACCTTCTTATGAACGGATCCACTACAATTAATTGTTGGGGGCCTTGGGGCATCCTCAAATAAATGTAGTCGACCTTAACTAATCTATTGAGGATCCATAGGTGACCCCCAAATAATTTGGTACTAAAGCTTGTTATTGTTGTTGTTGGATATCAATCATATATCACTCTCATAATGGTGGTATAAATGAGCCTAGTTGAACTGAGTGTTTCCCAAATCAAGAGCCAATTAGAAGGGTGGTGTTTAAATAGTCTGAGAATGTTTTCTAGAACTCTTGGTGTTGGTTTTTTAGAGCTAACAAGCTTTCAAGTGAAACTGATTGAGATTAGTTTTAGATAAGAGAATATAGTGAGGGTAACATTAAAATATGGGAAATTGTTATGGTGGTAAAGTCTGTTGGCTAAAGTTTCTATAAATTGCATGGAGTGAGCTAGCTTCAACTTAAAATAACTAACTTTTTGATAACTTTTGCTATATGTTATCTCTATGTCAAATATCATGAAAAATTCTATCATCGATATTAGTTGCAGTGGAAGACCTAATGCATTATAGAGTCCTAACCAACTAATGTGTTTTTAAGTATCCATTAGTAAGGTACCTGGAGATTGAGGTTTTTGGATGTCTGTGATGTGGGCATCTCATATCCGCATCATCCTAAAGAGGGGTTTCTATATGAAGATTTTTTAGATAAAGATGTTGGGGTTTTGGGGGCAGGGGGCGGGGGTGGGTGGTTGTATTTTTGGTTGCGGCATAAATCCATCCATAATTTCCCTTGGGTTGTGTTTGGCTTTGAGGATTTAAAATCAAGGGATTTGAAGATCAATTGCTAGCATATGGCTACATATAAATTTAATGACACAAGATAATTTTAGCTTTGAAAATTTTGCTTGAACAAAAATATGTTGTGAAGGGAAAGAAACTGTTTGAAAGAGTCCAAGGAGCTGTTGGAGTAGCTGTTCTAAATTATGATGCATAGTTCTTTCCATTAATAGTCTTACAGATTTGCATTTTGTATTTATAATGTGCAAACTTATCTTTTTACCGTTGAAAATAGTGGTATCAAGCATGAAACTTGGCCCAAAGAAGAACCAGATTCCAAGAACCCAGACCAACATGCAACCTAGAAGTGTGGCAAACAACCGAGCCCCTCCACCAATCAAAAGGATGACTTTGGTTGAATTATGAAAAGGGGTTTGGGCACATATGTAAAAAATTGTTTCTCATTAAGTCATGTTGTGAAGACAAAAGTGATGGAGTGTGAAATGGAAGTGGAGCTGGAAAGTCATGAAGTTAGCAAAGTCTTAGCCAACTCCCTTCATGCTATGAGTACTGCACCCACTCCTGAAACTATGAGGATACACATGCATTTGGGAAAGACTCCTACCTTAGTCTTAATTGACTTATGTAGCATCCACAACCTGGTGAATGCAAAATTAGCTCCTAACTTAGTCTTAATTGACTTAGGTAGCACCCACAACTTGGTGGTGAATGCAAAAATAGCCAAGAAGGCAGGCTTGCACGTATTGCAAGGCACGTTTTGAAGTCTTGGTAGCATTAAGAGAGAAGATAGAAAGCTTGGGTAAATGTTCCTGTGTGCATTTGCATTTGAAGGGATTTCTGAGCATCATCTACGTCTACATCCTGCCTTTAGGAAGATTCGATGTGGTCTTAGGGGTCCAATGGCTTCACTCCCTTAAAGAAATCAAGTGAGACTTCTTAAGGCTCTTGATAAAGTTTCATATGGATGAAAAGGTCACTTTTCAGGAGTGTCCAAGCGAGGATTAGGTGATGTTGGCCTCTCAATTCAGTGCTATTACCAGTGTTCGAGCTCCTAAAAGTACTTGCCTTGGTACTCACAGTTCAAAAATGGCACCATAGATTTTATTGATGGGTTGTGTATGTCAAAGGGGAAATGAACCATACTGGTTGTAGTAGATTGTTTATTTAGATTTGCCCATTTTATCCCTCTTTATCACCCTTACACGGCTGCAAGCATTGCAAAATTATTTTTTCGCATTTTTAAACTCCATGGCATACCACGAACCATTGTTTGTGATAGGGATGTCACTTTTTCAAGCAAGTTTGGTTGGAGTTGTTCAATTTAAATGGAACCAAATTTAGCTTTAGTTTTTCTTACCACCCTTAAATAAATGGCCAAACTGAAGTAGTTAATAGGACATTAGAGATGTATCTAAGATGCTTCACTAGTTCTGAACCAAAAGACTGGGCGAATTGGTTAAGCTGGGCTGAATTTTGTTACAATACAAGTTCGCATCCAGCCATTAAAAAGACCTCCTTTGAGGTAGTCTATGGGCGATTACCATCCAACATGCTAACCTATGTTTCACAGTACTGCTCTGGTTGAATAAGTGGACCAAGAATAAAGAATCGTGATTTGCTTCTTAGGAAACTTAAGCACAACCTTAAGGAAGCACATGCTCGCATGAAAGAAATATATGGTGCTCAACAGTGAGAAAATGAATTCAAGGTTAGGGATCAGGTCTACTTGAGATTTGGTCATACTGACAAGCTTCCATTGCATTAAGAAAGAACTTGAAACTATCTCCCAGATATTATGGTCCTTTCCAAATAATTGAAAGAGTTGCACTGGTGGCATATGAGTTTGAATTACATGCAGGAACTCAAGTGCACCCAGTCATTCATGTGTCTTTGCTTAAAGAGAAACTGGACGATGGGGTTATTGACTCAATCATAGTTGCCATTAGACAATAGGAAGATGGAAGCTTATCACTATGGCCACATGCAGTTTTGGAGCATCGAAATTGAAGAAAGAAAAGGGAAGTCCTGGTACATTGGCAAGGATTATCACCTATGGAGGCCACCTGGAAGATTTGAAGAAAATGAAGAAGAAGTTTCCAGGGTATAAATGTTATGAAGGGAAATACAAGGGTGGTGAATGTTATGAAGGGAAATAAACCCATTTGAAAAAGTCCAAGGATCCATTGTTGAAGGTGCTGTTGGTAGCTGTTCCAAATCTTGATGCGTAGTTCTCTGCATAACAGTTCTACTGATTTGTATTTGTTTTTTATAATATGCAAACTTTACCTCTTTACCATTGAGAATAGTGGCATAAATAAGGGACCCTTGAATAATAATAAGTTTTGCAACTTTATAGGATAGGAGTTGCAAAAATTATCTCTTTACTGTTGGGGATAGTTGTATAAACAAGAGACTAGAATAAATCAGCTAGAACATTTAGAGGGTGGATCCCTCGAAACAAACCATTATTATTCTATTTCTTCTCTGCTATCCTAGCTTATTGCTGATAAAATTCTATCAAGACAGGGAGGATATTCTGTATGTACCTCAATACTTGTGATATTATGGATTTGAGATGACATCTTACACCTAATCATTTCAAGTCCATATATTAATAACGCTCAAATCTATCCATAAATTTCATCAATAGAAAAAAAATTGGTTTTTTGAACTCTATTCAAGTCATTTAGACCAAAAGTTGATATCCAAATTCTTCTCTTTAAATGCCTCTATCCAAACAAACCATTAAGGTAATACAAGAAGGAATTTCTACCTGATAAAGTTCTGGGTCTACTTATTAGTTTTATGACTGTAACTACAGATGGATGATTGGATAGTTATGCAACATATTGATCATACCCACTGAGGTTGCAGCTAGTTGGAATATGTCAGGCATGGGTAGTTTATGGGGGGAAGAATGGGTGTGATTGCATGGGTATCAACTTAGTTGGGATTTTATTGGACACGATTGTTCAGTTTTTCCTTTGCGTGTAGGCTATTGAGTCATCATTTAATTAATTCAGCAGTGATATTCTTTCTGTAATTAATCTTCTCTTGGATGCACTCAACTGTCTAATTCTCCCTTTCATTGTTTCACTTTTTCACTCAAATCTTGTCTTTTGTTTTAAGAAATTAATCTCAAGGGAACCTTTGTTGATTATCTAGATTACTTACACTTGTCAAAATTTTTTTATCTAGATTACTTATGACTCCTTCATCAGTGCCTAAAAGCATTTTAAGTAATAGGATATGTTGACTTCTTGCAGGGCTGATGTTGCTGTGGCAATCTTTTGGGCCTTAGTGTTTAGCATGCTTGTCATAGCATCCTACGTGTCCTTGTACTTCAGGCACTTTTGGCTCTCTTTGATCTTTATCTGCCTTGGTATCTTTCTTCCTGTACGCCTAAGAATATCTAGGCTTGCACTGGCCCGGAAAAGGGAGAGAAGATTGCAGTTACCATTGTCCATGTGAACATCAATGGCAGTGAAATCGTGCAGCTGTGTACTTTAGCTGAGAATGGCTCATCTCTTACTTTCGATTCATTTGGCTTTCACTTTATTAGATGCTTGAGTACTGATATTGTTGACAAGGACTCCTGCTTGCCTCTTTCCGAAGATGGTATGATTCTTTTTTTATGTTTATCCTTTTTCATATCCCATACACAAAGGATGCGAATTTGCCAAATACCATTTCTTCACACATAAACACCATATACGTTTTGAGCCAAGAGAGAAGACAACTTCCTGTTGATATTCCCCTCATCAACTTGTAAATTCAGTTTGGTTTAAGAAATTTTATGCTTAATTGTTCTGCAGATAAAGTTACATTACATATTTTACTATTCAGGTTTGAGACACGAGGAATTACAAACTTGCTAATTAATAGTTGAAATTTAGAATTTGTGAAGAAGGGGAAAAGAGTGAGAGAGATAAGAATCCAATGATGAATGGGTCTTTAGTGACCTGTAATATTGGCCGAATATATGTCATGTGGCTCTTATATTTCTTTCCTGTAATTTATATATTTTTTGTTAAGCATATTGGATTGGATTCTAGATGCCTTTATTTTCTAAAGCTTTTTATCTTCGTTATTATTTTTAGAATAGGACAAATACAATGACGACAGCATATTCTCACACAATGAACTAGAGAATGTTACTAAAATCAGATCAGGGTGCCTCCATGAACAGATCAAAATTCCATATGGGTCTAAATTGCTTTATGAGTATATCCTATTTACATTATTAACACACACACACATAGTGAGAGAGAAGAGAGAGAGAGAGATTAAAAAGCAAAGGCATCTATGTATACCTTGGGACAGGTATAAACTGAGAATATGCTAGTTTATAGTGACTGTTGCTTATTTGAGTTTTGGTTAAGGCTTTCAAAAATTTTTCTTCCTGACTTTTGAAAAACAGAGTATGACTCTAGGTAAAATAGAATGATAGAATGGAAGGTGTAAAAGGGACTTTTCTAAGGAAGAAATAAAGAGTATGCTTTTAGTTAGAATAGAATGACGAAAAAAAACACATGCGGTTGACCTTGACTAGTCTGTTGAGGATCTATAGCCGACCCCAAAATCTGAGGGCTAAAGCTTGACTGTTGTTGTTTGACTTGTTAAACAAAATATAAATAAATTAGTACTTTGATTGTTTTCATTTACTCTTATATTAAAATTGTTGATTTTGTTGATAGATTTGCAACATTGTCATGGTCTCTCGTATATGTTTTTGCTGTGTGACAAAGTGATAGAATGTTGAGTATAATTTTGGTTTTGGGAAGAAGGCTTGGTTGTTGTTCGACTTGTGAAAACAAACTATAAATAAATTGGTACTTTGATTGTTTTCATTCACGTTTATATCGAATTTGTGGATTTTGGTGATAGATTTGCAATATTGTCTTAGTCTCAGATCTGTTTTTGCTGCATGAAAAGGGATAGACTGCTATTGTCCTAACTTTTTTATGGGGTGCGTGGGGGGGACCAGATTGCTTATAGACAACTCATGGTGTCTAACATTTGAAGTAAATCATGTTATTTTTTCAGATACTGCTGCTTTTAGTTTAGTTTCCATATTGGTGCTCAATATCTCAAATGCTTACAATTCTTTCTTTTTGAGTAGACTTCTGAATATAAGAAGCAGATAACAGCAAATTTGGCAAAGACCCAGAAACTTGCACACTTTGCTTGGTTGCATTATTCTCGGTTTAGTAAAGGTATCGTGGTCCCCTTATGGGACCATTTTGTTCTGTTTCGATCGAGCATGGCTCAAGGTATGAGTTATCATGAGCAATGGAAGAAAAAAAAAAGTGGCATACAGGTGATATGATTGCTTTAAATTAATTAGTGCCCCTTCTAACACAAGTCTTCCAAAGGTATGCTGGGACCTCTCTTGTTGGATAATAGATTAGTGTGGAGGATGCTTATAAATGATTGCTTTATAACACTGTTTCTTTCTTTGTTGTTATAATTCAAACTGCATGATTTAGTTTAGTACTACATAAAATGAAACGAATAATCCATGATGCTTTGTATGACTTAGAACTTTTCAAACGAATACGGCTTCCAACTGTTTCCTCTCTACTTTTCAAAGCAACTAGATGATGTCCCGTGCGATGCGCGGATTACTTTAAAATTTCCTTTGAAATCATTTTTATATATATTAAGACCTACATATAATACTTTTTTTTTGTTGTATAATATTTGTGTTTGCCCACAATATTTTTGAATATTTTGAAACTTGATTTTCTTAATTTATATTTTATTTTCAAAAAATTGTATAACACTATGACTATAATAGATTATAATATTTACCATTAAAAATAGATTTTATTTTTTAAACTAATTAAACGATTTTGAAATCTTTAGATAAGAATTTAAAGAATAAAATAATATTTTATCAAAATTTAATTGTCTTTAATTGGGATTCCGCATCCTTTAAAAAAAGGCGGAAAATTCTTTGAAATCATCATTGAATTTTTATTTTTTATTACTATGGCTCATACTACACAAAATAGCAGTAAAAAACACTTCATAAATAATCAATTAGAGTTTTTCTTTTTCTTTAGTTTTAAAACAAAATACATTTATAACTTTCTCAAACCAAAATCCCAAACATCCAAAGACTCAAAGCGAATCATAACCTACACAAAATCCATAATGTTCGATTATAACATCAAAATTGTAAGCTACTGTCACTAAATAAAAACCCAAGCCCCTTTCCTTTGTCAAAGCCTAATCATACATGTTAGGATCAAATAGTACTGCAATGTTGGAGTTATATTCGTGTCATTGAAAGGTTGAGGGTAAATAGTATTGTTTTTTGTTTTAGTGTATTTGAGATGGGATGACATGAAGCTAAGGGCTGTGGGCATGTGTGTATAAATGAGTAGAAGTTAAAAGGGTGAATGAAAATGTAAAGAGTTTTTTGTATATGAGAAAGAGGAAAAGTCTTGAAACATTAAACCAAATGAAACAAATAGTAGTCTTAAAATATTGAATAAAAAATGTAATAAAAATTAATCTTGAAACATTGAATCAAGAGAAATAAAGAGTCCTTATTTTTAAATTTATTTTTATCTCTGATGTGGTTTAAGATTATTTCAATTCTCTTCATAGAGTGCATCACATGGCAAAACCTTATGCTCTCTTGTATGAGGTCTCTGCTTATATATATATATATATATATATATTGATCAATGATTTTGAGACATAGAAATTGAACTGTGCTGATCTCAGTTGGGATGCTGCTAAACATAATTACTATTATAGTGAGTGAATCGGCTTCTAGGATATTGTAGGGTCATAGACTGATTTAATATGTCAATTATATACTCCCACATGTTGATGGTGCATTATTACAAGATTCAATTGCTGTTTGTGCATACCAATGACACATGACATGGGCTTTGAGTGCAAAAAAAAGTTTGAGGTAGTGGCACAAGAAAAGTAACTTTATGAAACATCTAAGTCCACATGAAGCCCAGTTTTGGCCCTAGAGAATACAATTCTATTTGCTTAGTATTTCTTTTCGGAGGAAATTTATTAGTGTGGGGATGGTGTTGTTATCAAGTGGAATGGTGTCAGTAGGAACGGTGTGTTTTAAAGCTAAAGATTGGCATGTTAGAACCGAAAGTTTTAGTACTCGGGTGAAGTGACATCCTAGAAATTATCACACTAAAGAGAATTGATATAGTGTCCTTATATATTTAATTGTTATTTTCCATCCTATAAATTTATCTCAAGATTCGTCTCCCAAACAAGCTCGAGAAGAAAGTATTTCATGCGCTGGTAGCATGAAGTCCATGTCTCACTGATATATGAGTCCCACACATGAGACCGGCATATACAAAATTTTTCCCCTTTTACGAGTTATGACTATTTCTCTCCTCTTCCCCCCACCCCCCCCCCCCCCCCCCCCCCCCAAAAAAAAAAATAGAAACCTTGTTTTTATTTTACTTTAAACATTCATCTTTACTACTGGACAGTGGCGGAGGCAGAATTTTAGTCTAGAGGGGGCAAAATTAAAAGATGATATTAAAAGTGAAATTAATCTAAAAAAGGGTTATGAAACAATGCCGAATAGTATTACGGAGCTGCGAGATTTCATTCTCAAGAACGTTCAAGATTTCCATCACCACGTGTCTCGTCCATCTTATCGGTGTCGTAAACCCTATCCGGCTTGGATCGATAGTGTACCATTTCCGCCTGGGTATGTAATGCCTTAATTCTGTATGTTCAACGCTTTGGGCAACCCAGAGCAAGACTTGGCACACTTTCTTTCCCGTTGCGGGGAGACCTCTAAGAATGGAGCATTTCCCGCGAGTTCGAGTTCGGTCATACAGCATTCCTGCACTTCACCGGCCTTCTCCAGCAAGCGTATGAAAAAGCAAGGAAGGAGAGTGTCACATGCCAACGTGAAACTTGGTAGTACGCCAAAGCGGATCTGTCATTGACTAAATGGCTCAGTAAAGTAGGTACTGGATTGGTAGCTTCGTTTTTGCTGATTCGTGGGGGGTCGTGGAAGATTTGGGTTCCCATGGCAAAAATAGATTGACCAACCTACGTCTAAAATATCCTGCATCTAGAAAGGTATTATTTGGTACAGAGAGACTTTCAGGCAAAACTTGGGTTAGACTTTGGTTGGGTAATGGTAAGCATTAACCAACAATAATAACAAAATAAATAAACAGTTGTAAGCAAATATGAATATATTTCATATTATTAAAATAAATAAACAAAAATAACCAATTCATAGCTAGTAAAAAATTTATAAACTGATGGAGTAAGAATGTGATTAGTGTTACTTAAAAAATATAATGAATAAATGTTAGAAATTATTTTTTGTGATTGGTGACATGCCAATTTGTAAGATATAAGTAGTAAAATTTGTAATATCTTTAGCATCATTCAAGAATAAAATGCTGTGAAAAGTATCATAAATATTAAAAATGGTGTAAATAATGATATAAAATAAAAAATAAAAAATAGTGAAATAGGTGTAAGTTGCAGTAGGACAAGACAAAAGCAATGGTTTGGTAACTTTCAATCAAGTAGAAGTCCTTTTTTTCAATTTTTTTTTTCCTCCATGTCAGAATGTTACTTTAGACTACTATTACTAAAATTTTTTAGGAGAAGTCAGGGGGGCAGGTGCCCCCCCTCGCCCCCCTCTGGCTCCGCCAATGCTACTGGGTGCATGTGTGAACTATTAGTCAAAAAAGAAAATTCATGGTTGGTATTTTGAAAATGAATATTGGACAACAATCTATTCTGTTTCGACAGTTGTTCCCGTGGTTGTGTCAATTTTCAATAAATGTTAATTATATATTGAAAAAGAAGAGGACAATTATTCTCCATATGAATGGAAAAGTTATTTTTGTAGGTTCTGAATGGAACATCTTAATAGAATAGTCGGGCCACTTTATTATGCATTGGAGGCCTACTTTTTCTCTTATCAGGTTTCTGATGGTGATTTCATGATATGTCCAAAAATAAGAGCGGCATTATTTATTAATTTTTTCATAGAACAAGAGCAGCATTATTTAATTTAAAGAGGAATTCACCTCTCTAAACCTAATCTAATGTCCTAAAAACTCTTTGTTGTTGTTGTCATAGGCTTATTGTGCTCCCTTTTTCTTAGTGGATAAGACAAGGGAATACTCAGCTAAATTGTCCAAAAGGCCAAAATTCTCGGCCAATCAATACTCTCACCACTAAGTCCAAATTAATTAAATTTTAGTGTTGTTTGGCTACTTTTACCTTAATGCAAGCCTTTATTAGTTGCAATAAATATGAAGCACAATTTGGTGTGATGATGATGATGTTGCCTTGCGTTTGGCCCCTACTATACTATAAATTAACTTATGAGATCAATTTATAGGGCAATCCTCTCATAACATAACATATGGTTTTTATAGGTGTGTGGAACCCGCCAAATGTGAGGGGTTCTGTATTAAACCATTTTATAATATACTCTCTTAATATGCATTCATTATCTAATGCATGAATCCTAGCCGTCGAGTTTAACTTGACACATTATTCTTGAAAGCAAAATTTCATTAGGGAGGGTCGTGTAAAATTATTTCATTAATCACATTTCTTTTAGATACATATGTCTAAAGCTCCATTTTTTTTTAAAATAAAACTTTTTCCCCAGGTAGATAATTTTCGAAAAGATAGAAAGCACACACTATTTTTTGTTGGAGGAAAGATGGAAGGAAAGGAAAAAAGAGGAGGAAAAAAGTAGGGAGAATAAGGATTTTCCTTTGGTTGGTTGGAGAGAAATCGAGAGAGGGAAAGAAAATGTAGGGACTGGTTTTTTTTATTGGGCCTATCGTTTTTCTCTCCTTCCAAATTATAAGGAAATGAGATAGAAGAGATAGTGGTAAGTGAGACCCACATAAAGATTTCTTTCCTTTCTTTTCTACGTTACAAACCAAACACTATTAAAGAAAAATATCTCTCTCTCTCTAAAAAATATTGGATTTTTTTTTCCTTCCCTCTTTTGAATATTCTATCCCTAATAACAAAGTTAGGTTGTTTTCTCCCTAACAAGGAAATTTAAACCTCAAATCTATGTAACAAATCTAATTCAAAAAAAAAAAAAAAAAACTTGGTAATTAATTTGAAGTAGTGTTCATTTCTTTATAGATCTTGTTAACGAATGCTCTTAGAGATTTGTTAATGGATAATTTTATTAAAGTTTTAATACCACTTTCATAAGAAATATAAAAAATTGTAAAAAAAGTTTTATTTATTTATTTATTTTTATAAAAAAAATGTAAAAATATTTCCTAAACTAATACCCTTAAGGGCATTCTTTAATTTTTCCCTTTTTTTTTTCTTTCTAAAATTCTCGTTTTATATATCCTCTCTTTTTGAGGTAAAGATATTGTAAAAACTCAACAAAGAATGCCACTATGAGTATAGAATCCATATGAGAGGAGGAATAAGAGAATAAAACAATGTTTTGAATCTTGTTTCATTTCGGTCAAATTTTTTCATTTTGGTGTATAGATCAATGTAGCTAAGTCTGACCCACTTCTTTCATATCGTCCCAAATTTCGGCCTGAATTGATGTTCCATGCAACTTTTTGTCATTTTGAGCTAAATTAGTTATTCGGATTGAAATTACAGAATATCAGCTTTCATGTATGTATGCCTGTGTCTATATATATATATATGCATATATAATTGAGAGAAAATTCAATTATATTCTAAATTAGATTTTAACTATGAACTAATTTTGTGTCATGTGTCATGTGTCCACTTAAGTTTTTTAATTTTTATACCAAGTGAGTTATTAAAATAATAATAGTGCAATATTAATGAATTATTAAAAAAAAAAAACATATATCTACTCAATTAAAATCACCACATTTTATCTTATTAAAAATTGGAATAAAAATTATCTTAAGTAGTGCTAAACTTGGCAAGAACTTTAACATACATCTAATTATGTTTATTTTTTCTAATAATTAGATTAATTATGTATATTTTTATGATAACAAAAAATGTGTTTATTTTCAAATGTACCCACGCTTATGCATGAGTTATAAGCTAATTTTATCTAAAAAGTATGTCCACTTTTATAATTCACTCTTTCCTTATCAAATACTCATTTGTCTCTTTGCACCCTCTGCTTTGATATTATGTTAAATTACTAATTGTCTCAAAAGCTTAAGCTGTTAGGAAATTGTGAGTTTAATTAATCACTTAACCATAATTCTAACACCCTCATATTCTTTAAAAAAAAAAAAAAAAAAAAAAAAAAAAAAACCCTCACAGTCTCTGCGTCCAACGCTTGTAGGTTGTAGCTAGATGGACTGCTGGAGTTCGTGGAAGGGTTGAAGAAGAAAGTCACCACCTCCACCTATCACAAGGTCTATCCACACGTCAAAGCTCAAACTCATTTTTGGTTCTTTATTTCTTTGATATTTGTATTTCATTTTTATGTTATTTGTCTTAGACGGTTAGATCTTCTATAATGGGTAACAAAAAATTTACTCGGGGCATCAAATTCTATTGTATTCGCGTATAATAAGTCTTTATTTCAAATGATTTTTGCGTATTATATTAATATGAAAATCAGAGCAAATCAAATTAAACGACCGAGTATTATGTGTGTATATAATACTATTGAAGTTTTTCTGACAATTTCAAAACATTTCAACTAGGTCATTCTTATTAGGGGGTACACCGATTCTTAAAACTTTTTTTTTTTTTTTTTTTCCTATTAATCAAATTGGAACTGTCTCATAAATGGGATTCAAAATTTTGAAAAAAAAAAAAAAAAAAAACCTAATAAAATCTCATGAAAAAGAGAGTGGGAAGAGCCAAATAAAAAGACAAAAAGCCACAACTAGAAAAATTCCCAAGTACACAAGGTCCCTCCAATCCTCGCACTTCATGCCAGGAAAGATAACGCATGTATATAACAATCTTCAGTCTCCTTTTTGACTTGTTGCTTCGATGACTTATTATCTAGGTCTTTGTTGCCTTGATGATGTATCGGAGAATAAGGCTACTTTGTTACGAAAAGTGCTTCTCCAGCAGCAGTTGCTTAAAGCTTTAAACCCATGCATCTCAGGATTTAGGACTGTGGATCGTTCGGAGCAAGTCGTTTATGGACTTTATAACAGTACTGTTCAATTGTTTGATGGATTATATTCGGCTCTTCTCCATTATTATAAAAATTAATGAAGCAATCATTATTCCTTACCTCTAGCACTACTCAACCCAAAAAAAAAAAAAAAAAAAAGGTACTATTCAACAAAACAGATGTGTTTAATAAACATGTGTTGGAAACTTCCCCAGTTCATTCCATTCATTTTGAATTTATAATTTGTTTGGGTATGATTTTATTCATTTTGTTTGGATGCTTTATAAAGGGAGGGGGAGGGGTTCTACACTTCGACTTATCAATTTTATCTTTATCCTATTAGTTTATCTCTTTCTTTAAACTAAATATAAGGTGTGTATATTACTGATAAGGGTAATTTTGTGGTTTTAATAAAGTCGTCCATATTAGGCAAAAGCGACGGTCCTAATGAACTCGTCAGCCTCACGTACACGATCACGGCCCGACAACGATAGAATAAAGTAGACGGTTCCACTTCAAAGCTAACGGCTGCACCTTGAGGACAACAAACACTTGAACAAGACGACTAGAATATATGGACGGGATATAAGGCCGACGGAGGGAAGCTAAAGAGGATAAGCGGACCTTTGATAAAGCTGACAGGGCCTTGCTTGGCCTCCACGCATAAGCATATAAGGAAATATCTTGTACTCCACGTTTAGCTCTAATCAAGAGAGTCCTATAAGGAAAAGATCTCGTAAGATACGCGAATTAAAGAAGATCTCTCCCACAAGGAAGGATCTTCTAAGCTAAGGAACGAATGTCAACTCCATGTTACTATAAAAACTCCAAGATCCTAACAAACCAAGTTACACATAATTTCCCCAACTCTGGCACTCTAGAGTTGTGAAAGTTCTCTAACTTAACCATCGGAGGGTCTTTGGCCGGTACTATACCGGTACTTTCCTAGGGTTTTCTTTGCTTTTGTTTCGCAGGTGTTGTCTCAAGCATGTGAGCATTGTGTGACTTACTAACGGTTCTCGACATCATCAATTACCAATTTATACCGATTTATAGGATGTCTTATCATTTATTTTTATCCCTATTTTAAATTTTAAAATATACAAATAAAGAAGAAAAGTATCTATTTTCATTCTTTAATAATAATTTTTAGATATACGATAAATTTCAACTGCGTTTACTCCATGCTAATTAATTTTTATCATTAGGCTTCCTACTTAAATTTTAAAACATCCTCCTTCCTCTCCCAGCCTCCCCGTTCAGAGGCTCTCTTTTTTTGTCTTCCTTTAGAGCATTAGCATTGGTGGTGTTAAAAAATTTAGTATTTAGTACCCCAAAAATCTATTTTATTTATTTTAGTATACCATTTTATAGTATACCCTACATATCATCCTCTATTTTAACGTATAACCCATTAAAATAATTCAATCTTTAGGGGGGGGGGGGGGAACTTAACCCATTAATTGGCAACAAGCAACAAAACCACAACTCCGCCGAAACCCAACCACAACCACCAACCGACCACATTACAACCACCGATCCAAGCCAGCCAAAAACCAACATAACTAAGCCATGACAACCAACCACCACATAACCTGGCAAACCCCAGAAATCCCACTCATATTGATGGCGATGACAAAACCCAACCCAACCACCAATAAGTGACAACCTGCAACAACGAGCTATGACAAAACCCAACCCAACCACCAATGAGTGATGAGCAACCCATGACCCACGACAATGAGAAGAAAATGGAGGAGCGCAACAAGGCTGAATCATCGTGTGAGAGAAGAAAAACAAAAGGACAGGAGAGAGATTGAGACTAGAAGTGAGAGAGGAGAGATGAGAGATGACCCAATAAAATCTATTATAAAATTAGTAGCAATTAGCTACAATTATTTGCTACTAGTAGCAGATTGCTGTAATTAGTTGCTAAATTTTTTTTACCTTTAACATTTTGGATGTAGCATGTTTTTTTGGTATTTAAAGTGCTATAATGATATTTTGGGAGTTTAAGCTCCTCTAATGTGAACACTCTTAAACTTCCAATTCCAAAAACACTGTAATAAAAGGGACAAGATTCTAGTGACAATCTCTTTTGGTCGAGTGATAGAGAACTCAATCTACTTTTTGAAGATGTTTTCTCTCGTGTGCAAACATTGGTCCTTCGAAACAGCATTATCTCATTTAGTCATTTATTACAAAGCCATGGGAGGACAATAAGCATCTTCTAAGAGACATCATCATTTACAACTTGCATCCAAAATTTAAGTTGGTTCAAATTAGCTTCAGAGAGAGAGAGAGAGAGTGATCAACAAAAAGGCCGGAACTGGTCAAAGATTGTGACCTGCAAGTAGAGCTCCAAAATGCTATCATTTGGCTGACAATGGTTGAGAATTCTTGGAGCATCGTGCGGCCACGTTTTCAGCTTAACTCGCGCGTGAGCAATGATTGAGGTCCCCTTGGTTTGCACAATCATGATGGTGTGAACTGTGAAACGTAGGACCATTCCCAAAAATTCATTTATCGAGCGCTAACATAATAATTTCTTTCTCCAACTTTTTCTTTTTTGGTTGCAGTGTAAGTGTAACACAGCTTAAGACTTTGCTCGTTCTCTTCAAAGCTTTTTTTATATTATTATCATCAATTTTTATACTACAATAATTGAAAAGTGAGATTTCTTTTGTTAGAAACATTTTGTTGAATTACCAAACTTTGAACTTTTCAAAATTCAAAATGTCTTTAAAAGAACTAAAAAAAAAAAAAAAAAAAAATTAATAATCATGGTATTGGAATTTGTTGGCTTGATTAAAGCATTCACATCTACTAAAAAAATTTAACATTTAACAAATCAAAAAAAATTCTTCTATCTATTTTAACATATTACCTAATTAATAATACACCTTACATCCAGTTGCGAAGTCATAAATTTTTCTCAAGGTTGCTAAATGTATCATTGATTGTATTGTATCCTTAACTCTATTAATGTAAATTTGTATGATTATCTTTTTGAAAAAAAAAAACTAATATATTTTTATAAACTTATGCTTTAAATGCTCAAAAAATTAATCACCTATATATGACAAAAAAATAATATTAAAAAGAAAATAAATGAGACAATAATAAATTAAAAAATCTTTATACTAAAAAAAAAAGAGAGTAGAGACTGGAGAGCCATCCGCCATTACCTAAAATTTATTCAGAATTTTGAATTTTTAACATTAAAATAGAAGGGGGAGGCATTTTTGGAAAAGCCAGAGGGGCCTTGGCCCCCCTCCCCCCTCCCTCCTCCTCTGCTTACATTTCATACTCTATTATTTTGCCATTTTATTTTAATATTTGTTTAAAAAAAAAATTCTTTATGCATGGAAGAGAGAAAGAGTTGAATAAAAAATAGTTTTAAATTTTAGCTTGTTACAGTAATTACAAAAGGTATTGTAGCAATAAACTAAAAAAAATTGAGCTATAGTTCACTAGATCATTTTTGGGTATTTAAAGTGCTAAAATAGCATTTTTATTTTAGCACACCTAATGTGAGTGATTCTACAAGTGCTAGGAGTACTTTATTATTTGGAAGCATAGTTGTCAGTATACAATACGTATCATATCGTGTGTAAAAAGTTTCGTATCGTATCTGCGTATCGTAAATGTTCATGAATCGTACGATACTGTGTGTGTATCGTATGAATCTTATCGTATCGTAAAATCGTACGTATCGTACAATACATAGACAAATACTTTAAAATAAGATTTTTTGTTAAAATTTGTACTTTTATTTGAATCTAACAAGTTGTTTGGCTTGTTTTTAACATAAAATTATTAGTTTACTTAATTTAGCCAACTAAAATAACATATTCATAAGTTTTTTTTCCTCTTTCTCCTACAATTGGACTACACATTATACACTTATCCTTCACTTTAATATTTACAAATTTATTTTATATACTATAAATAAAATATTAATTGACAACATAAATTTTTATTTTTATTGTTATTCTTATAAGTCCAAGAAACTAAAATGCCAAAAAAAAAATTTATAAAAATTTTATAAAATAAAAAGGACAAGAAAAGATAGTAGATGTTAATGACGAATGACGATGAAGAAAATTTTAATGAAGAAATAAGTTTGCAAAATTATAAACATGATGATAGAATTGACTTAAATGAGGTTGATTAGGCAATATGATGAAAATAAATTATTATTTTTGGGTTATTTGCGATATATTATCACTTTTGAATTTAAGTAATTTGAATGTGTATGTTATAAATACATGCTAGTTTGATTTATTTAGTTAGCTTATTAAATATTATTACATAAGTGATGAAAAAATTAGTCATTAGTTGAATATATTCAAAATTTATAATGAATATACCCTTTATATATGTATATTTATGATTTTTTATGGATTTTATTAAGTGTTTATGTATCTTACGATACACGATACGATACGATACACGTTATGAAAAAATTAAAAATCGATTCACGATACGATTCACGTTTTGACAACTATGTTTGGAAGTATCGTATATTTTTGGAAGTATCTTAGTATTATTTAGTTAACAATGATGCGGCCATTTTGCCAACAAACAATGATACGGGCAAATCTCGCCATCTCCCTCTCTCTCATAAATCTATCTCTAATTTAGCGTAACATGCGTCATGGATTCATAAGAAAGATACAAACAAATAAATACCATTCAATAGGGGACTTTTTGTTTTTTTTGGTTGATGAGAATCTATCTAGATGACTATTGTTGATTTGTTAACATCGATTCATAGGAAAAATACAAACCAAATAAATGTCATATCCTATAAAGGACCATATTTTGGTAGGCTGAGTAGCAAGAGCACGCTAATGCTACAACTTCATTTCTCCCCAACACCCCCCCCCCCCCCCCCAAAAAAAAAAAAAAAAACCTTTTTAAAGTAAGTCCATGTAATTGGTAGGCTGAATAGCAAGGGCCTGCTAGAAGTGCAATTTTTCTTGATAATTTGATACTTGAGTAGGGGGTTTTAAACCCTAACTATTTTCGTTCAAAATATTGGGAGATGTGATTTGAATAACAAAACTTTTTGTATAATGAGTTAATATAACTTAGTGTGGTATTGTTACGATTCAAGTGTCCCATATGCTTAATTGTAAGCTCAATTATGTGTATATAAGCTCTTGAGCAACCTTCCATTACACGTCGATTTTAAAGGATGAGTTCTATTTATGAGTTTGTATCATTTGGTATCAGAGTTAACCACCACATTAAGTAATCAAACATAGTTCGTTGAGTATGAGATTAAATGAATTACGACTTTGTGGTTAGAACTCAAAGGAGGTGATTTATTGCTAAGTTATTGAATAACTGATAGGTGAGTGGAACCGTAAAAAAGAGTAAGGGCTACTAGTAATAGGCATAATCTATTTCTCCTGATTAGGAGAATAAAATTCTTCTTTAAAAGAAGAACCATAGTTTGATTTTCCCTCCTTTATTATTGTAAGTATTTGAATTATTAAAAAAAAATGTTTAATTTGCACACAATTATTATAAAAAAAAATCACCCAATAGCATTAATTATTTTGAATGAGATATTTCAAATTTGATTAAAAAAAACATTAATTAACTAATATGACAAACAATTTGGGTATTGGAAATTATTTAATTTTCCTGTCAATCATTATATAGAGTATGCAAATGAGTCATTTTGAATCGTTCCATTTAGTAAAAAGAAAAAAAAAAGTTTTATATATTTAGTTTTTTACTTTTTAACATAATTTTAATTACTACAATACAATCAAAGTTTGATAATAATTAGTATATTTTTCAAATAAGCTATCAAAAATAAAATTCGGTCATTATGGAAAGGAACGGGAGTCACGGGACTGACTGAAGTCTTAACCTCCCTGACCAATATTTAGAGTATCTTCAACAGACTTTTGAAACCATTTTTATTCCAAATTTCGCAGATTGAAGCCACAAAATTCAACTCCAACAGGCAAGTAGGCAACAGATTCTCCCCTTTTTATTTTTATTTTTTTCCAAATCTACATTGACTAAAAAAATAGCCGAATAAAATATTTGATCTCTCTCTCTCTCTGACACCCAATTGTCTTTCTCCTCTCCTCACCTAGGAAAAAATCTCTCTTTTTGTGGCCTTGATAATGAGTGCAATGTTGGAGTAAGGACGAGCATGGTGGTGGAGGGACCGAGGATGAGTGCTGTGCCAAGGAAAAAACAAATTAATGAGCATTCTTGTTTTTTTATTTTTTTAGGACAACGTAAAAGTCTCTCTTTTCCTTCACAAAAATTCTGGTTTTTTATTTTTTTATTTTTATTTTCTTCAACTTCATAAACTTTACTCTCTTAAGCTTATCAATATATATATATATATATATATAAATGATACAAGAAAATTATACCATACATTAGTATTACTTTTACTTCTTAATTGTATTATTCTCTTGTTACATTGCAATACCATATGTCAAAACTTTCATTGCTTATTTAAATAAAATATTTTTTTTCACCTGTTGTATATATTCTCCTTTTCTTTTAGTAACAATCCTACCTGTAGAAAATGTAAGCAAAGAAAAAAAAAATCTAATAGTTTGATCAATTCCAAAAGAGTATATAGCAAGGCATTGTGTTATACCATCAAATAATACCAAAAAAAAAATGTTAGGAAAATGATTCTGGTAGTATTTTGTAGATACTTTTAGTAATTAATATTACATTGATTTCTTCTTTTTATAAAATTTTTAATCATCGAATGAATTCTCATCGCAATTCAATAATTTTATTAAGGGATGTGTTTTTAACTTTTTATTTTCTATCACTTCCTGCTATCAAATAACTTATTTTAGAGTTTGCATATTGGCTGAATGTAAAAAAATTTACGCTCAAGATTGGTTTATTTTGCAACTAATATCACAAACTACTACTTTTTTTCTTCAATTATTATGGTGTTATGTATAAACCTAAAATTAATTATTTTTGGGTTTCTTTAGTTTGAGTTTTAATTAACTGAGAATGATGAGTAGACAAAGGCTTTACATTTAACTATAAAAGTAAAAATGTTTGAAAACGATTTGTACTAGTTGGACTTGGAATTGTCCATGATGATTAATTATTTCGTAAGTGACACTACATATGATTATCAATCTCCCCGCGTCCTAGCTCTATCTCTGGGTTTTGGATAGTTGTATTTTTGGCTTATCTCTTGACTTTTAATTTCTCTTGAACAAAAAAGATGATTATCAAAAAACAGATAAATGGTAATAAAAAAAAAGGAAAATAAAATTTTAAAAATGTTTAATCGAAGATGATTACTGAAACAGACATCAATCATGAGATTTCACCTCAAACAAGCGACAAATCAACATTGCCTAATTTTGCATTATCACAAAATGGATACTTTTTCTTATTTTCTTAGATGGAAAATAGATACTTTTTTTTGTGTAACGCATTAGGGTCACTATATGCTACTCACTAATAAGTGCTAGTAATAATAAGTGTTAAAAAAAAAGGTCAACGAAAGTGGGTACACACACTGAGCAGTACACACTAAATTCATAATTAAGTGGAAAAAAAATTACTTACACTTTTTTTCTTTTAATGCCTCGGCCCCAAATGGGGACAAAGGTGCATGGTTACTGTGGTAAAAATTCTAAAAGCTTTTGTCTCATATATTAATGATCTGTTTTGCTTGACTTTTGTGGCGGGATCGATGGTGCTGCAAAATCCCAGTCTAATCAAATCGGGCTGTAAAGGAAATATCCAAAGGCCTACACATGCAAAAGTAAACACGTCATGTCAACCACACGTGTACTGTTGACACGTGGAAGATACCCAGTGAAGGCTTATGGTTGCAATGATTGGCATGTTGGTCACCCGCACGAGTGGTTTTTGTTTCTTTGTTTTTGCTGGTTGTGGGTAGGAGCGTAATTAACTTGGATGTAACAATAATATCAGACTGATTATTGGGCCACGTGAACAACTTTGGGGCCCTTTGTTAATTAATGATGATAAAAGAAAAGCAAAACTCTTGTGCCTTTTGATCTGTGGCTCTCTCTCTCTCTCTCTCTCTCTCTCTCTCTGAGTGGCATGTGAATTAGGTTAAGCTTGGAAAGTTCAGTTGGCATTTGGCAAATGAGAAAATGAGAGAATACACGTGAAACGCAATAATGTCCGCACGTGGTTTCTGGGAAGGACGACCGCGAGCAATCCAAGTTTGAATTCATGGAAAAGATGGTCGACAACTTTGAGAATTAACGTGTAAAAGCATTCAGGGTAGTCGCGTTAAAAATTTCAAATTTTAACGATTTAAAAAGATACTTTATCTATTTTAACACTTTCTTTTATAAAGTATCTCATATTCGTTCTATTCTAATATACAACTAAGGGCGGCCTTACTTTAAGGCCAGTGGGTTCAAACAATGTGTATATATATATATATATAAATATAATTCTTTATATTTTTCTTGAGCCCCTAAAATAAAGTTTTGAACCCCTGATTTTAAATTTTGTTTAAAACTAGCTAATATAAGTTTAAATATAATCATTTTAATGCTATTTTCATAATATTTTCACAATAATTTAATAATAAAGGTTAAGTGGCAAATTGTAACTAGTTTTTATCAGGAATCAGGACCCACAATTAACATTATTTTATCCTTACCTTTAACGACTTGTCACCTAGGTTTTATTGTGAAAGTGTTGTGTTAATAGCACTATTTAAAGTATTTAATTTTATAAGAAAGAAAAAAAAATGTTTCAAATTTTTGTTCATTCGTTAAAAAAAAAAACATTTTTTTTTTCAGGACTTTGGCTTACTTTTCCATTGACAGCAGAATAAAGTTGTTTTTTCCTGCACTTTTCTTTTTCATCAACAAAAAAGTACACCATTGTTACAACTAATAGATCTATATCTATATATGCAATTATTTCCTCATTCTCTCTATCTTTCTTTTTTCCTTCTATATTTTCTTAGTTTTTCTCTCTTATTGATCAAGTGGCTTGATAAATGCTCTATAGATTTTCAAATCCAAGAAGTCTTTTAGTGCTTGCTCCAATTCCAAGAGATTGACCATGTGTACACGTGTGTGGTTAGGAAATCATACACTTTAAAAGTAAAAACTTATATAGGTTACTATTTTTTTTGCTTAGTTTCACATTTACTATTAGTCTAACTCCAAGAGACCAACCATGTGTATGATTAGTTATTAAATTATATTTGTTTATGCATTCAATGGTTGTTGTCTTACTAACATTTATACTAAATTATATTTAGAACACTATTTTAGATTATTGTATAATGTATTTAATATGGAAGTTGTACATATAAAAAAATTAATTTTTTTATTTTTTTACTTGTTCCCATGACAAATTCCTAGTTTCACCACTGCTGACACCCCGAGAAAAAAAATCCTGAAACCGCCACTGTATACAACATATTAAAATAATATAAACAAATTCCACCCACAAACATCATTCCACAAACTTCAAAACACTCACAAATAGTCATACCCACAAACAACCAAACACCATGATTTTGAAACCTGGACCGTTTAATGAATCGAAAAAGGGAAAGATTCAAGATTTTTGAGGTCAGACCGAGATTCAGCCGAGGTCAAACCATGATGTGTCATTTAATTTTTTAATATATTTGATACTTAAATTGATTTATATTTATTAATTCTTCATTCCTAACCAACAAGATGTGCATGCCCCAATGGTTTGCATGCTGGACATGTTATTTCACTTACTGAGAGCAAGTTCAAGTCCTGTTAGCATCATATTTTCATCAATTTTTACCAAAAAAATGACATGGATGAATTGGGTTCTTATAGAACTAGTCCAAAGATCGGTTCTCGGTTAACCTAGTCAGATCGACCAGTTCGATCCGGGTTTAAAAACAATGCCAAACATCCATATTTCACAACAAACCAACATAGAAAAGTTCTTAGCAAAATACAATCACCATATACCCTTTCATTTTCATCCTTAAGCCAAATGCCAAACTCATCTGTAAACATGGCAATCGGAACCCACTAGCACACCAAATGCAATCCAAGATCACTAGCGTGGTCCACCACCTACCGCCAAGACCACCACACCAAATGCAATGCACGACCCACAGGGTGATCCATTAACCTAACCATAGCATCAGAGAGAGGAGAGAGGGACGAGAGAAAGTGAGAGGCCTCAGATGAGAGAGAGGGATGAGAAAGGAAGGGAGCAGATTTAGCCAAAAAAAAGGGAGAAAGGGAGTAGAGAGAGAATTTGTTAAGATGGAGCAGAGAGGGACGAGAGACCAAATGCAATCCAAGATCACCAGCGTGGTCCACCACCTACTGCCAAGACCACCACACCAAATGCAATCCACGACCCACAGGGTGATCCATTAACCTAACCACAACATCCCAATCAATGACCTACCACCATTGCAACAACCCACAACTAGATCGGAATCCACTAACCCAACTACCACAACCCAATCAGAGAGAGGAGAGAGGGACGAGAGAAAGTGAGAGGCCTTAGATGAGAGAGAGGGATGAGAAAGGAAGGGAGCAGATTTAGCCAAAAAAAAAGGGAGAAAGGGAGTAGAGAGAGAATTCGTTAAGATGGAGCAGAGAGGGACGAGAGAGATACTGAGCATGGAGAATGAGAGGCTGAGATGAGACAGTTGGAAATAAAAAAAGAATAAAATCAAGTAGCAAATTGCTACAATGGACCAGTAAAGATAGCAGTTCACTATAGCAAGTTGGTAATTTATGTTTAGATATAGCACCACCAATGTAGCATGCTTTTTTTTTTTTTTTTTTTTTTTTTGTGATTTGGGTTGCCAAAATAACTTTTACATGATTTTACAATCATTAATGTGGATGCTCTAAGCTCGGAAGAATGACAACAACAAAGATTTTATCCAACCTCTACACACATAAATTAATTAAACAAATCATATCATGTATTAATAAGAGGGAAAAGTTAATTGATGCGGCATTGATTTATGAAAAATTTTTAGAAACTCTTTATGTAAAAAAAAAAAAAAAAAAATTTGTTTTTTTTAATTTTTAAAAATATTTTTCATAAAAGTGATATTAAAACTTTCCTATCTAAAATTTTTCATTAAAAAATGTCTTAAGAATACTCGTTAACAGGACTCTTTATAAAATTATTTATGAATATTTTTCCTAAACCGATGTCTTTAGGACATCCATTTACTTTAGATCTAAAATGTTTTTTTTTTTTTTTTCTACACTTTCCAAAGCCTAGTAAACCACGCCCCAACCCTGAGTGACTTGTTGATCCAATGCCCATAGCGACCCATAAGCCCAAATTAGTATTGGAGAGAGAGAGAGAGAGAGAGAGAGAGAGAGAGAGAGAGAGAGAGAGAGAGAGAGAGAGAGAGAGAGAGAGAGAGAGAGAGAGAGAGAGAGAGAGAGAGAGAGAGAGAGAGAGAGAATTGTGCGCTTGCATAAAATGTTCAAGTTTTAAATTTTTCCCTTCCCAATTAGGTTTTGTGTTATAGAGTTTACTCATTAAAGTTGAACTATGTTAGTTTCTTTCATTCAAATTTTCTCATATTCTCTATATTTTCTGATGAGGATAAAATTAGTCAGGCAAGAGTGACGGTCCAAGCTGGACAAGCGTGACGGGATGAAGCTATACCGAGGGCATTTCTCCAAGGCTGACGGAGGAATATAGGAAGAACACATAAAACTGGGCATCCTGAAGAGTGACGGAGGTAAAATTGGGCAGACGGGATAGACTTGGGCAGACGGGGTTAACCTAAGCTGACGGCGTCAGTCTACAGATTGATTGATCTGCGTGTTTACATATATAAATAAAATAACTCGCCCCCCCGCGTTTCAAGGAACCTAGAGACTCCTATATGGAAAGAATCCCGTAAAATACGCTCAAGAAGACTCCTATAAGGAAAAGACTTCTACTCCAAGGAAGAGAGGTCAACCATCTACTACTATAAAAACCCAAGCACCCTCACAAAAGGAGGTACGCATAATTTACCCTCTCTAGCACTCTAGAGCAGTGAGAATATTTTCTAACTTGACCTTCGGAGGGTGTTTGGCCGGTACCACACCGGTACTCTCTGCTAGGTTATTCCTTTTCGTTGTGCAGGTGCCATTTGATCGTACGAAGAACGTGTGAACTCATTGGTGGTACTATTTCCGGCATCATCAGTTGGCGCCGTCTGTGGGAAGCCGTAGCACATTCTCGCTTCCTAGACAAAAGAGTTACATGGTACTCACTCGCTCAATGGCGACTACCAACGACGTTCAAGAAGAAGAAACCCCTACGACTGCTCTTGAAAGACAGGTGAGGACACTCGCAGCTGCCGTAGAGCGCCTCACCAAACAAAACAACGACCTAGAAGAGCAACTGAGACAGAAGAATGCAGCCCCAAACAACCAAGGAGCAGATCAAGAGGGAACCAGCGACGACAGGAGAAATCAGGAAGGGCCCCAGGCCAGCAACGCCCCGAGCAAACCAGAACGGCAGAACACGAGCATCCCCTCCCTCGCAGAAACTGCTCCGCCACTTGTTATCGCGGAGATGCAGGCCATGAAGGAACAAATGGAGGTTATGATGAATGCTCTCAAGGGACGAGTGTCAAGCGACCAGGACGACCTTGTCAACCGAACTGACTCGCCTTTCACCGCCACCGTCAACTCCTACCCTTTACTAAGTAAATTCCGCATGCCCCAGATAGACAGTTATGACGGGGTCAAGGACCCGCTGGACCACCTGGAGACCTTCAAGACCCTAATGCACCTTCAAGGAGTAGCAGACGCCATCATATGTAGGGCCTTCCCTACAACGCTGAAGGGCGCAGCGAGAATTTGGTTCAGCCGACTGACACCAAACTCCATCAGCACCTTCAAAGAACTCAGCGCTCAGTTTACCGCACACTTCATTGGAGGCCATCGATACAAGAAGTCTACAGCGTGCTTGATGAGCATGAAACAGCGAGAAGATGAAACTTTAAGGGCTTACATCTCCTGCTTCAACAAAGAGGCACTCTCAGTCGACGAAGCCGACGATAAGATCCTTGTTGCGGCATTCACGAATGGCTTGAAGAAGGGAAAGTTTTTGTTTTCCCTATACAAAAACGACCCTAAGACCATGTCGGAAGTGCTTTACCGCGCCACAAAGTACATGAACGCTGAAGATGCGCTGTTGGCCCGAGAGGAGAAGCCAAGGAAAAGAGAACGGCAGGAAGACAATCGGCAGGACCAAGGCCGAAAGAAGACAAGAACAGGAGACCGGAGGGAAGAAAGGCGCCCTAGACCCATGGGGGGAAGGTTCACGAGCTTCACTCCGCTAACAGCCCCGGTAGATCAAGTCCTTATGCAAATCAAGGACGAAGAGGCTCTGACGTTCCCCGGAAAACTGAAAAGCGACCCCAACAAACGTTCCAGGGATAAGTATTGCCGTTTCCACCGCGACCACGGCCACGACACGGCTGATTGCTATGACCTCAAGCAGCAGATTGAGGCCCTTATCAGACAAGGAAAGCTGCAGAGATTCGTTAGCAAGGATAAAGCGGATCCCCCCGCACAAGACCAACACCCCCGACGGGACAATGAGCGACCGAGGCCTCCGATCGGGGATATCAGGATGATCGTGGGAGGAACGGCTGCCGCTGGGTCATCCAAGAAAGCCCGCAAGACCTATCTTCGGATGGTACAAAATGTTCAGCTGACGGAAGTCGTGCCGAAGATAGCACGGAGAGAAGGTCCCATAATCGGATTCTCAGAGGAAGACGCGCGACGCCTTCACCATCCACATGATGATGCGCTCATCGTCAGCCTGCGTGTGGGGGACTACAACATGCACCGGGTGCTGGTCGACAATGGCAGTTCAGCGGATATTTTATACTATACAGCGTTCCAGCAAATGAGGATCGACAGAGAGCGGTTGATCCCAACCAACGCCCCGCTCATTGGCTTTGGCGGGAGCCGGGTATTCCCATTGGGCGCAGTCACATTATCCGTCATCGTAGGTGATTACCCTCAACAGATAGCCAGGGACGTGACATTCCTGGTAGTCGATTGCTCATCAGCCTACAACGCTATCCTCGGGCGACCCACGCTCAACTCATGGAAGGCAGTAACTTCCACCTACCACCTAATGATAAAGTTCCCGACTGATTACGGAGTAGGTGAACTGCGCGGAAGTCAGATGGCCGCACGCGAATGCTACGTAGCCATGATGGAGATGGAGGATCAGGTTCAGGCTTTAAGCATAGAAGAACGCCGGACGGCAACAGAGCCGGTCGAAAAGTTGGAAGAGATACCCCTTGACAGTTCCGATCCTAGCCGAACGACCAAAATTGGAACGCTCGCTAACACCACGATCCGTCAGGAGCTCATAACCTTCCTCAGACGCAATCGAGATGTATTTGCGTGGGATCATGAAGATATGCCGGGAATAGATCCTTCAGTCATGGTGCATAGGTTGAACGTATCGCCCGCCTTTCCACCTATCAGACAGAAGAAGAGAGTGTTTGCCCCCGAGCGAGACCGAGCCGTAGCAGAAGAAGTCAGAAAGCTGCAGGAAGCAAGTTTTATCAGAGAAGTATACTATCCCGACTGGTTAGCAAATGTGGTAATGGTCAAGAACGCGAGCGGGAAATGGCGGATGTGCGTGGACTTCACCGATCTCAATAAGGCCTGCCCCAAAGATAGCTACCCCCTCCCGAGGGTCGACATCCTAGTAGATTCTACGGCTCGACACCAGCTGCTGAGCTTCATGGACGCCTTCTCAGGGTACAACCAAATCCGAATGCATGAAGCCGATCAAGAGAAAACGTCGTTCGTAACCAGCCAAGACCTCTTCTGTTACAAGGTGATGCCCTTCGGCCTGAAGAACGCAGGCGCAACGTACCAGAGACTCATGAACAAAATGTTCGCGCAGCAGATTGGGAGGAATGTCCAAGTCTATGTGGACGACATGTTGGTAAAGAGCCGAAGGGAGGAAGATCATCTAGGAGATCTCAAAGAAACATTCGACACACTTCGCTCCTACAATATGAAGCTCAATCCAAGAAAGTGTGCCTTTGGAGTAACGGCAGGAAAATTCTTAGGATTCATGGTGTCTCAGAGGGGCATCGAAGCAAATCCGGACAAGATCCAGGCCATCCTGGATATGGCACCCCCAAGAAATGTGAAGGAGGTGCAGAGCCTCAACGGAAAGATAGCGGCACTAAACAGGTTTGTGTCAAGGGCCACGGACAAGTGTTTACCCTTCTTCCGAACATTGAAGAAATCCTTCGAGTGGACTGACGAATGCCAGCAAGCGTTCGAAGAATTGAAGGCTTACCTTTCCTCCCCACCAGCCCGTCGCAGCCAGGAGAAGAGTTTTTTCTCTATCTAGCCGTCTCCCCCGCGGCAGTTAGCGCGGCCTTGATCAGAGAAGAAGAGAAAGTGCAAAAGCCCGTGTACTACGCGAGCCGAGCGCTCCATGAGGCCGAAGAAAGATACCCGCCCATGGAAAAACTTGCCTTTACACTGATTACGGTAGCCCGCAAGCTCAAACCGTACTTCCAAGCCCATACAGTGAACGTCCTGACTGACAAACCTTTGAGGCGAGCAATGAGCAGTCCCGAGGCCGCGGGACGATTGGCATTATGGGCCATAGAACTGAGCGAATTTGATATTCAATACCGCCCACGGACTGCCATCAAGGGACAGGTCGTCGCCGACTTTATAGCTGAGTTCACTCATGATGAAGACAAGGGGGCAGCAGAGTCCCCTCAATGGAGTATATATACGGACGGGTCATCCAACAAACAAGCCGCAGGGGCCGGCATTGTGCTATTATCGCCCGAAGGAGACACCATTGAATGCATGGTCCGTCTCGACTTCCCTGCCACCAACAATCAATCAGAGTATGAGGCTCTGATAGCAGGGCTCGACCTCGCCAAAGCGGCAGGAGCCGCGAGGGTAGTCGTCTACTGCGATTCACAGGTCGTAACTAATCAAATAAATGGAGACTATGAGTGCAAGGGCGAAAAGATGAAGAAGTACCTTGCTGAAGTAAAGGCGAGAGTGGATGACCTAGAAGCTAAAGTTGTCCAAATTCCTAGAGAAGAAAACGAGCGAGCCGACCGCCTCGCGAAAGCCGCCTCAGCAGAACAAATGATCATCCCTGGTAATGTACTCTCCTTCATACAGCTTTCTCCGCTAATAGACCTCAACAACATGCAGGAAATATGCTCCGACAGAAGCTGGACGACGCCGTTAGTTTCATACTTGAGAGACGGGGTCTTACTGGACGAAAAGGAAGCCGCAAGGAGACTTAAGGTCCAGGCAACGAGGTTCGTCCTAATAAAAGACGTCCTTTACAAAAGAGGTTTCTCCCGACCATATTTAAGATGCTTGGGTATGGAAGAGGCAGACTACGTCATGAGAGAGGTGCATGAAGGAATCTGCGGAAACCACTCAGGGTCCAGGTCGTTGGTGCACAAACTTGTGCGAGCAGGGTACTATTGGCCCACCATGCAAAAGGACGCCGAAACCTATGTCAGGGCCTGCGACAAGTGCCAAAGGTTCAGCAACATTATTAGGCAACCAACCGAAGAGCTGACCCCAATGACGGCCCTATGGCCGTTCGCACAGTGGGGCTTAGATATTATGGGACCCTTCCCTACAGCGGCACGACAGCTAAAGTTCCTGGTGGTAGGCATCGACTATTTCACAAAATGGGTGGAAGCCGAAGCTTTGGCCACAATAACGGAGAAAAAAGTACGAAGCTTTGTTTGGAGATGTATCATATGCAGGTTTGGCATTCCTAGAGTCTTCGTCTCGGACAACGGACGGCAATTCGACAACGACCCCTTCCGAGATTTCTGCTCGCAACTAGGAATAAAGAACCACTATTCCTCCCCCGCCCACCCTCAAGTTAATGGTCAAGTCGAAGTAACGAACCGATCCTTGCTTAAGATTATCAAGACTCGGCTCGAGGGGGCAAAGGGTATATGGCCCGATGAATTGCCAAGCATATTATGGGCTTACAGGACGACAGCAAGGACACCCACAGGAGAAACACCATTCCGACTGACGTATGGAGGCGAAGCGGTCATTCCAGCAGAAGTGGGACTCACAAGCTACAGGGTGCACAACCACGACGAAAACAAAAATGACGAAACTATGCGACTACAGCTGGACCTAATAGACGAGATCAGGGCAATAGCAGAACAAAGGCTCGCTCGGTACCAGGACCGTATGGCTAAACATTACAACTCCCGGGTTCGACACAGGGACTTCCAGGTTGGAGACCTTGTTCTTAGAAAGGTCATGGGCGCTGCTAGGGACCCTACACAAGGGAAACTCGGCCCCAATTGGGAAGGACCCTACAGAGTCACGTCGTGGCAGAGGAAAGGCACGTACCATCTAGAGACGTTGGAAGGAAAGAAACTGCCGCACCCATGGAACACCGAGCACCTACGAAAATACTACCAGTAGGAGCGACAGCACGAAGTTCAATTTTCTCTTATTTTATTTTACATTCCAGCAAGATTTAGTCTCACTCCTCAGAACTATCATTTACTTTAATCTTTTTGCAACAATTCTTCTTTTTAGCCCAAGGGGCAGGATTTGGTTTTAATTACTTTTATTCGAATGCGTGGTAATAAGAGGAGTTTTTCAGAAATTACTGAAATGTATTTTTTCTACGATCTATTAAGCTCGCGGCCAAAACCGCTAAGTCCATCACATACGGACCAAAAAGATGTCAAAGACATCAAGGCTAAGGCCGACGGTCCAATAGATGAAACGATCATCGTACGGACAGCCCTAAAAAACCAAGGACCAACGGTGTTAAATACACCAAGGCTTAAAAAGCTGACGGGCCAAAAAAGATATCAAAAGACATTTAAGGCTAAGGCCGACGGTCCGGAAAATATAAAAAGCCGACGGTCCAATAGATGAAACGATCATCGTACGGACAGAGTCCTAAAAAACCAAGGACCAACGGTGTTAAAAACACCAAGGCTTAAAAAGCCGACGGGCCAAAAAAAAAAAAAGATGTCAAAAGACATTTAAAGCTAAGGCCGACGGTCCGGAAAATATAAAAGCCGACGATCCAAAAAATGAAACAATTATCATGTGGACGAAGTCCTAAAAAACTAAGGACCAATGAAGGTGTTAAAATACACCAAGGCTTAAAAAACTGACGGGCAAAAAGATGTCAAGAACATCATAAAAATAACGGTAGGAAAAGGCTAAAGGCTAAAAAAGCTGACGACTATTAGATGAAGCAATCGTCATATGGACGTAGCCCTCAAACCAGGGCATACAATAACAAGTCATCAAAGTGACGGATTTAAAAGATTGACGACCTGAAAACAGAAACCAAAAGCAAAAGCTGTAAACCAACGGTCACCAAGCCGACGGAGCTTGGAGCCTAGGCATGACATCATGCTAACAGGGGCTTCCAACAGTTCAAAATAGCTGACGCGATTGAAGTAGACGGGAATAATTACCAAAGTTTCGTCTAAGGCCACCTTTGACAAAGGAATATAAAAGCAACAGGAATTAAACACAGCAGAACACAAACAAAAGCCCGAACGAAACAAAGGGAGCATTTAAAAATTGTTTAAAGTTACAATTGTTCTCCAAAACAACTATCTTATACATGACCAAAATACAAAATAAAAGCTAAGGGGCAGGAACGTCAGCATCCTTGCCGTTAGTCCGATGGTCTTCAACATCCACAGTCACGGCAGGAGAATCAGAAGCAGCAGGATTAGCAGCAGGCTGGGCTAAGACGACACTATCGTCGCGCCTCGGAGTAGGCTGACGGAAGCTGTTGTCTCCGTCATCCATGGTGATCCCGGATAAATCCAACTCCGGGTAGGCCGACGCAACTTGCTGAAGGCAATCTTCAAACCCGGTGCCATAATATTCACCACACGAGTCAATGAAGGGCTGCGACACTTTGAAATCTTTAATCGCGTCAGCCCCCGCCGTCTGCAGTTTTTCACCTAGAGCCGTCACCTCTTTCTGGAGTTTATCATTCTGACTACTGACTTCCGTCAGCTTCTCCTTAACTTCCTGCAGCTCCTTGTTGAGGATACGGACGGCCTCCTTGTACTGACCTTGCTGGTTCATCAGGTTGGTATTATGATTTCGAACTCGAGTGACGACCCCCTCCTTCGCCGCACAACGATCTTGAAGAGCCTTGACACGCACCAAGGCCTAAGAAAACATATCCGTCAATTGAAAAGTATACCAAAGCAAAGCAAAGCTTCTCCAAACAAAATTTTAGTGAACATACCCTGGTGAGGTCAAAAAGGGCTGACGCCCCTAATTCCTCCGTCCCTACCTGGTCACAAGGTTCAATGTCCGTCGGTTTTATCAGGGACCCAACCTCCCCGACGGCATAATCCTTGTGAGTCAGGAGACGGCAGGGGCCCTCGCTGACGGGACCGGCGGAGGTCATCACCCCCTTGCCCGCACCATGACTAAGCTTGGGAAGGGACTTTTCCTTCAATGGTTCGTCCCTAGGAGTGACGGCAGATTTCTTTGAGGGACGGCTGTCATCACCGTCAGGCTTCCTCTTCGTCACCTTGGCGACGACCTTTGGAGTTGACAAGGCCTCCCCTGCTGCCTCCTTATTTTTTCTCTCCTCCTTCTGACGAGCTGCGGCAGCCCTTATCCTTTGCTTCGCAGAGTCCATTTCTACAACACAAAGAACACCGTTGGGGCAGATGACGGAGGGATAAAACTGACGGGATAAATAAAAGCTTACTTACGTCGGCGTGCAAACTCTTCCAACCTTCGAGCTTCCGCTGACGGATCTGGACCCCCACAGTATAAGTGAAGGGTGTCAAGGGTGATCAAATCCCTGCACTTACGTTCTTCCAAAGGAATTTCCAGAATCCGTTGGATGAACCCCTCCTGCTCGTCAGTTATGCGCGGACGGGTATAAGCTGAAAGAAATAAAGTATTGTTAGCGTCGCCTCAAAAAACACACAAGCCTCATAGGTGACGGGATTAACCTGAATCCCTGACGAAGGCCCAGGTATTGTCAAAATAACCACGGGGCATCGTCGCCCACTCCTCCTGACGGCAAACCCAATCCGTCCCCTCAACGAAAAAATATCGACTCTTCCAGTTCCTATTGGAGTCTGGCATATCGGACACTAGCCTTAGCCCTTTCTCCCGGGCATTAAAATGATACGTCCCCTTAGACGAGGCGATGTGGTGAGGCCTATAACAATAAAAGAATTCTTCTAATGTGAGCTGACGGTGTCCTCCACTTAGACTGCCCCAAAGAATTTCAGCTCCTATAAAAGTCCTCCAGGCGTTTGGGGCGATCTGGGTGACGGATATTCCAAGGAAGTCAGCGAGTTGACGGTGTAGAGCCGTCAACGGTAACCTCAGACCCGCAGCAAACATGGCATCATACATACCAACGTCAGCTGTCGTCCCGGAGTAACACCTTTCATCCTCTGAAGGGAGACGGAGGGGGATGTGGTCTGGGATTTGGTAACGAACCCGTAATTCCCTAAAAACTTTATCGCTCATCCCAGGCGAAAATTTGTTGACGGCCCAATCCTCAGGAAGGATGAAGGGACGGCTATCTCCAGGACCCTCTGAGGTTCCTTCACTGGATCTCTCATCCCCGTCACTATCCTCTCCGTCAACATCCACTCCATCCCCGCCGTTTCCATCCCCTCTTCCCTCATACTCATCTCCCTCGGCAAAACTCCTATCGTCGTCAGGAGATTGGGCTGACGACCCTCTCTCTGACGGAAGGGAGAAGTCTGACTCATCTCCAGAACCAAAGGTTTCGTCGTAGCCCGCTCCTTCGCGGACTGACGACTCCTCACAAGACGCGTTACTTGACATCTGACTACCTACAAGTGACGGGTTTAAGCTAAGTACCTAGGCTGACGACCATACCAATGAGGCAAAATAAAAAAAGGGAAAAGAAGAAGGAAGGGAAGAGAAAATGAAAACTTACTGGTATGGAGGCCTTCTAGACGACTCTAAAAGACAGCAACAGATAAGCCGACGGAAGTAAAGCTGACGAAGAAGGGCGACGGTCTTTCTCTCCACAGGATCAGCAAGAATGAAATAGTGAAAAATGAGGGGAGGTGCTACTTATATATAAAAAAATGGCGCGGAAGACGAGGCGACGTCTCGTCGAAATGCAGAACCAGTAAGAGCAAGCCACCTGTCCAAGGCATTAAATGCACAAGATCCACGCGAACGATATCCCTATAAAACGAACTCCATAACCTGTCAGTATAAAGTCTGACGGAGGTATGGAGTAGGGGGCAAGTGATGAGGATAAAATTAGTCAGGCAAGAGTGACGATCCAAGCTGGACAAGCGTGACGGGATGAAGCTATACCGAGGGCATTTCTCCAAGGCTGACGGAGGAATATAGGAAGAACACATAAAACTGGGCATCCTGAAGAGTGACGGAGGTAAAATTGGGCAGACGGGATAGACTTGGGCAGACGGGGTTAACCTAAGCTGACGGCGTCAGTCTACAGATTGATTGATCTGCGTGTTTACATATATAAATAAAATAACTCGCCCCCCCGCGTTTCAAGGAACCTAGAGACTCCTATATGGAAAGAATCCTGTAAAATACGCTCAAGAAGACTCCTATAAGGAAAAGACTTCTACTCCAAGGAAGAGAGGTCAACCATCTACTACTATAAAAACCCAAGCACCCTCACAAAAGGAGGTACGCATAATTTACCCTCTCTAGCACTCTAGAGCAGTGAGAATATTTTCTAACTTGACCTTCGGAGGGTGTTTGGCCGGTACCACACCGGTACTCTCTGCTAGGTTATTCCTTTTCGTTGTGCAGGTGCCATTTGATCGTACGAGGAACGTGTGAACTCATTGGTGGTACTATTTCCGGCATCATCATTTTCTATAAAATATCAAAAATTGACATTAACAATGTCAATTATTTTTATTAATTTAAGAATAATAAGATTAGATGAGTCTTCTTGTTCCTGGTGGCTAAGTCTCAAATCCACCTTTAATTATATATATATATATATATATATATATTCTTTAACTCTTAGAATGGATCAAGATGTTATAGATCTGTCATCAAACCTTCTCTACCATTGTGGCCAAAGGAGATTTATAATATTTTTTTCTTTCTTTTGCTAATCATTATTAAGAAGGAGAAGAGTATTAAGTGAAAATGAGACAACGCAGTTTAGACCCCTAGATCGACTATCTGCCAATTTTAAAAAATTAATCAATTAGGTTCAATTTATTAGTTAGCCAATTCATAATGCATGGAAATAACATAAAGCACTTCACATCCCATACACATACAAAATCATAAGATGTGTTTATGGAGATAAAAAACCGCAATGGGAAAAAACTCTCTTGGACCTAGCCTAGCAAATGAATCTATTAGAGAAGATAGTTGTGATACAATAAACCTATACAAACCCTCCTAGTTTATAGATGTACTTGTATTTAAGCTCTCGAGTCTTGTTAACAACATGGTTACACCAACTCTTCCTCTTCAATAGAACGATTTCGCAAGTTAAGACGCCAAATGCAAATTTAAGCTAATGGATACTTCAAGGCCACTTGAAAGCCACTCAATCCATGGCTTATTAGGCAATTTGAAGTGTTGGATTTGATCTCCTCTCAATGGGTATGGCAATTTGGAAAGCACGAAGGTTACTATGGGTTTTAAAGGAATGGGTAATCGTAAACTTCTTTCTCATGAATTCGGGTGAGATTCTGTGGTTATATGAGTCGCTAAAGAGGCACAATTGGATGGGGGAACAGGAGAAAAAAGTAACAAATTTCTCTTAGGTGCAAACGAGTTTCGGGTCATTTTAGAGCGAAACATTATGTGCTAACTTATTTTCAATTTAATGGAACTCGCATTTTGCCTGAGATATACTTGAACTTTTAACTTGATCCTCTTGACTCAATACAATTACAATTAAATGAAATTCAATACAAGAAAATATGAATTTACAATCAAAATTTTTGACACGGGATTTGCCAACACAAACAATCATAACACTTGGTACGAACATCTTATTCGCATGCTAGCTCTATTTCCAGCTGATGTATTATCAAAAAGTTATATTATGTTATACATCTTATGTTGGGATAAATGCCCGTCTATGTGTGAATTAAATTAAATATAACCCAAGCAACAAAGAAAATAGAAATCTACAGAAGCGATAAAAAAAAATAAACCAACAAGAATACCAAGAAATTATGTGGAAAACCCTCCAGTGTAGAAGGAAAAACCACGGGACAAATCCAATCAATCCATTATAATAAAATAGAGATTACAACACTCAAGTTATACCCAAAACCTGAGTTCACAATAAATTGGGAAAATATAATAATACATCTAGGAACAAATACAACCTCACCACAAAACCCGATAGCAAGATTTTCCATTTTGAATACTTTAATTTTTTGTGATTGTAGCACCCAAATAATCATCCTAAAGAAAACCCCAATTTATCTTCCTTGTGTGTCTTAAGCAAAAGAAAAATCACCTTTTCTTTTTTCCCTTAGTGCTGCATAAAGCACTAATCTTTTTCCTTTAGTCGGCTTCAAATCTGTGTTTCACTCTTCAGTCTGAATCTCTCTACTGACCACACGCACACAATATATTGCTTTATATAAAGCACCTACCGCTTGACACACTCCAAAACACATTAGGAGTAGGAGTCTTAAACTTGTAGACCACTTTTTCACCAATTTCTAATTGAAATAGGATTTCTATATGGGCTGGACTTCTAGGTGCCGTGCACCTCAACAATCTCCCCCTCCAACCCATTGAGGAAAGAGATCTTCATCCCAACTCTTTAGTTAGAATTCATGCCGGCTATTTCGGCATAAAGCTTAAACTTCTCTTTGGTCACAACCTTAGTCAACATGTCAATTGGATTCTTCTCAGTATGAATGTTTCTTAGTTGCATCAATCGTTTTTCAACAACTAGTCTTATCCAATGGTATCTCACTTCAATCTGCTTCGAATGAGAATGGAACGTAGCATTCTTGCTCAAGTCTATTGCACTTTGACTATCACAATGAGCTACATACTTGTCTTGCATCAAACCCAATTCTTGGAGAAATCGTTTCATCCAAAGGACCAAAGCATTTCTTTACCTGCTTCATTCGCTGCAATATACCTAGCCTCAGTTGTAGATAAGGCAACACACTTCTGCAATTTTGACTGCCATGATACAGTCCCCCTGCAAAAGTAAATAAATACCCAGAAGTAGATTTTCTACCATCAAGGTCACCAGCCATATCTGCATCTGTATAACCCTCTAAAACTGGTTTAGAGTTACAAAAACTCAAGCAAGACTTAGAGCTACCTCTCAAATATCTAAAGATCCACTTCACTGCTTCCTAGTGATTTTTACCAAGATTAACCATAAACATGTTGACAACACCAACTGCATGAACAATATCTAGTCGTCTGCAAACCATAGCATACATCAAACTCCCGATTGCAGAGGAATAAGGAATTGATGCCATGTTCTCTTTTTCTTTCATGGATGACGGACAAGATTTCTTACTTAGCTTGAAATGACCACCAAGAGGTGTACCGATTGGTTTGGCATGCTTTATGTTGAACCTTTCAAGTATTCACTCAACATATTTTTCTTGTGACAACCATAACTTCTTGGATTTCCTATCATGTGTAATTTCCATGCCTAGAATTTGTCATGTTGGAACTAAGTCTTTCATATCAAAGGCCTTGAACAAATCCTTCTTCAAATCACCAATCATACTAGCATCTTGCCCTACTATTAACATATCATCTACATATAACAGAAGAATAAGAAATTTACCATTAGGAAACTTTTTGACATACATATAATGATTTGCATTTGTCTTTGTGTACCCGTGACCCACCTTGAATGAGTCAAACTTCTTGTACCACTGTCTTGGAGCTTGCTTCAAGCCATACAAACTCTTCTTCAATCTACACACCACGTGTTCTTTTCCTTTCACTTCAAATCCCTCTGGCTGTACCATGTAGATCTCTTCCTCCAAATCACCATGGAGAAAAGTAGTCTTCACATCTAATTGCTCAAGCTTAAGATCCAAGCTAGCTACTAATCCCAGAACTAATCGAATGGGACTTATCTTTACTACTAGAGAGAATATTTCATAAAAATCAACCTAATGTTTCTGACTGAAACCCTTGACCTCCAATCGAGCTTTGGACTTCACTAACTTTTCACTATCTTTCTTTAGCTTGAACACCCATTTGTTTCTCAATGCCTTCTTACCTTTAGGAAGTTCAACCAACTCATAAGTTTTATTCTTGTACAAAGAATTCATCTCTTCTTGCATAGCCTTCATCCAGCTCTGCTTATCCTTATAAGACTTTACTTCTTGAAAGCATTCTGGCTCCCCCTCATCAGTAAGCAAAATATACTCAGAAGAGGGATATCTAGTTGATGGATGACGCTCTCTAGTAGACCTCCTTACTTGAGGTTCTTCCATCTCTGGTGGAACAGGCTGCTCCCTCTATTCAACATCTTCAATATCTTGAGCATCATCACCATCAACTCCTGCTAGCTCATCACCATCAACTGCTATTGGATCATTACCAAGATTCTCATCTTGCACCTCTTCCCTATTTGTGGCACGATTGGAGGAAGAAGAGGTAGGTGCAAGGTCAAGAACACCTACAATAGCATCCTTTGTCTTTTTAGTTTTCTCAAGGTCTGCCAAATTTTCATTCTCATGAAAAATCACATCTCAACTTCTGATCATTTTCTTTTTCTCAGGATCCCATAACTTGTAGCCAAATTTTGCATCTCCATATCCAACAAATATACAAGGAGTGGCTTTGCTATCAAGTTTCAATCTTTGTTCATTAGGCACATGTGCAAATGCCTTGCACCCAAATACCTTCAAGTGAGAGTAAGAAACATCTTTCCTAGTCCAAAATCTCTCTGGAATATCAAACTCCAATGGAACTGCTGGAGACCGATTAATTAGGTAGCACGCAGTTTGAATAGCTTCACACTAGAATGATTTAGGCAGATTAGCCATTCTCAGCATACATCTGACCTTCTCAACAATAGTGTGGTTCATCCTCTCTGCCACACCATTTTGTTGTGGGGTACTAGGAACTGTTTTCTCATGTCTAATACATTTCTCAAAGCAGTAACTCTTGAACTCATTAGACGTATATTCACCTCCGTTGTCAGTACAGAGACACTTCAAAGGCTTCCCTTTCTCTCTTTCCACCATGGCATGAAATTTCTTGAAGTGCTCAAATACTTGGTCTTTAGTTTTCAAAAAATACACTCACACCTTTTGTGAAGCATCATCAATAAAAGTAACAAAATACTTATTACCACCTAAGGACTCCACATCAATGGGACCACATACATCAAAATAAACAAGATCTAACACATTGGGCATTCTAGTAGAGGGAATGTGAAAAGACCCTCTATGTTGTTTTCCAAATAAACAATAATCACAAGGTTTAAGTGACATACCTTTGGCAAAAGAAATGAGAGATTTCTTTGCCAAAATTTGCAACCCCTTTTCACTCATGTGAGCTAGCCGCCTATGCCACAAGTTAGGCGTAGAATCTTCTTGAGTTACACTAACAACATCTTTGCACACCTTTACTTGTGTCTTGTGAAGTGTACAACAAATCTTCCCTCCAGCAAGCACCAATAATCCTTTGGAGAGTCTCCATTTACCATCTCCAAAATAATTGTCATAGCCTTCTTTATCTAAAATATGAGTAGAAATCAAATTCAAGTGCATATCAGGCACATGTTGCACATTCTTCAATTCCAAGGTGTATCTAGTGTTAGTCTCAACACAAATATCTCCAATTCCCACAATGTCAGCATAACTGTTATTGCCCATCTTCACTCTCCCAAAGTCTCCTACTTTGTATGAAGTAAAAAGCTCATTTCTTGGAGTGACATGGCAGGAAGAGGCTAAGTCAATTACCCATTCAACATAAGGATGTGAAACATTGCAACATTCATCCTTTCCTACACAGATCACCACATCTTCAATTGTCGAGACAACAGTGGTATTCTGTTCTTCTGCCTTATTCTGATTTTTCTCATCTTTCTATTTATTCTTCTAAGCCTTGCAGTTTCTTTTTACATGACCTTCTTTGTCACAGTAGAAACACTTGAATTTTCCTTTTGATTCTGACTGACTTCTGGATTTACCACGCCCCTTAGAATTTCTAGTGTTACTCCTCCCCCTGTTCTCTGTGACAAGAGCCTGTGCATTATTCTTGCCCATGTCTTTTCTTCTTGTTTCTTCATTGAACAAACTATCCTTGACCATTGCAAGTTGTAACACACCATTTGGAGCAGAGTTACTAAGTGACACCACCAAAGTCTCTCAACTATCAGGTAAGGAACTCAGAAGTAATAAAGCTTGAAGCTCATCATCAATTATCAACTTCATTGTAACCATCTGATTCACTAAGTCTTGGAACTCACTCAAATGCTCAGCAACGGATCTCCCTTCCTTAAGCTTCAAATTCACAAGCTTTCTAGCCACAAAAGCTTTATTTTAAGTTGTCTTTATTTCATAGAGACTCTTCAATTTTTCCCAAAGAGCTTTTGCATTAGTCTCTTGAGATACATGTTGAAACACACTCACATCGATGCATTGTCTAATACATCCAATGGTTTTTCTATTTAACTTCTCCCAATCTTTATCAGACATCTCGCTTGGCTTAGCACTATCACCTTTAATAGGGTCATGCAAATCCTTACAGTAAAGGACATCCTCCATCATCGGCTTCCAAATCGAATAATGTGAGTTTAATCATGGTGCTTATATTCATATTCATATTTTCCATTTAATTCAACACAAGACAATCACGTCCAACAACCAATGCTTTGATACCACTTGTTGGGATAAATCCCCGTCTATGTGTGAATTAAATTAAATATAACTCAAGCAACAAAGAAAATAGAAATCTATGGAAGCGATAAAAAAAATCAACCAACAAGAACACCAAGAAATTACATGGAAAACCCTCCAATGTAGAGAGAAAAACCACGGGACAAATCCAATCAATCCACTATAATAAAATAGAGATTACAACACTCAAGTTATAGCTAAAACCTGAGTTCACAATAAATTTGGAAAATACAATAATACATCTAGGAACAAATACTTCCTCATCACAAAACCTGGTAGCAAGATCTTCCACTCTGAATACTTCAATTCTCTGTGATTATAGCACCCAAATAATCGTCCTAAAGAAAACCCCAATTTATCTTCCTTGTGTGTCTTGAGCAAAAGAAAAATTACCTTTTCTTTTTTCCCTTAATGCTGCACAAAGCACTAATTTTTTTACTTAGTCAGCTTCAAATCTATGTTTCACTCTTCAGTCTCTCTCTGAATCTCTCTACTGACAACACACACACACACAATATATTGCTTTATATATGGCACCTATCGCCTGACACACTCCAAAACACATTAGGAGTAGGAGTCTTAAACTTGTAGACCACTTTTCACCTATTTCTAATTGATATAGGATTTCTATATGGGCTGGACATCTAGGTGCCGTGCACCTCAATATCTTATATTTCCTTTATCCCGCAAGATATGAAAGTTAGTATGATAACGACAAAGATTTTACTGAAACAAATAATATATGAAAATCTATCGAAAGTCCCTCTTAAATATGTTTGAGATAGTATAAATTTAGAAAGTTGGGTAACTGTTCTAAAAAAAATGTAAATAGAAACCTTTTTTTTTTATTTTTTTTTTTAAGAAAATTAAAAAGCTATAATTAAGTTGGCTTAAACATACTATGAAGATTATGATATTTATTTCTATTCATTGAAATGAATATCATGTATAAATTTTCAGTTATTATTGGATAGAAATAGTTTTAGGGTCACAATTTTAGGACCCAAGTCCAAGGTATATGGAGTCTTCGTTCAATGAGCGCAATACAATGAATTTGTAAAGAATGGGTTGGAAACTTGGACCTTAACGAATCAGACGATCGACCAACAAGTCTAAGTGATAAAGAAAGAAGAAATAACATTGGTTTTTTGGGGAGAGACGTCCTCGGATTTTATCCCAGGAGGTCTGTTCCTAATATATTGTTTGTAATCCTTTTGTTACCAATCCGGGGTCCCCCTCTTTTTGTTCTCCCCTTCTCCTCTATTTTATACTATCTCCCTCTCATTTCCACCGTTCACATGTAGATTTAGATTGGTAATGCTGATACTTGTCCCATCAGCCCATCCCCAAAGTCGTTGGAAGTGGTTGTAAAGGCTGAAAAGCATGGTTCTGTTAGTTGCAGGGTACTTAATGCAATAGTAGCAGCTTTCTCTTAGATATTTTCATGCCTTCCTTTGTCCTTTTCTTTCTTAGTACTTATCCTATTCCATGGAATGGCCCGGAGTGTCACTCTCGATGGCAGACCGTTCCCTTTGTCCTCGGCCTTGCTTGTCCGAGGAGGAGTTCTTCCTTGGACTGGGCCCTTAGCCCAACATATACATTGGTATGGGCTTACTAGTCTGTCACCCCCACAATAGTAAATTTGTTAAACATGTAATTAATGTGTGAGGAAGTAATTTTTTTTTTTTTAATACTATAGATACAAACTATTTCACAAAATATTTTACAAACTGCTGATGTGGTGAATGGTTATTGATATGTAAAAAAAATGATGTTAGTGGGAAGTCTAGATGAGACCCAGTAAAAATTTATCACACCAACAATTTGTAAAAATATTGTAAAATAGTTTGTGACTATAATAGTATTTTTTTTTTTTTTTTTGGGAAAAGAAGTAAAGCTTTTCTTAATGCTTTGCGCGGTTGCACGCGCACATACACACACACATATATATATATATATATATAATTGATGCAAATAACATTACCTTATTTGTTACATGCACCCTCATTCTCCTGCCTCACTGTATCATGAATCATCATGATCATATGGTGATCCCAAAAAAGAAATATTAATATTTCAAAAAGATAAATGCTCCACAGCTTCTAGTTGGGACCGTGCATTAGGCACGTCCTAGATTTGTCCATGATTAAAACAGCTCAAATGAAAATGCTGGTCAATCATGGGGGTTATTAGTTGCTATTGGATAGTCATCATCATTCAATTAAAGGAAAGCATATACGTGTTCAATGTATTTTGATCTCGAAAGTAATTATCAAAAACAAACAAAAACAAAAACAAAAAATCTAAGTATTGATTGTATGTTATGGTCAAAGGTAGCCAAAAAGAACAGTTATCTTTGTTTTCCTTGGATTGTATTTCTTTGTCGCTTACAGCAATTAGTCCTTGATGGTGAATGTTAAGTGGGAAACCTAATCTATATATATTGTAAGAGTCTGAATTAGATAGTCATCATCATTCAATTAAAGGAAAGCATATACGTGTTCAATATAATTTGATCTCGAAAGTGATTATCAAAAACAAACAAACAAAAAAAAAAAAAAATCTAAGTATTGATTGTAGCTTATGGTCAAAGGTAGCCAAAAAGAACAGTCATCTTTGTTTTCCTCGGATATTTCTTTGTCGCTTACAGCAATTAGTCCTTGATGGTGAATGTTAATTGGGAAACCTAATCTATATATATTGTAAGAGTCTGAATTTGATAAAAATGGAGTGTAAAAGCCATATTTTACACCATCCAATAAAAGATTACCACATCAGTTTTTTTTTTTACTTAAAACTCAATATATTATGCCATACATAATAACATTTCAATAAACTCTCAATTAAGTTAGATTTTCAAATGAGTATTAAAATTGATTGAGTTTGGTTGTGCGGCTTGTGCCTATTCTTTAATATGTAATATGATGATGTGGCATGTTGGGATTGGAATGGTAAAATTTGGGTTTTACACCACATCCTTATTGAATTTAAAATGAATTTTTTATTAACAGTATATGAAATGGGTACTGGGGAAAATGAAATATGAATTACCTTATCATCAATTCAATCAATTACATTTTATCAAAAATAAATAAATAAATAACACGTCCTCATTTGCCACTATAGGATGTCATCTTGTCATCACTAGGCTTTGAGGAAAAAACTTGATGAGTTTCCAGAAGATCAATTATTAATCACTGGTTCCGTGAAGGAAGAAATTTAATTGCTGGTCTCTGCAGCAATTCTTTGCAACTCAATTTCTTGCTTTCTAGAATTTTATTACGTTCTTGTAAAAACTCTTTGGCCGTTAATTACAGATGGATATAGGATATCATCAATGTCAATATCATATATCTAGATATATAATACCAACGATTCAAGGGAAAAAAATAAATAAATGAAAAGACATTCACTTGATGCATTCATTACCTGTAATTTAATTTTAAACAAAATAGTAATTTAATATTCTTAATTTATTTTTATAGAGAATATTCTTAATATTTTGATGATAGAATTTCACATGGAATAGAATTAAGGCGAAAATATCATTTTGGTCCTTATATATAATTTTAATATACTTAAAAATTTAAAGTGATGTCAATGATCTTTTATTAAACAGGATTTAAAAAATTGTATTAAGTATATAAAATAAAGGGATAAAAATATGAACCATAGGGTATAAGAAGAAAAAAGAGAGACACTCAGTTGGCACAATCACTATATGTAGCAAATAATATTTCTAAGTATATAAATTATATGGTTCTTGAGGATTTTTTTTTACGCTTCTTGTACCTTAGACACGTGTCTTGATGTTATTAGACAATGCTTAGTCTAGGCTTTTTCTAAGAAGGAAATTGGGCCTGGCACTCCATGGAATAGGCTCCAAGGTACCATTCTACCACTGCCAGTTTGTGCACAAACGTTGAGTCCAAAGTCCAAGGGAAGACAAATCAGGCTTGGAACTTCAGACGTGTGAGGAGCTTCATTGACTTTCAGCAATTAATCCTTTACATTGCTGAAGTTGGTCTTGCCCTGGACATGTTCTCAATGGTGGCATGGACTCTTTGGCATTGAAGAAATCAACTCATAATAGGTTCTTCAATCCTCCCTCTTGGTCAGATCATTTCCCAATCCCAACAGACACTACAAGATTTCTATCGGGTGTAGCCAATGCAGACAATGCCATCAAGCTCCATTTCTCGCCCAGCTGCCCTCTGGTCACCCCCCCCCCCCCAAGCACACATGGTGAAGATTAATTATAACGGGGCTGTTTTTAGAGAAACAAACGAGGCAGGCCTCGAGGCGATAGTTCGTGACAACGAAGGTCGTGTGTTGGCCTCTCTTGCTGAAAAAATACCCCTCCCCTAGTTAGTGGCAGATGTGGAGGCAGTTGCTGCACGAAGGGCACTTATCTTGGCTAAGGAGCTTCAATTCAATTCCATTGTTTTGGAGGGAGATTCAACTATTATTACTCGGGCTCTTCAAGCCGAGGAACTGTCTTTGGCATCATTTGGAAATATCATCGAGGAAGCGCGAAGCTATGTAGAAACTTTCCATAGTTTTAAAGTGAACCACATTAACCGAAGAGGGAATTCTGTAGCTCATAACCTTGCTAGACATGCAAGACATCTTAGCGGTTTAGTTGTATGGATGGAGGAGGTACCTCCCCACCTTATTTATGTACTTTTGACCGATCACGGCTAATCTTTTTTCTTTTAATATAAGTTGATTCCGTTTGCTTCTTAAAAAAAAAAAAAAATCCAAGGGAAGACACTGCAAAGTGGACTTATTCTTTATTTCCGTCGTAGAAGGAACATTTCTCAAGTTTCTAACGCAAAGCTGACTTTTCTTAACTTTTTGCTGTGTAATAAAGTTTTTTGCACTTTTCTGCAGTGTGAGTGACTTTACTCCATCACTACTACAAAATAAAGCTTTTTCCAGCTTCTGCTGCGAAACTAACATTCCTTAGCTTTTTGCTGTGCAATAAAGTTTTTTGTTGTGCAGTTAATCGTTCTACTATGCAATAAAGCTTTCTGCTGTATAGTAAAGTTTTCTGCACTTTTCTGCAATGTGAATGACTACTCTTCCTTTTCTACTGCAGCAATAATTTTCTACTTCCTACACATAAACTAATCTAAAACCAAAAGAAAATACCCATCAAGCAAATGTTAGTTTACATAGGTTAGCATATTCTTAAATACAAATACATACATATATGCGTGTATATACTTACATGCATTAGCACATATATATGGCAGAATGATAATTAGTTCGTGTTGAAAGAAAAATACATAATAACAAAGAAATAAGAAAGCTTCGGCAAAAAGGTTTAGCTAGCATAATAGCTAACACGGTAAATATAATAAAAGGGCGCTACAGTAGAATAACTAGTATAACAAGTAAAGATATCACAGCAAAATAACAGATACAATAAACGTGATAAAAAACATGCTACAGCAGAACGACTAAATACAGCAGATATAAATTCTAACAAGTAAAATCAAATATGTTTGCGATCAAAATTAGGTATTGAATCTTCCCACAAAATAAGTAAACCAAGAAGGAACCCAAATCTCAACTTGAACAACCTTGTTATAGGCTTTTGCCATTAAAGTTGTGCATTTTGGAGAATATGCCTAAATGGCTACTAGCTATTACTTTTGGAGGACTTCAAAGAATAAGTTTGCTAAGAGAGAGGGAAAAGATGGTCTATTGATGTATGCCCTTATTCTGCCGTGTTTTCTCTCTTTTCTTTACTACTTTCTTTCTTTCTTTCTCTTCATCCTTTTTACTCGTAGTTTCTTACTGCTATCTTGCCTTGCATCTCTCTTCTTTTTATCACTTTCTTTTTTTTTCTTTCCTTTTTTCTCTATTACTCTTCTCTCCATTTTTACTATTTTCTTCCCTTGGGTCCCCTCTATCTCTGCATCCCTCCCTTAGGTGCTTACTGCTCTCTTACCATGGGTTCTTCCCCCCTCATCTATGGCTACCTCCCCTTTTTATAGCGAGCTAATTCAATGATATTTCTCCCTTTTACCCCTAGGACTTCACCAATTGTTTTTGGTTTGTTATGGGCATTTCTTTAGGACTACCCACCAACCCATTGGTGGCCCAACCACCAGGGCCGGCTCCACAGCAGATGCAAGAGATGCAACCGCCTAAGGCCCCCAAATAAAAGAAGGCCCCACTTGTAAAAAAAATTTTATATATAATATATTTATTTATATATTTTAGTTAAAAAAAATTTTAAGCATTTTTATTGGTCAATAAAATGTATTAAAAAGGTCCCATTATATCCTAAAATGCCAAAGATTAAAAAGGAAAAAAAAAAAAAGTCAAATTTCAGCTAACACAATTAAATTTTAGGAGACAAATGTATTAACTCATTCTTGAAATATGCTAAAATTAAAATTAATAGCAGACAAATTCATTAATAATATAACGTAATTGTCTTGAAATATGCTAAAATAGAGATTATAAATGTCAAAAACAAAGGAAAAACCTCTCAACTCTCTGCCTCTTCATCTTCTTACGGTTTTACCTTTCTTTTCTTCATCTTCATCATGATTTTTGATCTTCTTTCATCAACTCAGTCAGCCCCTCTAGCTTAAAATTTTTCTTTGTTGATTCCTGCATACCACTCTATCAGGCACCAGTCGGCAGTCACAGAAGGCAATTTTCTGCTTCAGTTTTTTCTTCCCCTCTTTCTCTTTGTCTTTCCGAAAATAAAGACTCAAGAGCCATCTATTTCTTTAACTTATATTATATATATTTTTAGTTTGTTTCACCCATTCACCGCACTGCACAACTATTTGATAGGATGGACACGTTTTTTGTTCTACCCGTCTGTGGACTTTTATCTACTTTAAAACTTAGCCATAGAAATAGGAGAAAAAAGCTGATCCGACTGAATGGTTCTCAATTTTTTTTTAATAGGAGTACTGTGGTCAGTGGTATGTCACGTCAAACCACTGACCACAGCACAGTTTTTTTTTTTTGGTTAAAGACCAAAGTTATTCACTTTGGTCTGACGGTTTCTCAACCCTCTTTTTTTTTTTTTTTTTTTTTTTTAATCTGACATTTTATTTATTATTATAAATTATTATGTCAATTAATAATTTGATGTATATCATATTATTATAATTTTGCATCTCAAAAAGTAAGGAAAATAAATTTTAAATAAAAAAATTCAATATATAAATATATTTTATTTTATTAATATTTAATTATAAAAAGGTCTCATTTAAAATTTTCGCCTAAGGCCCCAAAACTTGTTGAGCCGGCCCTGCCAACCACTATCACCACTCAATTCATTCTCACTCCACCACTACTCATTTCATGACAAAACTCCATTTTGTTTGTTCTTGCTATAAGTCTTTCCCTCTGGATTCAAATGGATAACGATTAAGTTATCTCACCACCTACCTCTATGGCATGCATCAGATGGTCCCAACCATCCATTACCTTTTTGGGTAAGATACCATCTTAGCAGGGTATATTTCCAAAAGAAGCCACCGCTGGAAACCAAATATAGACCCCTTTTCCCCCCACCACCAAACCACACCCTCTAAACCCTTTGACCGTGGGCCCACCTCCCTTGTATTGGCTGGGTACAGGTTGGTGGTGCTCCGGCCTTTGTATGCTTGCTTCAATATCCTCTGTTTTTGTCTTCTTTCATTCCCATGCCGTTTTTGTCGTAGCAGATTAGGTTTGTTCTGTTCTGCTGCATGTCTGTTCTGCCTGTGCTTGTCTTGTTTTCTTTTGTCTTTTCTTTGATTTTGTTTCCTTTCTCCTTCACGCATTTTCTGCCATTGCTGCCTTTGTTTTCTTTCACTGTGTCTTTTCCTGGAGATTAGTTTGGCTTCTCTTATTCTTTTATAAAGATGTCATGGGCTTTATAGGCTTGCTGCCCTTCATTGGATCAAAAGGGCATTGGGCCCAATTTGTCTTAATCTGTTGCAGATTTGTATTTTGCTACATATTTGTATTCTACAACAGACCTGTATTCTGCTACAAATCACTTCCCCATGCATTTCTTCCTCAGCCCAGGCGTAACTCTAGGCTTTTGTTTCTTTTTTGTTTTCTTTGAGCCTTTCTTGCTCTTTGGTCTTCTTGGTGGGCCTTTAGGCCTTACTTTTCATTGGGCTTTCCTCCGTATGGGCTTTTGAGTCTTGCTTCTTATTGGGCTTTCTTCCTCATGGGCTTTGGGTATAGATTTGCAAAAATGAGCATCAACATTCAGCCCCATGAGCATGTAGGTTGTGTTACAACTCACATGCAAATGCTTTCTCTTCTTTCCTTCATGGGCTTACTTTTTCAATCTTTACCCTTCTTAGGCAAACTGTTCTCTTTCTTTTGGCAAATTTGAGATCCTCTATGGGTGGCCAAGAAGTTGCTCTTCATAAGGTGGTAATTTTGCTACTGCTACCCAAAGCAAGTTTGCTGAAGACTTTTGCCTCTATTTTTAGTCTGATGGATTATGTTGATCACCTGCATGTCATTCTTCAGAGGCGGGAGGTCTTTACTGGGAGCACTCGCTTGCAATTTCAAGATTGTCCATGCTCACTTCAAGGGGAAAGATAACGTCTACCACTAGCTCTATTAAAGTCGGTGTTGAAATTTCACAGTGGGAACACTTTCTTTCTCCCATGCCTGCCCCAAATGACTTTCAAGATGCTTTTCTCATTACTGAATTCATTTGATTTGGGTTGTACTGTTGATGGCCATGTCTAGGCCTTTGCTTATTTCTGCTTCGCTTCTCACGTACTCATCTTCTTCTTTTTTCTTCTTCTTTATAAGGAAAGTAATTCTTTCACCACTTCTTTTCTACAGAAACTTGTCATGGTTTTCTTTGCTAATTCTTTTTCTTTCATTCAAGAGGTCTGCCACCCAATTCAATGAATAATTTGGGGAAGACCATTCTTAGTCTTTTTATATTTCCACCCTTAATCGAAGGGATTATTAGCTCATGAGATCGTTCTTGATCTCCTTTATTACCTCCATCCCTTATTTAAAGGGAATATTTGCCCCATTCAAGGGCTTTCTTTGCAAAAGACCATTCTTAATCTTTTTTTCTACCACTACCCTCCTTCAAAGGGATTATTGCCCTATTCAAGGGTCTTTTTGCAATAGGCCATTTTTATCCCTTTTTTTTCTACCTCTACCCTCATTCGAAGGGATTATTGCCCCATTCAAGGGTCTTTTGCATACCTCTACCCTCATTCAAATGGATTATTGAATCATTCAAGGGTATTTTTGCAATAGGCCATTCTTAGCCTCTTTTTTTGACCTCTACCCTCATTCAAAGGGATTATTGCCCCATTAAAGGGTCTTTTTTTACCTCTACCCTCATTCAAAGGGTTATTGCCCCATTCAAGGGTCTTTTTGCAATAGGTCATTCTTATTCTCCTTTTTTACCTCTTCTCTCATTCAAAGGGATTATTGCCCCATTCAAGGGTCTTTTACATACCTCTACCCTCATTCAAAGGGATTATTGCCCCATTCAAGGGTCTTTTTGCAATAGGCCATTCTTAGCCTCTTGTTCTACCTTTACCCTCATTTGAAGGGATTATTGCCCCATTCAAGGGTCTTTTGCATACCTCTACCCTCAATCAAAGGGATTATTGATGATGATGTGTGTATTCTTCTCTTTGCATTCGCGTATCTTCATTCATTTTGCTCATTTCAAACAAAGCGTAGAGCTAACACTACAAGTCATCATCATAACAGAGTACTCTTTCAATTGCTAATAATGCTTTTTGGTGTGTTGATGAACACATGTAAGGATGCTAAGCTTTGTAGAAAGGCAAGCTTCTTTCAATGATGATGTATTTATGAAGGACCTCATTATTTGGAGCTATTACTAACATGGGCAAATGTATTGTTGCAATAGTAGAGGACCTTCTGGTTTTATTGCTTGAATTTCTTCAAACTAGATATCTCAGAAATTTATGGATGCCTAGTTTCCACAGGTTCTGGACTCATGCAATTTGGAGCTACAGTTGATGAGATACCGTGCCTAGAAGGGAGATGACGCAGTGTAAAAATCTGTGTAGCATGTTTCTTGGAAAATTAATTCCTCCTCATCCTGAAGAGATATTTGTAGACACTCGATTTTGCACCCATGATTTAATCAAGGAAGATGACTGGAAGGACCATCCATATGCCCAAAAAAATCATGATTGCATTACATACATTAATTCATTCATTGCATGTCATAAAAATGATCTTGAGATTCTAATGGTCACAACGGTGTGTTCGGTTTCCAAATCAGACCGTTGGATCGAAAGATATCACATGATCAAGTTTGCACGGTCAACATGCATTGTGTCTAGTTAGAGTCGACCACGTATGATTGATTTAAATTAATTCTGATTAGTTAAACAATTAAAATTAATTAAATAATTTTGTGATTGGTTGACAATTAGTGTATAAAATAGGATTGCTTGCATAGGAATAAAAGGGATAATTGGATAACATTAAAATTGTGAATAATCTGAACTTTATCAAAGTTTATTTTTGGATATTTATCTACAAGATAATTGTTCCTAAAAATACCTGAATTATCTAGAAAAGAGATAAAAATCTTAAAATACGGATTGAAAACACATCTAAGTGTAAGGACCAGCTCAAGGAAACCTAAAAAAGAAGTCCAAAACGCAATCGAACACGAAAGAGCGATCAACACCCAAGAGTACCATTCGGCACTTTTGGAGTGCCAAATTGCACTCTTTTGGGCTTTGGCCCAATTCTCTTCGGGTGCCGATAAGGCACACCCTTTTCAACTTTTTCACAGAAAGACACATCCCGATTCGCATTTTACCGTGGTTGCTTTTCTTTTTAAGCATTCCAGTCTCTATAAATAAGGACTAGATCCCAAAATTCAGCACATTATTGGACATTCTAGAAGAGACATCTTTTCACACTCTCAAATTTCTCACCCCTCTTTTCTGGTATTCTCTCTTAAACTAGGGTTTTTAGGTTTCAAAGATAATTGAATAAATTCTTTGAACCCTAAAACATCCTCTCAAGAAGAAGAAGTGCTCCATGCAAGAGGTTGTTTCTGATTACCCTTTTCTTTTCTCAATGCTTCTCTTCTTGTGATGATATATGTTTGTTTACTTTTTTTAGTTTAGTTGTTTCAAGTATCCATAACATATTGTTGATTTATTTTGTCAAAGCATGTTCTTAATTCTTTTATTATTGTTGTGATCTCTTTCTTATTTTCAAAAATCTGCATGTTAACAATTTTTTTTTTCTTCAAAACAAAAACGGATCTACGTCTTCCTTAGATGTAGATCTGAATTTTTCTTAAAACAAAAACGGATCTACATCTTCCTTAGATGTAGATCTGAATTTTTCTCAAAACAAAAACAGATCTACATCTTCCTTAGATGTAGATGTAGATCTGAATTTTTCTCAAAACAAAAACAGATCTACATCTCCTTAGATGTAGATTTGAATTTTTCTCAAAGCAAAAATGGATCTACATCTTCCCTAGAGGTAGATCTGAATTTTTCTCAAAGCAAAAACAGATCTACATCTTCTCTAGAGGTAGATCTAAATTTTCCTCAAATTAAAAACTAATCCGCATCTTCCTTAGATGCAAATCTGAAGTTTTTAAAAAAATACAAACTGATTCGCATCTTCCTTAGATGTAGATCTGAAGTTTTTTAAAAAATACAAACTGATTAGTACCTTTATTAGATACAGATCTGATTTTTTTTAACATATGCGGATTTTGAAATAAAGAAAAAGATCATGCATGATTGTGTTTGTTGTGTTTGTTTTATTTAATACATGTAGCATGAATTTATTTCATGAATGGAATTCTCTTCTCAAAAAAAATATATATTTTTCATATTTTTTGAACATACAAAAACAGATTTAATTTTTTTTTATACACAATTTTTTTTATCACAAAAACAAATCTGATCTTTTACAAAACCAAAACCATTTTTTCTAAGTCCTCAAAAACAGATCTGATTTTTTCTAAACCAAAATCATTTTTTTTTTATCACTAAAACAGATCTGAATTTTTTTTTAACAAAGAAGAGGATGCATTCATAAATAAACTTTTGTGATTTAGTTTTGTTCATATGTACAACATGTTATTCATAGCATGCATAAAAGGGGTACATTGTTCACAAGAATCTAGAAGACTAGACTCTGTCTGGGCGAAATGAGTGCCTAACACATTCCCATTCCCTAACCTAGCCTCCGAATTTAGGTCTTTTGGATAGGTAGATCTAGCCTTATCTTGTTTTATTTTGGGTAGATTTTAACTATGACAAAAAGCCATGTAATTATTTGGTAGTTTGTAATTAGGTCCCAAAGTCATGTAATTTTCAATTTTTCAAACATGTATTTTTTTATTCAATCAATGAAAGGAAACAATTCAGTCATGTATTTTTGTATTTAGTTTTTCTTATTTTTTTGTATAAAAAATAAGTGGCGACTCCACACTACTTACCCAAAAAGAGAGGTGCCCTAAAAAGCACTTAGAAAATCTCTCTTTTTTGAAAGGCACCTTTGGCGGCCTCTCACAATATCGTTAAGCCCTTTTTTTTTGTAGAGTAGCTAATCCATCATAAATTAATGTGGTCTAAGCCATTTGCACTTTTTGTTGCTGGATTTGTACAATTGATTGTACGAAATTGCCCCCAAAATAGTCTTTTAACTTGAAAAATAATGCAGTAGTATTTTTAATCAAGGTTTTGATGTTTTGATGATATTTCATCCATTTTAACTCCAATTTTGGCCCATAAAATGTCATTTTAAAGGGAGTTTTATGATATTTAAGATGGGAAAAATTTTATCTCAATCGGACGATCATATCTTTGTTCAACATTTTTACTAGTCTTAGTTAGGGTTAGTCAATGTTGGTCAAACTTAGCCCAAAATAGCAAATTTGGGATTTTGAACTCTTGGGGACTACCAAAGTGTTTTATCCAACATCTGATTGGGTTAAATAGAAAAAAAAAATTTCATGTAATTCCATATTTTTTTTTAATGTTTAAAGACACAATTTTGGCTTTTTAGGGCTTAAACTTGTGTTCCGGCATGCTATTCAAAACTAGACAAAATACGGTATCAACAACAGTATATTAAAGGGGCTCCAAGCTAAGGTCTATTCTCCTATGTACCTCCACACCGAATCCTAAGGCTTTTTGTGATGCAGATTGGGCTGTAGGCCCTGATATTTGAAAATCTTTAAATGGGTACGAGTGTAAGAAGCATATAGAAATTGATTGTGACCTAACTTTTGATAAGGCTAGGTTATCATTCGGAACTTTAGCTGTCATCAAGTTGTAGATGTGTTTACTAAAGCTCTAGCCTCCTATGTTTTTAAGACTCACATGTAAAAATAAGATGGGCTTATTAATAAACATATGATATCCTCTGCAACAAGATGAGGAGGTTTTTACCGCGCTTGTCATCTTGGTGGGAAATGTTAAAACGCAAGTCAAAATTAAGGAGATACAGACCAAAAGTCGCTTATTAGGACATGTTGTACTCAACATGTCGTCTCATGAAGGCTAAACTCGAGCTACACCTAGCGGCCCTCTTCAAAACATTGAGGCTACAAAACATCCATTAATTGAGTCGAGTGAGCGGCACATGCATACTTAAGTGGCTTACACACGACCTTCACTGATTTGTTATTGTTGTGTCAAAAAATATAGTTTTTAGCAACTCAAAAATCTACTTTATCTATTTTAACAACTCATTTTACAATACGTATTATTGTTTAAATAGGGATGTGTTTTAATAAGTATTACTGTTTACTCAAAAAAAAAATTGGGATATTTTCTCACATTGGTTGTGTGTGTTTAGTGTCTGTTGTTTATAACCTCAGTCTACAACTACAAAGTTAGGCCATTTTGTAATTGTACTCTTGTTATGTAATGTATTATAAACCCGGTTTGAAACATTGTTTACTAAAAAAAATTAGATAGGAATATTTATCTCACATTGGTTGTGTAAAAAAAGAAAAGAAAAAAAAGATCTATTTATAACCCCAATTTACAACTACAAAAGTTAGGTCATTTTGTAGTTGTACTCTAATTATCTAATGTATTATAAACCCGGTTTAAAACACTAATATTACTATTTTCGTGTGTTTTCTAATAAGTATTACTATTTACTATAAAAAAAATTACAATACACCCATCATCAAAGGTTTTATTTTAACAAACAACACATTAAAAGAATATAAACAAACAAATAAAATAAGAGAAATATTAATGGATGCCCTTAGGGCAATTGTTAACAAACTATTTTAAGAAAGTTTTTATGGGAAAAGAAGAAAAAAACAATTAATATTTTAACAACTTTTTCTATTTCCCATAAAAGTAGTATCAAAACATTTTTCTAAAATGGATTATTAACCATTGTCCTAAGAACATCCGTTAATATGACTCATAAAATAAATATAATAAACACTACACATGGAGAGAGAGAGAGAGAGAGAGAGAGAGAGAGAGAGAGAGACTAATTTAATAATGAGAGAAGAAAGAGAAAATAATTTAGTATTTGTAGCACTTGCTACAGTAAGCTGCTGCTACTAACAGCTCAGAGCATCCCCAATGAAGTTGCTAAATTGACTAAAAAGTCAATTTAGCAACCAATTTTCTAAAATTGTTTCTACAACAAAGAAGTTATATTCAAAAAAATTTAATTTTGAGCTATAGTGAGCTGCTAGAGATAGTAGCTCACTTTAGCTTGAACTCAAAAAAAAAAAAAAATTAATGTGAGTTGTTAAAAAAATAGTATTTTAATGTGTTAATTGTTGTGATTGTTGTTTATTGTGTTGGATATATTATTTTAATGTGTTGAATGTTAAAATAAAACATTTGTTGTTGGGTGTATTATAAAGTGGAGTGTTAAAATAGATAAAGTAATGTTTTAACTTGCTAAAAGCTAAATTTTTTAGATGTTTTGCTGTAAATGTTCTCATTGTAGAAAGTTGGTAAAATATTTTAAGTTTAGCAACATTGCTGTGGGGGTGTTTTTGTGAACGCTCCTGTTAGTGCCTGTTTGTTTCAGCTTTTAGAAGCTGAAACGCACGTTTTGAAGAAAGCTGGAGCTGGAAACGCATTTGGTTCAGCTAAAACGCAACTTTTTGAAAAAAGTTGCGTTTTGGGCCAAGGCTGAGAACGAGCTTTTGCGTTATGGAGCTCTGGAGGTCCATAAACAAAAAGTCCATGCGCGTTTATGAACTATCCATTGGGCTCTTCCTTCAATTACCAAATTACCCTTGATAAAAAGTCCACAGTTCTCACGCCTATCCCTTATTCCTCTCATCTCATCTCTCTGCTCTCCCAACAAATTTCCAAATCCAAACACAAAAAAATCTATAACAAATTCCCAAATCAGTTAAGGAAAAAAAAAATCAATCCCTTGCAAATTAGGATTCCTCAAAATGCAAAACAAAAAAACATCAGAATATAGCAAAATGATAGAATTACTAGACGAAATTGAAGGCAAATGCGTCAACAACACCGACTTCTACTTCGATCAAATCAACGAACCCCTCCCAATCAAACCCTCCGACTTCGACTCCATTTTCGATCTCCAAGCCCTTCCCTCTCAGCCACTCGCCATCTCCAAACTCCACCGCCTCATCTTCGTCGCGCACTCCAATGGATTCTATGTCACCAGAACCAAGGATGCTATCGATTTCGCCAAGAACCAACAGACGAAGTGCTAAGAGAAAAGGGAGAAAAAAAAAAAGAGAGAGAGAGAGAAAGAGAGAGAGAGGAAGAAGGAGAGCTCTGGAACGTTCTGGAGTTTGGAGGAATGGCAGGGAAAAAAAAGGAGGAAAGAAGGATAAAAAAGAAAAGAGTAAGGGTACGTGTGTGGAGGAGGAAAAAAGAGGGAAAAAAAGGAAAAAAGAAGAAGAAAGAAATGCTGTGTGTGGAGGATAAAAAAAGAGGGGAAAAAAAAAAGGAAAAAAGAAGAAGGAAATGTTATCACAATATTTTCACAATTCTTTCACAATAAATTTTAAGGGATAGGTTATTATTAGCTAATATTGGTGAGAAAAAAATAATTTTTTTAGAAAGTGTAAAAAATAATTTTAATAGTATGTTAAAATTAAAATCAGTATCAATTTTTATCACAATATTTTCACAATACTTTCACAATAAATCTTAAGTGGTAGGTTATTATTAGCTAATATTGGTGAGAAAAAAATAATTTTTTTAGAAAGAGAAAAATTGATTCAAGTATGATGAAGTAGTTGATTTAAGTATGAAACAAACTCACATAAAAAAATAAATAAAAATAAAAAAAAAAGTATGAAATAAACTCCCTTATATATACATTATCCTTTTTGGTAATTTATCCCTCAAACTGCCACTTTTATAAGTGTTAGCCAAACACTTAATTTTTTCAAAAAACACTTTTTAACAGTTTTTACTAAACACTCAACTTTTTGAAAATGCACTTTTTCATTATGCATTTTTTGAAAACTCCACTTTTTTATTATGCACTTTTACAAAAAGCTGAACCAAACTCACCCTTAGTTAGTTTTGCAACTTTTCATGCTCTATTTTAGCATATAAGTAACAGAGCCTTGTAATTGGTGTTCCATTCGGATCAATAAAATTGATCTTCTTTTATTTCAATTAGAGATAAATTTTAACAGTATGCCTACAGCCAAACCACATAATTTTATGTTCACATAAAATCCATATAATTAACTATACTCACGACAAGTTAATATCAAGGCTTTCACTATCTCATAACTGTTGCGTAGAAATGAGATATGTTCAGTCAATTTCGACAGGGAATCATAGCCCAAATCCATCCTTATTGAAGTGCTTGCGCACGGTGAATTATATTTCATAATAATTACCAAGACAGCATTATGTTATGCAATCACTCATGACTTCACCATCCATAATATATGATGTTGATCGTTGTTTACCAAAGCAGAAATGCAATCACATAAATAAAACTAATAGGATACCTCTATTACTTCTACTGCCTTTTTTTTTTTTTGAAGAACTTATTACTTCTACTACTTTTTGCATGTCGTGCTATCACAAAATATACGATTATATTAGCAAAAAGTTAGATCAAACTGTGGCTATGGAAAAGTTACTCATGAATCATGAGCAAAACAAATTCTAAGATTAAACAAATGCATAATATTTTTAGAGAGTAGCGTTTCCAAGTGTAAAGCCAATTTCCATGCTCCTTTCCGCTAATATCGCTTAAAGACAGAAGAGAAGCTTATAAAAGCAGCCTATTGGCTTCAAAGCTTTCATGAAGTTTGGTTGCATTAAAAAAAAACACCTGCCTGAGTGACTTTTAAAACTCCTGAATGAAAAGAAAGTCCAGTTTCAGCGAACGTAGAACTTCATAAGAAGCAGAGATATCTGATTCAAATTGCTTAGAATCAGCTAAGCAAATTCCACACAAGCACACTCACACACACAGAGATTGAGTGAGTCAGTCCCCATGCCTGACTCAAAGCTAATTGTTTGTTCTCTTCCGTCCATCCTAGCTCTACTTCTGATCTTCATTCTCGTCAAACGAAAGAAAAGCAGACTCAATCTCCCACCAGGCAACACGGGCTGGCCTTTTCTTGGTGAAACTATTGGCTATCTTAAGCCTTACTCTGCTACTTCAATTGGAAACTTCATGGAGCAACACATATCAAGGTAAAATCACACACATCAACAAAACAAAGACTTCAAACCGAAGTCCCATGTTCTGTTCTATATAAAATATAGCACTTAAAAAGCTAAAACTCTTACTCATTCTGCAGGTATGGAAAAATTTTTAAGTCTAACTTGTTTGGAGAGCCAACAATAGTTTCGGCAGATGCTGGGCTAAATAGATTCATCTTACAAAACGAAGGAAGATTATTTGAGTGCAGCTATCCTAGAAGCATAGGTGGAATTCTAGGAAAATGGTCTATGTTGGTATTAGTTGGAGACATGCATAGAGACATGAGGAGTATCTCTCTCAACTTCTTGAGCCACGCCAGGCTTAGAACCCATCTATTGAGAGAGGTGGAGAAGCATACCTTGCTTGTACTCAGCTCCTGGAAAGAGAATTCTGTATTTTCAGCACAAGATGAAGCCAAGAAGGTAAAAAAAAAAAATGTAAAAGTAGTATGTTGTTGTATTCAAAAAGACAAATTTATTAATTGGATCATCTTAGCTTATTAACAAGAATTGCAGTTTACCTTCAATTTAATGGCAAAACATATCATGAGCATGGATCCTGGAGTTCCTGAGACTGAGCAGCTTAAGAAAGAATATGTTACCTTTATGAAAGGAGTGGTGTCTGCTCCTTTGAATTTTCCTGGGACTGCATATAGAAGGGCCTTACAGGTAATTGTTAATTTTAGCCCATTGGACTATAATTCTGAATGTTTAATTTAATACAAAGTCTTGGTTTTTTCACTAGCTTCTTCTTGTTTGATATATACTCTGCCTGCTTCACAGTCTCGATCAACTATTCTGAAGTTTATTGAGCACAAAATGGAAGATAGAATAGAGAAAATGAGGGAGGGGAGAGAAACTTTGGATGATGATGATCTTCTTGGATGGGTCTTGAAGCATTCTAATCTTTCCACTGAACAAATTCTTGACTTGATTCTGAGTTTACTCTTTGCTGGCCATGAAACTTCATCAGTAGCCATAGCTTTAGCTATATACTTCTTGCAAGGTTGTCCTAATGCTATTCAACAACTAAGAGTAAGTATATAACTTCTTGGAGGCATTTCTTTTTTAAGTTTTATGGTATCATTTTTAAAGTCTTTTTTTGTGTGTGAATTCAGGAAGAGCACCAAGAAATTGCAAGTGCCAAGAAGCAATTAGGAGAAATTGAATTGAATTGGGAAGACTACAAGAAAATGGAATTCACACAATGTGTAAGCTTTCTCAGAAGTATTTAAATAATATTGTACTAAAATTATTGGAACTTACAAATAAAATTATCTATTAAATTGTTTTTTTTTTTTTTTTTTTTGGGTGTGTCTCGTGAAGGTTATTAGTGAGACACTGAGGCTTGGTAACGTAGTGAGGTTTCTCCACAGAAAGGCATTAAAAGATGTTCGTTATAGAGGTAGGACAAAGTCACATAAAATTAGTGTTTTCAATGAATGATTGCCGGAATCTGACCCGGTTTGAATTTTTTTTCCATTTTTTTTTTTTTTTGAGTTTTAAAAATTGTTTTTATCATTCTGTTTGAAAGGTTATGACATTCCATGTGGATGGAAAGTGCTTCCGGTGATATCAGCCGTGCATTTGGATCCTTCACTTTTTCCCCAGCCTCAACAATTCGATCCATGGAGATGGCAGGTCAGTACTGACTACTGAGAGCCTTTGACAGCATGCCTTCCATAATGAACATCATTTTTTTATTACTACTATTATAATTTGGTAAAAAAAAATTATTAAAATAGAATAGAGGGAAACAAAAGCTGAATAGGTTTTGATTAAGCAGAGGTCCCCCAGGCACTTTCATTGGTTTATTGCTGTGGCTCTCACTGGCAAGAATTGGATGATTGGTTGTAGACCCACTTTTGATAATTTGATTCTCTGCCAATTTATTAATGTCTGAGGATGGTGGATTGCTGTCAAAATTAATTAAGTAGATTTAGTTTTGTTTCCTGTTTTGTTATTTTGGTTAGCTTGACAATGATAACAGAGAATCCAACACTGCTCCTTAACTGTTGTAAACTTCATTACGGTTATGTCTATTATATTATTTGGTCAAATTCCAACAGATAAAGTTCATTAAATACTTACACATTAACATTAAAAAAGAGAGTAAATTCAAAGTTCATCAATTCCATGAATAGGAAAAGGTTAATAGGCACTTAAATAGAGCTAATGGTGTTTACTTTCGACCAACTTTATAGGGTAAAGTCAATAGAGTTAACTTTCGACCAACTTTATAGGGTAGAGCTAATAGAATTAACTTTCAACTATAAGAGGTAGAGTTAATAAAGTTAACTTTTTGAATTCCTCTTATCATTTAAGTAGTATTTTTAGTCATGTTGTCAATTCATCCTTAACGAATAACATTTCCCTAAAATCTTCTCATTATTGAATGATGAAGGAGAATAAAACCAAACCAAATAGACTCTAGTACCGTTATGAGTAGAAGAATAATATAATAGAATAGGAGAAGAAAAGGGTATTGTAACATTCTATAAAAGCCGTTCATATCTGTCTGCATTTAGGATAAGGCATTAAGATAGTTACAAAGGCATGCTACGATCTCACGGATTTCTTTCCTGATGAACTGTCATGATCAATGAACCAAAGTTTCACACTGTACGGCCACTGGCCTCACAAGTTGTGATCATCTCTCTCTATCTCTCTCTGGTCTGCGTGCGTGTGGGGGGGCCCTGGGGTTTGACATGATTAAAGCCCATGTGGATGTGGGGTTCTCACATGCACGTGCATGAGTGCTTTTTCCCTGTGGGCCATTTCACAAACTGGTCCTAACCAAATTCTAAAAAAGATAAAGGGATAAAGAGAAAACTTGGTCGAAGATATTTTAGAGTTTGTTTGGTAAATAAAAAATTAAAAAAAATAGAACCATGTAGTTTGGTAAATCACATAAGTGAATGTGTTTTCAAAAAACTATTATGCAATGGTTCAAATGAGTAGAGAAATATTTTTCAATCCATTATGTGGTTATTTTTCTTTGATCTATTATGTGACAGTTTAAATTATCATTCACGTGCATTTTGTTTAAATGATTTATTATGTTATCTATACAATTTAAATGGCTATAAGTATATGTAAATATTCATTTTAAGTCATTTTGTAATGAATTGAAGGAAAAAAAATGTTCATTATTTTTTTAAAAGCAATTTATTTTTATAGTATATCAAATTGATATCTTCTAAATTAGTAATCATGAAAATAGAACTAAACGAGCCCTTACTTTCTAAAGCATAAAAGCTAATTAAAGATGGAGAAGAGCATGGAACTCTGCAAATTAATAAGGATAATATTAATTATTTTTATATATATAGTGCGACAATGATGAAATGCCCATAAGATGAGTCTGGTAAATTATTATTCTCAAAGTTGTTAATCTCATCTTCATTTATAGAATACCACAATTTTTTGAGAATGGTGTTAGAATTACTATAAACTTTTTAGCATTTTTCTCTCTTTTCTTTTATTGTAATAGTTAGAAAGGCATTTTTCTATATTTGAACCAAGTATAACTTGCCACGTGAATATCCATATATATTTTCCTCAATTAGTATCATCTTTTCAATCTAGAGAGTAGAGAGTAACAAAGCTTTTGTTTTATAGTGTTAAGTGTCAACTCTTGAGGGAAAAAGACAGCCTCTTGTTTAGTATATTGGATATGCGGAAGTAAATTTGGTACCTATCTATTCTGTAATCGTAATTCGTAAGTTGAACCCTATCTCGAACGAGTCTTTGATCAATAGTGTCCTGAACTTGTGTCGTTCGGTTTTTTATCAACTAGTTCCTATCAGCAGGTTCCTGTGTAACCCGTGTACCCTCCTTGTGAGCGTAGGCACAAGTGTCTAGCTAGTGGAGTACTGTATTGTGATACAATAAAGAAAGTGAATAGTAGATATAACTATTGGGTTCAAACTTAAACAGAAACTCTCTCGTATAGCGTGATCTCACCAGGAAAATTTAGGACATAGAAGAAAGAGACAATTAAGAAAATTTGTCTGAAAAGGACCATGAAACATAGTGGTAGAGATTTAAAGTTATTAATCTTTGTCAGAGTCGTTGCTAGAAAGATCTATTCATGTTTTTCTTTTTTCTTTCTCTCTTTGATAATCAGTCTCCTATTTATGTTGACATGGCATGTAGTGATTGAAATAACTTCATTTCACTTAGATAATACAATCTATCACCAATACCATATTTATTATTCTTTAATAGAAACAAATCATGTTTGGAGTCGTAAAATAATATTGTATTTCTAAACTTATCAATAAACGTTAGACTCATCTTTTATGAACTAAGATTATTGTTTAAATATTATGATAAAAATTGTTCAAACATTCATTTGTTATGCTATTGAAGTTCACAAATCTCATACATTATTAAATTTATTCGTAAATATTGTGTAATAAAATTGATAGTAGCTTTAACATTTTCCTATGGTTCATTTCCGTCCTTGTGATATTGAGCAGAAAAATGCGACGCAGGGATCTTCATCATCTGGTTGCCCTAGCATGACAAGTAGTAATAACTTCTTGCCATTTGGGGGCGGACCGCGACTCTGCACCGGATCAGAATTAGCAAAACTAGAAATGGCAGTTTTCATCCACCATCTAGTCCTCAACTACCACTGGGAATTAGCCGATATGGATCAAGCTTTTGCCTTCCCCTTCGTTGATTTTCCAAAAGGCTTACCAATCAGAGTCCGACACTACGCTTTCATATAGTTAATAAAAGACAAAGAGCCCATGCATGATTAAACGATAAAAACAGACCCTTCCTTCAGTCTCAGCCATAGCCTTTCGTGGTGGACATACAAAAAAAAAAAAAAATCAAGAAGAGACGACGTGATTGAGTTCTTGGATTTTCCGACGGCTTAATGTAAGTTATTTTGGCGTTATTATGTAAGCTCACATGAACAGAAAGGAAGACAAAGATAATGAAGTACACAAGACAAGATCCTAGGACCACATATTCCTCTTCCTTCCCCTCACCCCTTAAATTGTAAATTTATTGTCCTCTAGTCCCTCGATCTATGTTGGGACTTGGGAGTAATTGTATTCATTTATATATATATATATATATATATATATATATATATATGTATTATATATGGTTTTCCTTTAATTTGACGTACTTTTCTGTATCATCCAGATATGATTTGTGTCTTATTGCGTTTGATTGAAAGACAAAGGAGTCCTAAGAATCTATAATAGAAGATATGGCATAGCGATAGGTCTATTCAGTACTGTTAAAATTATTGAGACATATATAACTCCGATAATAGTTATTATATAATATATTGGATTTGAATTGTACCTAAAATTGTAGATAATAGGTCATTTTTGGCATTCAATAATATACCCAACATTAAGCTATGTATTATTAATATTATTCCACTCGTTGCCTTTTCTTAGAAGCAAACAATGGCGTTGACGTTTGACATGCATATTGATGATGCAAAACCCTCGCTTAGCAATAACGTTGCTACCTGCAAGAGGAGGAGAGGAGTCTTGAGCTAAAAGTTGGAAATATTGCACAAAATAATAACTGTTGTAATTACGTGAACAAGAACAAGCAAAACAATATTTGTCTAATGCACGTGTGTGTGTATATATATATATATATATATGTGTGTGAATAATTAAATATACTTACAAACCAGATGAATGCAGAATGATCAATGCAGATTAATTTAATCAAGATTAGTGTTTGACACTAATTCCTTGAAACAGATTTCACCTCTCACATTATCTTTACTGGTGCTTTTGAGACTTATATATGAATGTTTGCCTCTTATAATACAATGATTAACAACACACAAAAGAAGCGCAACAATTTCCATGCAAAGCGAATAAAATTATTCCTTCCTCTTTAAAAATGACTGTACCAAAAAAAAATTCTTAAAAAAACCTATTAAAACTTTTTTTTTTTAATTACTAAATTGAGATAAAGAAATCTTATTTGTAGACACACTTGCACTTATTCAAAAAATGTGCAATAGCAAACCGACTATTGTTCCATTGTGTTTTGGACAAGCCAAATAGAAATGCACAAATTAAATAAAAAATATTAAGTTAATACTAGAAGGACTTCGCCCAACCCACTGGCACGCGCACTCGTGCCCACGCCAACCAAGTCCAGCTTACCTCAACTCAGTGAGGCAAAACACAGACATTTGCGGTGGAAGGTCCATTGGTTACGTCTTTCCCTTCCACTAAAGTGGAGTGCCCCTTGGGGCTCAACCCAATTGTCGAGTTATGTATAAACTCATCACTAATTTAAACTATGTTCAACAGGCATTTTAGGAGTCGGTTTCTCAATCACTTTTTAATAATTTTACCGTTTTAGTAGAGTGGTCACATCATATTATGCTAACTCTTCATGGAGAAGAATTCATCCTAACTTGGATACGCTTCAAAGGATGTGTGAGTCCACTTTAATTTTGACTCAAAGTTAGCCACCCAAAATAGTTGCAAAAACTATTTAAAAGTCAATTTTGCATTCACTCTTTAATAGTTTTGATGTTTTAGATCAGTGATTACATCACATGATATTAATCTCCTCACAGAGGAGAATACCTCCCAACTTAGATCCGCCTCCAAGGATGTGTGAGTTCACTATAATTTTGGCTCAAAGATAGCCACCAAAATACTTACAAAAACCATTTAAGAGTCAATTTCTCATTTACTCTTTAATAGTTTTTCTGTTTTAGAAGAGTGGTCACGTCACATGGTGTTAATCTCCTCATGGAGGAGAATACCTCCCAACTCAGATCCACCTCAAATGAAGTGTTAGTCCATTTTAATTTTGGCTCAAAGATAGCCACCCAAATACTTGCAAAAACCATTTAGGAGTTAGTTTCTCATTCACTCTTTAATAGTTTTGTTGTTTTAGAAAAGTGGTTACATAACATTATGTTAATCTCCTCATAGAGGAGAATCTTCCAGCCTGGATCTGCTTCAAAAGATATATGAGTCCACTTCAATTTTAGCTCAAAGATAGCCACCCAAATATTTGCAAAAACCATTTAGGAATCAATTTGTCATTCATTCTTTAATATTTTTGTTGTTTTAGATGAGTGGTTACATTACCTGATATTAATCTCCTTACGAAGGAGAATACCTCCCAACTTGGATCCGCCTCACAGGATGTGTGAGTCCATTTTAATTTTTGCTCAAAGAAGGCCACCCAAATACTTGCAAAAACAATTTAGGAGTTAATTTCTCATTTACTCTTTAATAATTTTGTTATTTTAGACAAGTGGTCACATTACATTATGCTAATCTCCTCACGGAGGAGAACACCTCCCAACTTAGATCTGCTTCAAATGGTGTGTGGGTCAACTTTAATTTTGGCTCAAGCTATCCATCCAAATACTTGCAAAACCCATTTTTCCTAACACTATATATAATCAGGAAACTGCTCCCTGCAAAAGTGTCGGTTATAATTATCAGTTATAATTTGGTTGGAATAGTCTCCCTCCATCTAAATTGGTGCTCAATGCGTATTAATGCTTATTATTAGTATTATTTATTTCCCTTATGAAGCAGTGACACGGTTTGACTAGTTCCTGATGGCTTGTTGAAGGACACAACTGTCATGGCCAACAAAATAGGGAATTGCAAATTCGGTATATATACTTTCTCAACCTCGCAAATGCAAAATAGAATTGAAACTGAGATGGAAATTAAGGCTAGTTTGTCGTCTAGCTAGGCAGCAGTCTCGTATATTTCTATCTTCCCCCCTTGAGAAAAAGTTCAAAAGATTTTAAAAATTTCTTGGTTTGTACTTGGTACCATATCTTTGATTGCTTTTAGTTTTGGGACCGCTTCCTATTTGCTCCCATACGCCTCTCATTTTCATATACCTTAAAAAATAGAAAATTCGCAAGTGGATTCACTCAATAGTCCACCGACCAGTCTGAGTAATCAACCAAGCACAACTGGAAGTATTGGAACAGTAGAGGGTCTAATTTTCTCAACAAAAGGAAAAAAAAAAAACAAAAAAACAAAAAAGAGAGTAGAAGATCTAGTTTATAAGAATTCATTATTGTCACGGGTCCATGAAGTAGAGACCCGCAATCAAATTTCATCAAGGTCTTTGCAGTGGGGCTCGAATTTTCTTGATTGACAATAAGAACGTCGTTTACATTTTTCAATCGCTACTCGGTCTCCTTTAGCGCCTCAATTGGCTACTTTGCGACTTTCTAATTCCATTTGTATTCCCAATCTTGATGCGCACTCCAAAATTTCTACCACCAAAGAATTTTCCCTTTCCAAAGTATCTGATATGTTCTATGAATAATTTTGTGAAAATTGGGCGGTGTTTGGATATGTGATTAAACACAATTTGAGACATAGCATGGTCTAGGCAATGTTATATGTATGATTACCCTCAAATAAAGTTATCAACAAGAAAATGTAAGATGTCTGGTGGAGCATATTTCATCCAAACTAATAAAGGAAAAAAGTTTAGCTCTCCTTGTTAAGGCATGAATACTAGCGTTGGCCTACCTCTTAGTATAAGAGAATGAATGAGTTCGTAATGAACCCACAATTTATAGACTTAGGGTGAGTTTGGTTCAGCTTTTTGTAAAAATGCATAATGAAAAAGTGGAATTTTCAAAAAGTGCATAATGAAAAAGTGCATTTTTAGAAAGCTGAGTTTTTGGTAAAAGCTGTTAAAAAGTGCTGCACGGGTCGCCGGGTTTGACCCCGTACAGAACGCCGACCTGATGATGGAGCATTTGGATTGGCTAGAAGAATGCAGAGAGGCCGCGACCGTACGGCTTGCCGAGTATCAACAGAAGTTGGCTCAAAGGTACAACCGAAATGTAAAGTGCAGGGAATTCAGTGCCGGGGAGCTAGTGTTAAGAAAGGTAGTGGGGAACATGCGGGACATGGCTGCAGGGAAGCTTACTCAGAGTTGGGAAGGACCATACAGAGTCACAGCCATCGCGGGTGCAGGGGCCTACTACTTGGAAGACCTTGACGAGAGGCCGCTCCCCCGACCATGGAACGCCAACAACTTGAAGAAATTCTACGCATAATCATCGGTGTAAACCAGAACTTGTATTCCATTAAAATTAAGAGCATGATGAACTTTTTTGTATATGCTGTTTTTGACTCTGTAACCGCACACCAAGAGAATTACAAATAAGGACAGAAACCTGACCCTCGGCTCGATCAATATCGCCGAGCAGGTGGAAACCTTACAAACAAATCACTAAGGACAGAAACCTGACCCTCGACTCAATCAGAAACCTGACCCTCGCCGAGAAGGTGGAAACCTTACAAACAAATCACTAAGGACAGAAACCTGACCCTCGGTTCGATCAATATCTCCGAACAGGTTGAAACCTTACAAATAAATCCCTAAGGACAGAAACCTGACCCTCGGCTCGTTCAATATCGCCGAGCAGGTGGAAACCTTACAAAAAATCTCTAAGGACAGAAACCTGATTTTCGGTTAAACTCAAATCTCCGAACAGGTAGAAACCTAACAAGCGAATACTCCAAGGACGAAAACACAATTCTCAGTTAAACCAAAGCCTGATGAAAATCTAACCCTTTTACAAATACTAAATAAATTAGTGCTCTCAAAATTACACAAAGCGCCGCGCAAACAGGTTTCCGGGGGTACCATTCTACTAAGCGGCCATAGCACTGGCATGATTCAAGCAAAACACATAAATAGGTATAAATTCATTCAACAAATTGAAGCGGAAAAAGAAAACGGACTATTAATTAAGCAAATAAAGGCAATTGTTCAGTCACCACATCCCGGTGACGTGGGCAAATAAAACCAGCAAATTAAGGCAATTGTTCGGTCACCACATCCCGGTGACATAGGCAAATAAAACTGACAAAATAAAAATAAGCTAGCAAAGAAAAATGAAATTAGCTGGGAGGTTGAGTTGGCGGTGTCACTTCCTGCTGGACGGTCAGTTGGAAAGGCGGATCCCCACCGAGAAGCTCCTGCACGGTCGGGATACTAGTGGCTTCCATTTCCTCGGGCTCTGCGTGGGCATCGATTTGTTCGACCATCTCCCTCATACTTGCCGTCTCCTCCTCATCAATAGCAACCGGGGCATCCTGGGCGGTAGGAACAGGGCTCGGGAAAGGAATTTGGCCGGGGTCTCTCAGTTGTGAATCCTGGGGAACTCCCATTGCTTGGAGAGCGGCAAACCAACCGGCCTCGAAACCCATATGCTGAGCCCGAGCCACCACCAGCTTTGCGGAATTTTCGGCATCAGCAAAACCGACATCGTACCATTTTTGCTCCGCGGCCGCCAAGCCTGCCCGGAGGTCCGCAATCTCCTCGGCGTTGGAGCTGTTAAGGCTGATGGCTTTGGCTAGCTTGACCTCCGTCTCATTCTACTGAGTCAGGAGCTCCGCATACCTTTTCTCGGCCAATGCCCGGTTCTTCTCCGCGGCAGCAGCCTTTTTCTCAACAGACTCAGCAGCCTTCAGCTTTTCCTTAGCCGTTTTCACCGCTGACTCCCGCGCCTCCTTCTCGCGCTCGTTCTCCTCGGCAAGCTCCCGCGCCTTGGCAGCCACAATGTGGGCCATTTGAGCGGCCTAGCAAGCACAATGGTTAGAAAAGAAACAAAAGGAAATCTATATGAAGAAGTAGACGGACAAAAGAATTACTGCAATGGCGTGCCACTCTAACCGGCGCCCCACAGACTCCTCGGATCCATCCTCAAAGGCATGCACATCTTCGGGAAGTTGGAGGGCTTCAGCCAAAGCTTGGGCAATACGGCCGCCCTCACCCTTATCCCACATCCGAATACAGGCGATCGAGGGCAATGGCTTGCCGTCCAGAAGGAGCTTTGGCTCCCATGCTGGAGCCACTTGGGAGGAGGACGCGCCCCCCGTGCCAGCTTCGGTTGGCGGCTCACGGATAACGATTCCACCTGTTGGTCGGGGAGGAGTCTGGACAGCGGCATCTCCCAGGACAGTGGAAGGTTGATCGGTGACTTTTTGCTTCTTTCGGGCACGTCCGGCTTGCGTGGAGGGTAAGGGCTGAGGCGCTTGTCCCCGACCCTGGGAAAGCGGAGGCTGATTGGGTTGCCGGGTACTGGGCACGAAGCGTTCTATCGTCATCACCTTCCTTGATACCATCCTTCCGCTAAGTTGGATAGCTTCAGCTAGCAGGGCAGCCGCTTCTGTCACTTGTTGTTGAGGCACGGCGGCAGGATTCTCGGGAATATGCTGCTCTTGCGCTTGGCCTTCTTGCTGTATGGCTTCGTGGGCTATCTCCCTGAGGCGTCGGGATGCTCGTTTTGCGGATTCGTTTCGCAAAGGGGCTAGCTCGTCCGCGCAGGTAAATCGCCGACCAAATTCCCTCGCTTCCCCGGTTGTTAGCTTTGGCGGCAAAAAGTTCACGTACCGGACGTCTATATACGATAGCAGAGGGCTGTCAACTATGAGCGCCTGCTTGAAAGCTTGCCAGGTAGAATAAACCGGCTCCACTCCGAGGATCAAGTGCGAGGCCCGGAGTTGCCCGTCCCAATGCACGTATATCTCGGAACGGAGGACGAAGTTTAAGTCCTTGACGTGGACGGGTCTAAGGTCCTGCACAAACACTTTGCCGTCTGCAAAAGAACAGGTGACAAATTAGTCTCTAACAATAAAAAAAAATTTAGTCCAACAAGAAGAAAAGAAGAGGTGGAAAAAGGCAATTATGCGAGGGAGAGGGTACAAACCCACTTCACGCCGTGTAAGAGGGCAAGGGATCTCCCCGACAAACCAATTGCCGTGCACCCTAACGAACTCCCCGGCGGAGTTCCTGTTCGAATCAGGTAGGCATGATATCAGCCGTACCCGAGCATCTCTTATCTTTAGGTAATAATTAGTGGCTTTGCTCCCACAGAGGCTATACATTTGGTTAATATCATGGTAGTCTAGCTGTAAGTTAAAGGTGTGGTTCAACTTACTGACACAACTGACTACCCGATAAAAATTGGGGGGAAGCTGGTCGGGGCACAGCCCATAGTAAGTGAGTGTGTTTATCAAGAGGGGATCTACAGGGAACCTGACCCCACCTTCTAAAATGGACATCAAAGGAAAGAAGGCTGTACCCTGCCCTCGGTGGAGTTCAATGTCACTCTCATGACAGTAAGCCACATCCACGTCATTGGGAATGTTAAATTTATTCCTAAAGGTGGCCAAAGTGGCCGGGGATTCTATAAGGTAAGAGTAACCCATCTCTAATGCCTAAAACTACGAAAGTGAACTCAAAGAAATAAAGCTGAAGGAACAGGAAGGGGAAGAAAAACTTACTTTGGGTTCTAAGGAGGAAAAGAACATTGAGCAAGCAAGCGCACAGAAATGTGGTCGGCAGAGAGTAAGCAGTAAAGATCAGAGGCGAAGAAAAAATGGAATAGTGTTCAGAGGGGGACTATTTATAGAGCCAAAAAGAAATGGGGGAAGAAGAAACGCCTAATCAAGCAATAAATGGGCACAGTGTACGAACGACCCAGCGAACGCCAAGCGTAACCGATTTGCGTGCCGCTTCGGTTTGCGAACCGTTAGGCAATAATGACGACTGCGCTTGGCGCCGCGAAACGGCGCGTCTTTTGAGATGAATATTGATGAAAAGTAACAGTCATAAGTCCCAAGCTAAAAGATTCCCAAGGTCAAAAGGCCCAGGCAGCTCCTTGATTCTTCTCGGCGACCGAGTATGAATCAAGGAGGGGCTATTGTACGGCACCAAGATCCCTGGCCCATATAGGCCCTGGGCCCAGTCCCAATGGTACAGCGCCGAGATCCCAGGCCCATACAGGCCTTGGACCTAGTCCCATACTGGCATTGGCAAAGGCCTAGTAGAAAGGTCCAGTTATCCTGTGCCCTCCTTGGAGCTTCCTTAAATACACTGACAAGTGTAGGGCATTGAGTTCCAAGAGGTGATCGGTCAAACGTTCCCGATCAAGTATACGAATCATTCCCAGGAAAATGTGGTATGCACGAGAGACTGGGTTGCCGAACATAATCGGTCCATAAGAAATCAAGTTCCAAGACCATAAATGCAGCACCGCCCTCTCACCTAAACATCCACTTAAATCAAATAATATTGGACCTTCAATAGCACAAACGGTGACTGTAATCATAATCTCCCCACTAACCTTGGCTATAAATAGAAGAAAGTTGGGAGAAGAAGGGGGTCAGAAAATTTGAGAGAATATAGTCAAGTGAGTGAATATCAACTGAGCGTTGTTTTGAGTCTCTCTGCCGAGAACGACCCATAGTAGGAAATTTTCAAACCCACTACAAATAAATTGTAAGCCCAAGTGTTCTAAGGCCCAGAAGTCTTGTACTTGATTCCTACAAGTGTTTTTTGAAAAAAACTGAGTGTTTGGCTAGCACTTATAAAAGTGGCAGTTTGAGGGATAAATTAACAAAAAGGACAATGTATATATAAGAGCATCTCCAGCAGGTTAGACAAATTTTTGTACTGTTTGGACAATCAACAGTGACATTTATCTTTTGCCTACCCACTTTTTTAATTTTTATTTTGTAATCAAATTTATTTTTTTTAATATTTATTTTTTCTTTTTCTATTCATTCTCAACAATTATATTTTTCAACAAAAAGTGTTACATCCACAATATTTTTTGCAATACTTTCACAAGAATCATAACAAAATCTTATATGGAAAGTTGTTACTAGTTCTAATTTGAACCCACCACTGAAATTATATTTTTACTCATCAATATTAGCTAATTACTTAAAATTTATTATGAAAATATTGTGGTAATATTTTTAAATTGTGATTTCTAATTCTTTGCCTTCTTTCATCCATATGTTTCCTTTTCCTTTTTTTTTCTTTTTTTTTTCTCTTGCATTTTGTCCACCACACACATATACCATTATCCACATCCTCTCCTTTTTCTTTTTCTTTACTTCCACTTTCCAGAAGCTCCTCATTCTTTCTTCTTCTTTTTTTTCCTTTACTTCCACTTGATTCCAGAAGCTCTCCGGCTCTCTCATTTTCTTCTCTCTTTTTTTTTTTTTTTTTTTTCCTACTTGATTCCATAAATTCTCTAGCTCTCTCTGTGATACTTGATTCCATAATCTTGCTTGCCTTTTTGGTGTCATTATCTTCAAAGTTCAAACACACACAAACACAAACACGCTTGGAGAAAGGAGAAATTGTCTTTGCTCCACCACACCGCCACCGTTGCTCCTCCTCCTCACTGTGGAGTGCATGCAACCAGGGGTCATATCGGCTTTTTTTTTTTCTTGATCATTTATTGTTGTTTTAATTTTTTTTTTTTTCTGTTCTTCATCTGCTGTTGTTGTTGTTTTGATTTTAGATTTGTTGTTTAAATTATATCAGTTTTATGAGAGCAAGAATTTTTTTGCTTTTATTGTTGTGGTTTGATTAATTTTAAGATTATGTTTTTGAGTTTGTATTTTGATTATGCTTGAGATGGGAGGCGTGAGAGGAGCTTCGTGCAAAGGGAGAGCAGAGAGATTAGATGAGGGGCGTGAGGCCTCAGGCGTGAGAGAAGAATTGTTATGGGTATTTTTGTAATTCATCATCAGTCCAACGGTAACAGTATGCACGTTTTGATTTATGGACCTCAGAAGGTCCATAAATTTTGCGCGTTTTGGACGTGATTTTTGCCTGAGCCCAAAACGCAACTTTTATAAAAAAGTTGCATTTTGAGCTGAGCCAAACGCAGTTTTTCTTTAGCTTTTTCTAATATGCGTGTTTTCAGCTCCTAAAAGTGCAAACAAACGCACACTTAGTTTCTTTAACAAGATGTCCTATGGGCGAGAGAGAAGACTGAAGAGTCCCCCCACACAAAAAGGGCCTTAACAACAACTTCATAGTCACCAAGGGCTGCACCATGTGCAGTCAAATGAACCTCCTGATATATATATATATATATTTGACCATGCTAAAATAAAAAATTTAACATCTTGACTCTGATTTTTTTTTCAAACCCACTTGAAATAAGCTTAAATATAATCCTCTTAACAATATTTTGGTATTTTTAAACCCACCAAAAAAAAAAAAAAAAAAAACCCAACAACAAACCAATTTTATCTAAAATATGGGGGGAATAGTAAGCCCAACAACAAATTTGAAATAAACTAATGGAAAATTCATAGTCTACGTTATATTTTCAATGTAAGATTTATATTGTTTCTAAACAAATGTGTACAACATTGTATATTTTTTGCAAATATGTACAGTATAATTATCTATAATGTAAATTTTACATTGACTCTAATTTCTTAACAAATGTGTACAATATAATTGTCTATAGTGTAAATATTACATTAATAGTACAATGTAAACATATCATTGTCCTAAACTAATAGATAAAATTATTTTAAGCAGTAATAATTAAAATTCACTTGGCAACAATAATTAATATATTCATTGTATTAAGAAAAAAAATATGTCAAATGAATTTATAGTTTATTTTTTATTCTATTGCTAATACGTACAAATTTGTAATATGAAAACCATATAAACGGCAAGATTCATCTCTTACTCAAGACGCATCTTCTTACTGACCCCCCCCCCCCAAAAAAAAAAAAAAAAATCATGAAACCGCCACTGAGAATCACCTTCAAATAGAGTTCTTCTAGTTGCCAACATTTTCAATGTCCCCTCCGATGAAGGTAGAGATATTTTCTCGGATAAACCTGCCATTACTTCACCATTCCCATTAATTCCTAATTACAACATTGATCCCCGCTACATTTGTACATGCAAAAATTGCCCCATCAAAGTTAGTCTTCAGCTCGTCGAAGGTTAGAGGTTTCCACTTGATGTTGGCTGAGTTTGAATTTAATTAAAAAAACCGAAAGTGCTACAGTCAAAAAATTGTACCTAAGTTTTAAGCCCTGAAATAAAATTAAAACAAATGAATGGCAAGTCCCTATAAAGTTTGGGTGAATTTGCAATCTGAAGATTAATTATCTACTCTCCCAAACACTCAGTTGTTCAATTTAATTATCAAATTTCCAATGGACTACTTTTAGACCAAATTAAACATTCACTCCCAAGGAAATGACATATTTCCGTATCCCTTCAACACTTTTAATTACCTCTGTGTATATAATTACGTTGGTAATTCTATTCAGTGCTTTCCTCATATAGAAACCCAACTAGCAAGGCCAATTCTATAGTATATATATATATATATATATATATATATTAGTTACGTAAAAGGTCTTAATTGCATGCACTATTCCAATTTCTATAATATCAAGGACAAGGCCAATGCTATCAAAGAAAAAAAAAAGGACAAGGCCAACGACCCATGAATCAAATAATTCCTCACCTAAGGTATGTCCTGGTTAGGTTTCCTTTCGCTTTCCACTTTCCAGTATTCTTTAGTTACGTTCCTTTCTCGATGTGATTCGTGGGTTTCTGACATTTTTCCGTTAATATTGCTTCTGTCCTAGTCATATATATAGATTTATGTGTCTGTTCCCCTATGTGGTACGGGAAGCGAGCACGTTATGGATTTGATTGTGGGTTCCAAAAACTACTCTACTGACCAAAGCGTCAACAGCACAATCCTGTTTCATAAATCATAATTTCAGAGATGGTAGTCTCTCCCCATGTGGTATGGGAAGCAGCACGTTGTTGATTTGAATTGTGGGTTCTAAAGAAACTGTTGGAGAATGAAGAGCTACTGACCAAAGCGTCATCTCAATGTACAGTATAGTAACTTCCCTTGTCATTTTCATTTCTGGTGATTAGTGGCTATATATACATGGGATAGCTTGAAAATGAAGTCTATATCTTTTCTATGGTGGATCAAGTAGAACTGTGTAATGTGTCCCCTTTGCATATTGCACAAAATAATTAGCTTAATAATGAGTAACCCAGGTATGGAAAAGTTTGGCGCAGTACCGATCCATATGAATTATAAATGGCACATTGTCCTCGTCTCATCGACGACAAGGAAAGGAAAAAGCGTTCTTGATGTATAATTCATTGAGTTGTATTCAATGTGCTATTTTAACCTATTTAACAAAATATATTGTGTTGGGTTGACATAAATACAACTCATTTTAACCTGTTTAAAATGAGTTGATCAACTCGTTTAGCCACAAATAATGAATTAGGTAATCTCAAGTTGATTGTGTGCTAATTAAGCATGTCAACACAAAAATGACTCATTTATTAGTTGTACTAAACACTAGCTCTAACTCACCAAAAAAAAAAAAAACTTGAATTCCATTTGGACAAAGTATAGCTCCAAATCAGTTTGAAGATATCTCCTTTAATCCACTACATAATAATTTATAAAATTATTCATATATATTATTTAAACAAGTCACATATTTCATTGAAAAAGTAATGCTACAACTACAAACTATTTTACAACATTAATTTTTACAAACTATTGTTACAGTCAATTTTTATTGGTTCTCATATAAACATATTATTAATATCACTTTTTTATTTACAAATAACTACTTACCACATCGGTGTTCGTAAAAAAAATGTTGTAAAATAATTTGTAACTCTAATATTTTCCTCCATTTAAAAATTCATGCTATTTAAAAAAATGTCATATAATTAAAATTACACATAAATAATCTTTTCAATTATCAAATAACAAGTTGGAACTTGGAAGAAGAAAAAAACTAAAAGGGTATTTGGTAGAGTAGTTTGAGAAAGATTATTGGTAGTTTTTTGAAATACGTATAAGTGAAAAAATGTGTAGAAATATATGTAATGTTGTTTAAAATGTAAAAATATGAGTTTGAGAGGGGTAACAAACATGCCTAAATATTCTTCCTTTCCGATTTCCTATTTAATAAAGAGAACTCTTCGTTTAACAGCTCAATTCAAATTTCAGAAGGCATCCTATTGATCGCATCACCAGAAAGTGATCACCTGGGCTTGTGCGTTACTAGGTAGTAACATCACCAAGTCCAACTGAGTGCAAGCCCATTTCTTTGTTTTATGTAAGGGGCTGAGGGCTAGCCCAATCCAATCAGCATTTGTGTAAAACACTCCAGTGAGCCCCTTTTGTGGACTAAAACCCATAAAGCTTTCCGCGTAATGATATGGGCTTTACAGCGAGTGTCCTGACTCTTGAGTGTGAAACCATCAGTCCATCACCAAATTCCAAAATACAAGTTAGTAATTCTTCTTCACTTGGCAATAAAGAAAAAATAGTTGTCATCAGTTTATCATAGAGTATAATTTAAATCTTATCTCAAAAAGTGATAATCATACTTCAAAGGTTTGGAGAAGATATTCCCAATGGGACATTTGTTTGAGTGTTATTTTTTTATAACTTTTCAAAGTTAGTCCAACATGGAAAAGAATCTGGAACGATTTGGAGCTTTTTACTATGATTTGATGGACAATTTGGTTTAGAAGGAACAAGCTTCGGAATTCATCTCAAGTTTTCCCCATTAACTCGGTCTACCAGCAAGCTCAAGACTCACGTTCTGATTTTTGCAAACTTAGCCACAGCCTACACCTCCCTCAAACAAACCCCAATTTACTGAGACTTTGCCTTCTACCAACAACGGTAAAATCCACTTTGATGGAGTTGTGCTCACAAATGAAAATAGATGGTATCGGTGTGGTTGTTAGAGATAATCAATATGGTTATAGCCTCAATGTCCCAAAATAGACCCTCTCAATTTTTGAAGTTGAAGCGAGGACAGCAATGAGAGTACTAAAATTTGCTTTAGATATTGAGATTTCTTCTGCAATAATTGAAGGTGATTATTAGTTAGTGATTAATCCCCTTCATTTGCCTCCTTTGGTCTTATGATATGAGATGCAAAAATATTAACAAAGTCTTTCTGTAGTTTTAACTTTTCTCATGTTCGATATGAAGGAAATTCTATTACTCATAATATTGCTATGCATGTTATTCATGTCACTGGTTTATGAAAAATATCCCATCACACATCTATATTTCAAGCAAATTTGGCTTATGTTTCTTAATAAAGTTTGCAACTTTCTTCTATATATATATATATATATATATGGGTTAGATTCAAGTTACACCTGGTATAACTTTAAGTAATGTTACACCATTTAATATTTTTTTAATTTGATGTGAATTTTGACAAATCCACCATTAGATTATACTATCTTTGTATATTCTAAATAGTTGTAATATTTCAAGGTGATCAAAGATTAATAACCATGTCATCAACTAATTGTTTAAATTCAAGTATTTATAGTTTAAAATAATGTATAAAATATGAGTTTATGAATCGAATGGTAAAAAACATACAATTGGCATGAAAATTAGCATGAATGCTAAGAACATATAGAATATATAATTCAACAGTGACATTTTCAAAATATGAATTTTATAACAAGTTATTAAGTGGTATAACATTGCTTAGAGTTACATCATGTGTAACTTGAACCCAACTCATATATGTGTGTGTGTGTATATATATATATATATATATATATATATAATGGAATATGAATAATATTTCCATATTATTTGAAAATTATAATGTACACTATTCTTTTTCCTCTATTTCTATTATAGTTGAAATAACATTCTCTCATTTTTAATTTCATGAATTTGCAACGATTTTTTTTTTCCAAAAATAATTTATTTTTTCTTAACATTGAATTCTCCACGAAAACTCCGCACTTTTTCTTGCACCCAAAGTGACTTTTGGGCCTAACCTTTTATGGGACTGGGCCATTAGTGGTGGGATTAGTGGCCACTTGCCTAGCGTCTCCATCATATCCGTGGAGGCTAAAAGGAAAGCCAGCGTGTTTCCTCTTCGCACCAGTCGTAAGTTGTCGTAGCGCTGTTGGTTTCCTCATTCTTCGTGACCACCATTCTAGCTCATGAGTTATGCGTGGCTTCACTTGGGCTCTAAAACGCCAACCTAATTTTCATGGGTATTAATAGAACTGTTCAGACGTTGACTATTGTCTAGTTTTTGAGAGATTTGAAATGCTCACAACAATTTATTGTTGTGACCAATTAATACTAATTTTTATTTTAGTCTATCACTAACATTACTTTTTCACTTATTTGTAATTAATTATTACTGATTGTAAAATAGTTTGTAACCAGTGGCGGAGGCAGAATTTTAGTCTAGAGGGGGCAAAATTAAAAGATGATATTAAAAGTGAAATTAATCTAAAAAAGGGTTATGAAACAATGCCGAATAGTATTACGGAGCTGCGAGATTTCATTCTCAAGAACGTTCAAGATTTCCATCACCACGTGTCTCGTCCATCTTATCGGTATCGTAAACCCTATCCAGCTTGGATCGATAGTGTACCATTTCCGCCTGGGTATGTAATGCCTTAATTCTGTATGTTCAACGCTTTGGGCAACCCAGAGCAAGACTTGGCACACTTTCTTTCCCGTTGCGGGGAGACCTCTAAGAATGGAGCATTTCCCGCGAGTTCGAGTTCGGTCATACAGCATTCCTGCACTTCACCGGCCTTCTCTAGCAAGCGTATGAAAAAGCAAGGAAGGAGAGTGTCACATGCCAACGTGAAACTTGGTAGTACGCCAAAGCGGATCTGTCATTGACTAAATGGCTCAGTAAAGTAGGTACTGGATTGGTAGCTTCGTTTTTGCTGATTCGTGGGGGGTCGTGGAAGATTTGGGTTCCCATGGCAAAAATAGATTGACCAACCTACGTCTAAAATATCCTGCATCTAGAAAGGTATTATTTGGTACAGAGAGACTTTCAGGCAAAACTTGGGTTAGACTTTGGTTGGGTAATGGTAAGCGTTAACCAACAATAATAACAAAATAAATAAACAGTTGTAAGCAAATATGAATATATTTCATATTATTAAAATAAATAAACAAAAATAACCAATTCATAGCTACTAAAAAATTTATAAACTGATGGAGTAAGAATGTGATTAGTGTTACTTAAAAAATATAATGAATAAATGTTAGAAATTATTTTTTGTGATTGGTGACATGCCAATTTGTAAGATATAAGTAGTAAAATTTGTAATATCTTTAGCATCATTCAAGAATAAAATGCTGTGAAAAGTATCATAAATATTAAAAATGGTGTAAATAATGATATAAAATAAAAAATAAAAAATAGTGAAATAGGTGCAAGTTGCAGTAGGACAAGACAAAAGCAATGGTTTGGTAACTTTCAATCAAGTAGAAGTCCTTTTTTTCAAATTTTTTTTCCTCCATGTCAGAATGTTACTTTAGACTACTATTACTAAAATTTTTTAGGAGAAGTCAGGGGGGGCAGGTGCCCCCCCTCGCCCCCCTCTGGCTCCGCCAATGTTTGTAACTATGACATTTTTTTTAATCAATGGGCTTGAACCCCAATCTTATTGACATAAAAGTTAATCAATTAGTAATTTGTTTGTTAATCAAGCAAATATTCTTCATATGTTTGTTAGTCTTATTTACAACCTCCATCTTTTTAAGAATCACCATATATTTGTTATCTTTTAAATAAAAATATACAAGTTTTCAAAATTATCATTTATTTATTTTTTACAATAATAATTTTTTAAAATACCAATAATCATTAATATAAATTTTAGCAAAAGGTGTGTATTGATTGTCAAATAAAGCATAAAATGGTAAGTTGGGAATTTAACAATACTGTGTTCATCAACAGCTTTAATATGATTATATTTTAGGACAATAAAAAATAGAATAGATGACTAACAAAATGGAATAAAGTATATTTTTAAACCTGAACAAAGTATATACTTGATTTTTCATATAATCATATCCAAGTCAAAGTAGTATCTATCTAGTGGAAAATTATTAGGTACTCTCGGAGTACCATAAATACGTATTCTTACATGAATGATGAGTCCCACCATGAATTTAATTAGTGAGACCCACCATTCATGTGAGAGGAGGAAATACGCATTTATGGTATTCTGAAAGTACATAATAATTTCCCCTATCTAGTTTACTTTTAACGGTAAAACATATTTCGTCCAACTATCGTGTTTGGTGAGACTTTCAATGAGTATATTGATTAATCTTTTTTTTTTTTTTTTAATACTCTACACTAGATAGAATTTGAAATTTATGGCAATATTACTCTTTACCATTAGGCTAATGCAACAATTGGTTTCCTTTGGATATAGATAAAACCAGGGCGGGCTCAATGTATTTAGGGTCTAAGGCAACAACTTTAATAGGGTCTTTTATATATAAATATTAATTAAATTAGATTATTTAACTTTTGGTGTCAATTTTTTCTTCATTTAAAAAATATTTTTATTGTGTTTTGAAATGCAAAATAATTAATTTTTTGTATTCAAATATGCTAACATTTAATTTTTTATTTATAACACGTCTAGTCTACTCACATTTTTTTACTTTTTTCTCACTTTTTTAAAGTACAAGTATACTTTATCACTCTTTCAGCAAAAAAAAACTAATTAGGCATACCATATTAGGTGTATTAAGTTGAAATACAAAAAATTTAAATTTAAAGTAAACAACTAAGTGTCACGTAGGGGGCTATTTTAAAGTACAAGTATACTTTAGCATTCTTTCAGCAAAAAAACTAATTAGGTATACCATATTAGGTGTATTAAGTTGAAATACAAAAAATTTAAATTTAAAGTAAACAACTAAGTGTCACGTGGGGGGCTTTGCTAATATGATGTGAATAATTGATGTAATAAGTGATGCTTTGCTAAGTGATAACTGATAACTCATACTAACTAGAAAAGAGGTAAAAGTACTCAAGGAAAAAAGATTATAAAAAAAAGATAAAGTAGAAAATGTCTATTCACATTATTTGTTTTGAGAAATAGGCCTTAATTTTTGTCTTTTCACCTACTGGTTTTAATAGACAATGTATTTTATTGGTCAATAGAAAAGCTTTAAATTTGTTTCTATGTGGGAGAATTTTCATTAAAATGTGCATTTTGTAAGGTATATAAATATAATATATTTTATTGATGAAAAGAGGGGCCCTTATTTTTGGGGATGGGGGGAGGCTTAGGCGGTTGCCTATATTGTTAAGCGGGTTAAGCCAACATTGAATATGATTCAAACTCGTGTCTTTTATTTTATGTATATTTGTTCAAATTGAACTAACTAGACCCCACTACAATATGGTGGAAGATATCCAAAGCTAAGTGCCCAAATTTGTCACAAATTTGACATGGTCTCTTGTTAGAATTATTAAACCAAGATTGAGAGTGACATTTATTTGTTTGATGAGTAGTCTAAGATGACTGATATGAGTCGTTGAGTCTACCTCCATGATCTCTTTGCTTGGTTTCTACCACGTCCTTTTTCACCTCTTTGGTTTAGGTAGAATTGTGCAAAGGGTTGAGTCAGGGCTTTTGCTATTTGTTGCAACAAAAATTGCAATGACATTATGCTTGGGATACTCATTGTTATTTCTAAATTCTAATATGTTTCTTCTTTGCCTAAAGTAGGACATGTAACTCATCAAAAGTCGGTCTATCACACATTGTGCATATTGTTGGACAAAAAACATTGTACTCTTTGTAATCCCTTGAGTACTATATTGTGGACAGAAGGCATTTCTTCATTGTCAATAATAACTCCCACAACCTTTAATTTATTCATGCTTTCTTTGAGTTTATGCAAATATGCATTCACTGAATCATTATCATTTTTTGACGATGTGATGTTCGATATTGAGGTTGAGTATTTTTTAGTGTGAGGATGAATCTCTTGTGCAAAATCAACTCAAGCCACAACAAACATCAGGTGAGAAAGTAAAGTTGATAGAGGTGACTTAAAAAATGTCTATCTTTTAACTTCCTCGTTGTATAAGCTAATTATGGATTAATGAAATTACTATAGACTTTTACTCACAACAGAAAAAAGAAAGGAAAAAGTCAATGGTCAACGGTCTCAAATTTCACCCAAAAAAGAAAAAGAAAACTTTCATAAATTCTTATTGAGAAAAGTTAATAAATACCTTAAAGTTATTGGTTTAAAGAAAATTTTTTAAATTGTTTTATAAAAAAGAAAAAAAAATTATTTATTTATTTTTATAATTTTTTATATTTTTTATAAAAGTGTTCATGAAATAATTTATTAACAAATATCCTATAATACTCCTTAACGAAATCGGAAAAAACTTAGATATAATACAAAGATGCTATTTTTTAGGATTTTTTTTTTAAATTACGTTATGTGAATTTTTTCTTATAAAAATATATATTTTAATTAAATAGCATAGCTAAATTTTAAAAAGACTATTTAAGGAATATTGCTTAAAGTATGTAACTAAGTTTAGTCCAACGACACCTACAGTTATTTGCTATTAAAAAAAATAAAAAACATAAATAGTGGCAATTTCCGTAGATAGAATCCAAGATTAGGGGCAGCCATAACAGTTATTCCCATCACATGCATCATCTTTTAATTAATCATCCCGTTAGCTACCTCCGACTATCAACTTGAACTCCCTCACATTTCGCCTCCACAGCTACTCCGCCAAGCCAATTCAGCAAAAACCCCCTCGGATAAAACCCCTAGAGCAGAGGGAGATAAAGAAAAAAAAAAAAAAAAGTAACCAAACACAGCCGGATATAGCTTCAAGCTAGCTATATATTATAGACCCGAGATGTGGCGGTGCGTTTCCCGAGGACTTCGCGTCTCTTCTTCCAGAAGATCGCCCCTCAATGACTCTCTCAGATCTCACATTTCACGCTTTTTCTCCACTGACTCGGTGCGATCTCTTTCTCTCTATCTCTCTCGCACTTGGTTTTAGGTTTTATGCTCTTCACGATCTCTCTGATTCTGTATCGTAACCTTTTGGATGATTGAGCTAAGTTCTTTATCCGATTAGTTTTTCATTTTTTGAATTTTTTGGATTCCGATAGATTTTTGTGCTTCTTTCCGTGATCGATAGTGTTTTTGAATTGTTTGATTTTAAAAATAATTTCTCCCTGTTCGGTTGCTGAGAACTTGTAGGAAAATGAGAGAATCTATGCTTATTTTCATCTTTGATTTTTCCACTGTTTGAAACTCCAAGCACACTGTTAATATCCACCGAACCGAGCTCAATACAGCTAGCTGGATTAGTTCAATTTTTTATTTTCCGAATTATCGTTATTTAATTCCTCTCAACTGCGTGAAGCAAACGCTACTACCTAAAAACTCTGATTTTTTGTTGTGGCCAAATTATATTAGCTTATTTTGTTTTGCGTTATTCAATGTCTATGCTTTTATGCTTTTATTCCTTTCATTTCAATTATATGTCATCAATAGTTCGCTTCATGCGTGCCTTACCAATCAATCAAATATATATATATATATATATATATATTTCAATTCTATGTCTTTAATAGCACCTCTATGTGCCTTACCAATATATATATACACACACACATACACACAGCCTATGAAGATGGAGCTACAGTGATGAGATTAAATGATGCACGTTGTGGAAAATAACATCACGGGGATAAAAACGCTGTCCTTTAGTCTAATTACTGTAGCTTCATCTTCATAGGTTCTGTATTATATATATATATATATATATAATTTTATTTTTGGGTTCACTGCTGTATTTTTAGCATTGATTTGATTGCAAGTAGTTATAAGGCATGGATTTTGTTTGTGGCAGACTGGGGGACGCTCCTCGTACACAGTAGTTGATCATACATATGATGCGGTAGTTGTAGGAGCTGGTGGTGCTGGGCTAAGAGCAGCCATAGGGCTTTCGGAGCATGGATTCAATACAGCCTGCATTACAAAGCTCTTCCCTACTCGTTCACACACTGTTGCCGCTCAGGTATGAGATGTTATATTTTTTTGTAAATGTTTTACCAACTATGGTTCGTGTAGATTGTAAATAGTATGTCTTTGTATTATTACACTGGTATTTTGGTTCAGTTGTGTGGTTTTAAACCTGTTCATGGCATCAGACATTTTCTGTCTTTGCTTCATTTTGAATTTCATTATGAGTAATAATTGTAGGATAAGATGGTCATTGACATGTATGATTTGGGAGGTTGTTTGCATGTTCTACCATATTTGGTAACTGGCATGTTCTCAGTCATACAATCATGACTCTTATTTTTGAATGACCCATTGATGATTATAAAGGATTACTTCAAGTTACTTATAATATAAGCCTGTATGTAGCCTGTATTTGGTCTACCAAATGCCATTTTAATGATTTCACATTATGTTTGATTTTTATATTCATTGCATTATAGGAAGCATGTAGTATTTAGTGTTTGGCTGGTCTTATGTGTTTGTTGTGATAAACTAATTGATAAATTTTGTCCATATAATTGCTTTCCAAAAGATAAAAAAAAGTTGCTTTTATCCACATTGACCTGGGCCATTATGATTCCATTATTTGGTTTCCTTTCATTATATCTGGGGCATTTGAAGCTGACGATTATGAATTCTTCACTTTACCTAGTTGAATGGTGACTATTATTTATTTCTGTCATTTTCACTGTTCATAACTTCATCTCGTGTCCGCATCAATGATCCAAGTCTGGTTTTCCTGCTTTTTTCATCAACTGCATATAATGCGTCTCTCTTCATTGACTCAATGTTAAATTTCTGTCAATGGCTTGGATCCTTTGCTTAACTGTGATATTTGAATTCTGCATAGGGTGGTATAAATGCTGCATTAGGCAACATGTCTGAAGATGACTGGAGATGGCACATGTATGACACGGTAAAGGGAAGTGATTGGCTTGGTATGTTGTTAAACTAGACATATCTTTCATTTTATTTGCAGTGCTCTTATTTAATATCCAGATTGGATGTTTGTTGCAAATTACTTTCTTATATGAATTACAAGGAGCATAGAGATCCTGTATTGCTTGTATTAGCTTCATCCACATTTGGTTTAGTGTGTTTTTACATATCTAGGCACCTTTTACAGTAATGTGTCTTCCCAGAGCCACGCCTTGTGTTTTCCTGTTATGCATGTACTGCTTGCTCTATTTAATGGTGTGTTTACCTCAAAGAGAGCCAAAATTGAAGTTTTTTATGCAAGGAGGCTATGTGGGTTCTGAATGGTTGAGGTCACATGCTCTTATTGGAAATATCGACATACAGTGTCATGCGCTGACACACCCATTGCAAAATTTATAACTATTTATTATAGGTCTGTTCTAGTTATATTTTTAACATGCAATGGTATTGCATTTTATGCAGGTGATCAGGATGCCATTCAATATATGTGTAGGGAGGCACCAAAAGCTGTGATTGAGCTTGAGAATTATGGGTTACCATTTTCTCGAACTGAAGATGGAAGAATATATCAGCGTGCATTTGGTGGTCAAAGCCTTAATTTTGGAAAAGGTAAGATGCTGCTGCCATCCATGTTTGGAATTTGAGAGTCTTTCTTGTGGATTGTGTTTAAAGTTGTCTGATTTTGGCTTCTCTTGTTTTCTATTGTTATAGGTGGACAGGCATATCGTTGTGCATGTGCTGCTGACCGAACTGGACATGCTTTATTGCATACTCTCTATGGCCAGGCTATGAAACATAATACCCAATTTTTTGTGGAGTATTTTGCTTTGGATCTAATAATGAACAGTGATGGTAAGTTATTGCATGATAACTCTTGCTTTACACTGTCCTGGAGCTGGTTGAAAATGCCAATACAATCATCTAACTAAGTTTATATTATTCCTTGCAATATCATCATATCTTGTTGGTTTCATAAATGTTGCTGGTGTTATAAGCTTTTCTCATTCCTACAATCACAACATACATATATTTATTTGTAACACACTCATGCTCGCCACACTAGGTTTCCCAAGTCAATACATACTAGTTGGTGAATATTCTTCATGGGGTTGTTTGGTATTACCTGAGGATAACTTTGTATCTGTACTTTGTTTAATCTATGCATCTCAATGGCTCTTTGAATTTTGCATGTGTTTTCCCGTGGCAATATGTTCAGCCACCTAACTTTCAAGAGTTACTTTTCTTTTCTTTCTTTGTTTTTTTTTGGGGGGGGGGGGGGGTTGGGGGGAGTTGGCTCCATTGGATCCCAGGTGGTAGAGAAGGTTTGTTGATTGTATGGGAAGGTTATTTGATTCTTGATGTTGTAGGTAGCTGCCAGGGGGTAATCGCATTAAATATGGAGGATGGGACATTACATCGGTTCCGTGCTGCTTCCACAATTCTGGCTACAGGGGTACTATAAATGTTGTAAATTTTTTATTTCCTGGCTGGGGATTTTTCAATTAAGATCATCTTAATTTGTTTTAAGCAAAAATATCGATATATGTCATGTTTCTCCCAGGGTTACGGTAGAGCATACTTTTCTGCAACCTCGGCTCATACATGCACGGGAGATGGCAATGCCATGGTTGCACGTGCTGGGCTCCCACTTGAGGTTTATTTTGTTGCTTCTCCAATATTGGCTTTATATATTAACTTGCCTTTTATACTATATATCGTTATATGTATCTATGTTTTCTGATGATATATTCCTCCTGCAGGATTTAGAATTTGTGCAGTTTCACCCAACAGGTATATATGGTGCTGGTTGCCTCATCACTGAAGGTTGGTACTTTTTGGGTTATTTTGGTGATCTATTATTGCTTTTGGTTGAATACTCAGTTTAGTTTTCTGACCCTTTATGATTTTAACTGTGTTAATCTTATTTAATTTAAAATTAATCATTTTTTAATAATGTTTTGGCACTTTCATTTGCAACTTGTAGGATCCCGTGGTGAAGGTGGTATTCTTAGGAACAGTGAAGGTGAGCGTTTCATGGAACGATATGCCCCTACAGCAAAAGATCTTGCATCACGAGATGTTGTTTCGAGATCTATGACTATGGAAATTCGGGAGGGTCGTGGTGTAGGTATGACATGCTCCTAGAAAAATATTTTTCATCCTGGTGGCCTTGTTGTCCAGTAATGGAAGACTTAGGTCTTAATGTTGTTACATGGTAGATCTATGCTACAATTTGTGCAAAGTATTTATTATGGCCTGCCCAATGAAATTAATGATTAATAACTATTCACAATTAACATCCATGTAGGATATATACATACTGTTTGTGTGCAGTCATAAGTCATATATTGTAAAATCCACATATCTGCAATTTAAAAATTTTCTGTTTTGTTTTATGTTTCCTTATAACTATAATTTAATCTTCTACAGGACCTTTGAAGGACCATATCTATCTCCACTTGAATCATTTACCTCCAGAAGTACTGAAGGAGAGACTTCCTGGTATCTCTGAAACTGCTGCCATTTTTGCTGGTGTTGATGTTACAAAGGAGCCCATCCCTGTTTTACCTACTGTGCACTATAACATGGGCGGAATTCCCACCAATTACCATGGCGAGGTATGATTTAGAGCAATTCATGTAAAGTAGGCCCTCTTAAATTAATCATCATACTCTAAAATTTGATTTTCATATTTGATGTATTCCTTTTGAAACTAACTCAGCTCTATGGCTTATAATCTGTATAGTCCAAATGTAACTAATAGTATTTGCTGATTTATTGGTACTCAATATTACATATAAATGAACTCTGTTCAGGTGATTCTCTCTCTCTCACACACACAAACAATTATACGGATAAAGTGCAGTAAGACCCCCTGAAATTTGAGATTGTTGCACTTACACCCCCTCATCTTTTATTTGCACCAATTTAGTACATGTAATTCAGCATAGCTCCTTCTGTTAGTGTGCCATTCAAAATCTAACATCCCATGCTCAGATCTCTCTCTTTTGTTTGACTTTCTTCTTCTTCACTCACCTAAGTCTTTAGCCATGGCTGAATGCTTTGCTCACTTGGCCGCCATGACCAACCCGCCACTGCCACGATCCATCATCAGAGCCACTGCTGATGGTGGCTCTCCTTTCTTTTTCTTTTTCTTTGAGTCAGGCATAATCTATCCGATCAATAACTCATTTTTTCACGTAATAAATTTTTCAAACAGTAAGTGCACAAGGTCATATTCAAGAAAGGGTGCATTTCAATTCCAATCAGTAATATCCAATCAGTTACAAAAAGGTAAATTGAAATTTCTAAGAAATTGCAGGACATATTCAAGAAAGGGTGCATTTCACTAATGATCCACCTGTTAATTTCTAAGAAATTACAGGAAAATAAAATAAACTAAATTTCCCTTATTAAGTTTTTTATTTTGGATTTAAAGAATATTAAATAAAAAAATACACTTATCAAACCTTAAACAATTATTTGCCATGGTTAAGGTGAAATTATTCCATAATTTAGCAATTAAAATGACAAAACCCAGAAAGCTGTTTACACTTATAATACTTCACCTTCTTTCCAACCAAACAAGCAAATAAAGCACACCCAGTTCTTCTCCATCTCTATATAGGAAACTCCTGACCAAATCTCCTTAAGCATTCCTTCCTTTCCCAACTTTGACATTGACAGTCATCTCCATCACCATCATTGGTGGTGGCCTCCCACTTCTCGACTCCTTAAGTTCTTTTCTCTTTCTTGCTTCAAGACTGTCATGGCCATAGGATTTGGATAATAGAGATCACAATTTGGGCTAGCGGTGGGTTAGAGGCTGGGTCTTTTTCTGGTGGCTGAAGGTGACATAAGCGGTTGGATGGTTGATTTTGAAACCTCGGCAGTGGTTTTTTTTTTTTTGGTTGAAGGTGTCATGCATATCCAAAACCTTTACTTTGCCTTTCTAAAATTGAAAGCAACATTAGGTTTTAGATGGCACACTAACAGATTGGGCTATTTGGCACAATGCTGAAGTCCATGTACTAAATTTGGGGGGGTGGGTAAGTGTAACAACTCCAAAGTTTAGGGGGTCTTAGTGCATTTGACCCAAAATATATTGATGAACCCAAGTACATGGTTTGAGATATTTATATGAGTGGTCTCACCCTAGTATGTAGCAATATGCATTCCATTGTGGATATAGCAATGTGTTTTCCAACTGAAGAAAAACAAACACCTTAGATGATTTAATCAAGCCTAGCACTAGCTTGTCAGAAGTTTCTGTGATCTGTGATCACTTATGCAATACCGCTTTCTTGAAACCCAACAACATAGGAACTTCCCCACCCAATCCCAACCCCCCCCCCCCCCCCAACCACCAAAAAAGGAAAAGCTGTGCTATTGCCTTTATCCCATAGACACCATATCATACCTTTCCCTACAATCCCTCTCAGATTCCTCCAATAACTAATCACTTTTTTTTTAATTATTTATTTATTTTAGAAAGGCAAGTTTGCACATTGTGAGCACTAGGGTAAAACCCTTTGCTTATAATTCAATAGAGAAAGAGAAAGAGAAATGCAATAAGCAACAAATTGGTTATAATTCAAGATATCCCCATAGGAGATTACATGCAACTGTTTATACAATTCAAGGCCTACTTATTCAACATGTGCTCTAATTAATTAGCCCATGTGATTAATGTGTTACGTGTGTTAAACTCTAATTAAAATGTGCTAAACTTTAACTAACTCAATCCTTTCTATTCTACTTGGATATGGTGGGGGTTCCTAACACTTGTGCATGCACCAATGGGGTTTGAACTCATAAGCTCAACCTCCACGCATTCTTATAGGAGAAGGCAGTGGTGCCATTTTAGCTAGAGCTGACCCAAGGCATAACAAACAAAATAAATTCTGGTATAGCGAGAAATTGTGAGGCTCCATTCTTTTTCACTTTCAGTTGACATTTCTTTGCTAAAAAATGATAAACAAAGTTGGAACATATAATGTGTAAGTATAGTGGTTTAAATGTTAATTTTGATTCTTAAAATCAGCCACTAATAAACAATATTGTCGTATTCATTGATATTTTTTTTTTTTTGACACCTTAATTAGAAATCATCATATAGCCTACTGTGTAGTTCTTTTGCGCAAATCTGCTTGTTTCTTACTGGCATGCCTTTGTTCCTCAGGTAGTTACAATTAAAGGTGATGATCCGGATGCTGTAGTTCCTGGATTAATGGCTGCTGGTGAGGCAGCATGTGCATCAGTTCATGGTGCCAATCGACTTGGTGCAAATTCCCTCCTTGACATTGTTGTTTTTGGACGAGCATGTGCAAATAGAGTTGCAGAAGTTCAGAGACCAGGCAAGTTTATTTTACAATTACTTTGGAGACTTGATTATGAAATCTGTATGAGAAACTAAAGATACCTCCACTTGAAATTGAGTAGGGGAGAAACAAAAACCTTTGGAGAAGGATGCTGGTGAGAAGACTATTGCATGGCTGGACAAAATAAGGAATTCAAATGGCTCAATACCAACTTCAAATATTCGGTTGAATATGCAACGAATAATGCAAAATAATGCTGCTGTGTTCCGTACACAGGAAACATTAGAAGAAGGTACTTTTTTGCAAGTTGTAGTTTTCTCTTTGTTTTTCTGTTTCTAGTACATAGTTTAACCTGAATTCGGTAGCTTGAAGTCAAGACTTGACATCATCCATGACATAAACCGAGTTTTCCTTGTAGGAATCTTTACAGGGTTGGAAACTGATACTACTGTTACACCTTTTAATCAGCCCAAATAAAGAGCATCTTGACCATCTTCTCCTCTCTTTGTTGTTTCTGCAGGTTGTCAATTGATTGACAAGGCATCGGAGAGCTTTCATGATGTTAAATTGAAGGACCGGAGTTTGATATGGTAAATTTTGGGGACAATGAACTTAATGATAAAGTGTTTCATGTGAATTCACATTTTTTTTAATGAGCTTAAATTATAAATTTTTTACAGGAACTCTGATTTGATAGAGACTATAGAGTTAGAAAATCTTTTGATAAATGCTTGTATCACAATGCATTCTGCTGAAGCCAGGAAAGAGAGTAGAGGGGCACATGCACGTGAAGATTTTACGGTTAGTCTTGTTTCTTTTGAAGTTAATGTTTTCCCTTTCATGGTACTTTTCTGTGTAATGAGATAAGTTTCTCTGGTTTTGCAGAAAAGAGATGATGAGAACTGGATGAAACACACATTGGGGTAAGTTATCTTCTCAGCACTTCTGAAAGAGTAGCATTGATTTGAAATTATAGGTTGCCATTGTCATTGGGGTTGACCTAGAAATCAAGCTTTTTCTGTGGTGTGTAATGTCACAATCAAGTCCCTTATGATAGTGGCAGACTTCTGTTGGATTACTAACACATATCCTGAACCATAAATGTCGGTTGGGTGGTTTGTTTTGGTTGGTGCGTGGTGTCATGGTAGCCTACTGCAAGTTTAGCATTTTAGTTTTGAGTATATATCCATAGTAACCTGCATAATGATGGTTGTATATTTATACCTGAACTAGCTGGGCTATTATGTCTCACACTGATTGGGAAAAGATCAGAGGGAAAGGAGAAAGTAGGATGGAATAATGTCTGTCTCTTGTGTGGGAGTCTGAAGAGGGAAAAGAGCGGATTTGGTGGGATAAAATCCCACCTTTGGGCCCATTTTTTATTTTCTTAAAAGTGGGATGATTTGACAGGAAGGAAAGGAGAATCTTTCAGTACCCAAAGGGCCCTCAACATAGGGGTAAAATGGTCGATAAAGAGAAAGGGAAGAATGGTAATTGAGGTTTAATTAATTATAATGAGGGATGCTCCATTGCCATATAGCAGTTGTAGTATTGGTTTGTTTGGAAGAATGTGCTTATGAGCAAGCTTAGCTTTGAGTCAATCAAAATTGCATTTGAACCTAGGAGAAGGCAGCTACACTAGATTATATAAAGAAGTGGCAGGTGTTGTGAGCTATAGCCTTATATGTTTAAATTTTTTGTTCTCTTCTCCATATCAATAAAAATTATCATAAAAACAGAAAAGAAAAAAAAAGAAAAAAAGTTTCGTATTTTGTGGTGTTGGAAATAATCCAGACCATGTCAACTTATTTGTAGTCCTGATCATTTGTTCATGGCTTTAAAAGTCCCGGCTTTTCTCATTTGAGGTTGATAAGTAATGAAGGTGCAAGCAATTTATTTATTTTGGCTGAAATTATAAATGCTTTTTTATATTAGGGAAAAATTCATTTTAAACCCAATAGTATAGAGAATGAAACAAATTAAACCTTGAAGTTTAATAAAGTAACAAATTAAATCCTAAAGTTTGAAAAAAAGTAACAAACTAAAACCTCAACCTATATTAAACCTTAAACACAAAAGCTAAGGTATAACATGCCATTTGCGTACTACTTTGTTTGAACTTATTGGTTGTTGTAAGTTGTAACTTCTCTTGGTCTGCCATCTAAGTACACATCTTAGTGTACTGGGTGGCGCTAGTTCTTTTCAATAAAATTCCTTACTTATCAAAAAAAGAACGGACTGAAGTTTAATGTTTTACTTTGAAATTATAAGGTTTAAGTTGTTACTTTTTGAAACTTCAAGGTTTAATTTGTTACACCCTAAATTATACGGTTTAAAATGTAATTTTGCCTTTATATTATTATGTGCATCCTCATCTTTTAGAGTTCTTTACTTATAATTGCTTGAAATATCAAACACTTGCTATACAACTGCTAGAAAAATGACCTGAAAAGTGAAAACATTACAGCTTCTGAATGAATGCTCAATAGGGGGAAAAAACCATGGCAAGCCAAACAATATTAGGGTTGTGCAACAACCTGCTCTTCACCGTGCCAACCTGTGTGAGTTTACAACAATATTTGGTGCGGGTTGGTCATATTTAAACCCTAAATGTGCTGGTCAGTTCAGCGTGCAAGTTGAATTAGCCTGCTCTAACCCAACGTAACCTGCCTACTTATATAGAAATGGATGTTTTTTTATGGTGAGGTTGCCCATGCCCAATCAACCCCTACTTAACCCAACCCCCTGCTCTTTCGCTTTCACATTTCATTTTCTTTCACTGTGAGATCACATTGCTGCTTCCCCTTCTCCCAAAAATCACCCCCTCTTCTTCTCAAAGTGGTGCATATCTCTCTCTCCCTTGTTGTCAGTAGGAATCAAGGGTGGGATTGTTGTTACTAGTAGCCAATTAATCTTCCCCACTGGAAGTGGTCAGAGTCTACCGAGTTGGGATTTGCATGGAGTAGTAGAGACCTATACTAGTCTCTGGACATTTTATGCTTTTTTTTTTTTTTTTTTTTTTGGGAATTAAAAAAATACACATTTTTTTCATTATATTTTATGTCTAAATAATTATGGCATAAATCAAGATTGTTTTTACAACATGCAATTTTTCTTTTCAAAGAATTCACGTAGAGAATCATGACAATATCATGTGAAAGGTTTTTATCCTATTCTTTTTTGGTTCTTTATTGTTTATTCCTTCATAGCAAATTAATGGAAAAACTCTACATATATGCACTTATATTTTACTTATTATTTTCCCAACCCACACCCCCCCCCCCTCTTTCTCCCCCCGGCCCCCCAAAAAAAAAACATAAAAAATGGATTTTCTGTTAGTTGATGATAATATGTAACTGACTATTCCTTTGATGATTTCTCTTGATGAATTATTTTTCTAATACATACAATCGACCCGCAAAAACTGCTGAGCCAGAACACCCCCCACCTTGTCAATTCTTTGGGGAGGCAGTTCACTGGCAGTTCTAGATTTTCTCAACCCAGCAAATTAGGTTTGGTGTTAAAAATTCCTTGTTGATCGACATCTGGATTCATCAATCATTCCAATTCAATATACTTATTGGCCATGAATCTACATTATCTCCTGTTTACTGTTTGCAACCAATTCTTGTAGACTTGCCACTGTCTGCTACATCCACAACAATCAAAATTGTGTCAAGTGTTGAAGAATTGCTATTATCATTCTAATTTTGATAGCAATAATTTGTAATTATATATTCCGCTCCGCTTGAAATTATTTTATTTTATGAGTTGTTTTCATGTTTGGTTTGCAGGTATTGGGAGAATGAGAAGGTCCGGCTAGATTATAGGCCAGTTCACATGAACACGCTAGATGATGAGATTGAGACATTCCCACCTAAAGCTCGTGTATATTAATTTGAGACATTTGCTCTAAAAACCTGCAAGGTGGTTTTATGCTAATGGTTTCTCTACAAGTATGCAATAATTCCCCCAAGATAAAATGGATGCGATGAACAATAAATTGTTGTAGTTACAGCATTTTGACGATAATTGTTGCATTATTAGCCTTGGAGTGATACCAGCTATTCATTTGGAGTCTGGTTTGAATTTTATGCCATGAAAATTTGGTATTTATTGCTTGTAAGTTGATAATCAATCGTATGCTCTAAATATCTTACAGGGCTCAAATTGTTAATGGTAGAGTGGTGGATCTATGAGAATTAATAATAAGTTGCCAATTCAATAGCTGTAAAATTTGTTATGAAATTGTTGTATATATAGCATTTCTTCCATTTTCTCAACAAAATATATATATATATATATATATATGAGTTGGGTCAAGTTACACATGGTGTAACTGTAAGCAATATTACACCACTCAATTACTTGTTATAAAATTTATATGGCATAAATGCACTTTTAGTCTTTATATTTTGACCCAATTTTCATTTTGGTCTTTACATTTTATTTTTATCACTTTTAGTCCCTAAACCAATTAACACATGACATTTAAGTCTTTACCGTCATCCAACGAACAGAAAATGCTGACATGGCTGATGGTACAATAAAATAATAATTAAAAAATCTATTTTAGCATTAAAAAATTGTCATGTCAGAATTTAAATTAAAAAAATTAATTTATTAATTTTAACTAAACAAAAAAAAATTAAAAACAAAAAATCAAGCCCAATACAGATCAAAACACCACAATCCCATATCACAACTCTTTGAAACTCTCCTATCTTAACAGTGTTTGTGGGTTTCTTTTTCTTTTTTGTTTTCTTCTTTCTTCCCCATGTCGGTCTCTTAGTTTCTCCGCCTCCATTCTTTCCTTTTCTTCTTTCTTTCTTCTTCTTTTTCTTCTTTCTCCCTCTATCTTGGTGCTTAGCCTTCTTGAACTCTCTTTATCTCTTGATTTTGCTCAAACCCAAACCCAAACCCATATGCCTCAAGCTCCTCTCTCAAATCAATGGGTCTCTCTCTTTTGGCATTTTTTTTTTTTGGGTTTCTGTGCATATGGTGTTGCCGACTTGCCGTGGTGAGGTGGAGGGCCTGGGTTTGTGGGGATCGGCATGGTGGAGGTTTGAGTTTGTGGATCGGTATGGTGAAGGGTGTGGGTTTGTGGTGATCGGTGTCTGTGGTGGAGTTTTGGTGATGGCACAGATCAAAGTTTGAGTCGATCAGTGATGGGTTGCATGATTGTTCGGTGGCTAAATCGGTAATGGTTGGTGGCTGGATTGAAGTTTGGTGGTGGGTTTCAGTGGCTAAGATTAGAGTTTGGTGGTGGGTTTCAGTGGTTGAGATTAGAGTTTGGTGGTGGGTTTCGGTGATGGCACAGATCGGAGTTTGGTGGTGGGATTCGTTCATAGATTGGAGTTTGGTGATGGGTTTCGTTCTCAGATCGAAGAGAAATGGCGCCTGGACTAGCTGAGTTTTTTTTTTAATCAAATTTGGGTGGGGTAGTTTGCTTCGATAGGTTTTTGTGGATAGTGGATGGGTTTATTGCTTTGGATTTGTGGTGAATAGTTGATGGTTTTGTGGCAGATTCCGGTGGATATGTGGTTGTGATTTAAGGGCAATCACGGGTCAGGAAAGAAAATTATGTGTTTAGGTTTGTGTTCTTGAGTTCTTTGATCTAGGTTGGAGTTCTTATTTTCATCATGTTCTTCCTGAGTTTTTTTTTTAAAAAAAAAAATTTCATTTAGTTAAAATTATTAAATTAATTTTTTAAATTTAGACACTAATGTGGCAATTTTTTAATGCCAAAATAGATTTTTTTTTTTAGTTATTATTTTACTGTGCCGTCAGCCACGTCAGTATTTTCTGTTAGTTGGATGACGGTAAGGACTTAAATGTCACACGTTAATTGGTTTAGGGACTAAAAGTGGTAAAATGAAAATGTAAGGACCAAAATAAAAAAAAGTCAAAATATAGGGACTAAAAGTGCATTTATGCCAATTTATATTTGAAAATATCACCATTGAATTACATGTTCTATATGTTCTTAATATTCATGCCAATTTTTATGTCAATTTAATTTTATTTACCATCCAATCTATAAACTTATCTTTTATGCATTATTTTAAACTACAAAAACTTGATTTTAAATAATTGATTGATGACATTGCTATTGACCTTTAATTACTTTGAAATCTTGCAAGTACGAAGAATATGCGAAGATAATGTAGTCTAATAATTAATTTGTTAAAATTTGTATTCAATTAAAAAAAATATTGAATGGTGTACCCCCCCCCCCCCTTCAAAATATATATATATATATATATATATATCATTACTCCCTAAAATAATCTCACTAGCACAATAGTAGTACATACTTGGAAAAATGGTGAATGGCTTGGAAATTTATACCAACGTTTAGAATTTCAGGCTAAATGCTTTAATGGAAGTGGCAGGAATTCAACAGAAGCATATGAGATACAGTTAGGCTCTGTATGTTTTAGTAAAAAAGGATATTTTGGAAAATGTCTTTTTGCATTTTTTTGGTATTTGATGCAGTGGAAAATACAAGTAAATGTAGAATGGTTTTTGTGGTTAACGGAAAACAAACAGCAATAGAGTGGAAAATGTTTTCTGTTAGTTACAAACGAAAAATATTTTTCAGAATATCACATATTTAACAGATAATTACACAAAACTCCACACAACATAAAATCTTTTCCAATGGTATTAGTCTCTTCGCCCCTCTCTCTATGGAATGCGTACTGTTAACCTCCTTTCTCTCCGATGCCTATTGTTGAACAATTGTTGACTTTTTTGAATCACCTTTTGTGCTTTAACCATTTGCTTTCCTTCTTCCCCTTTTTTTTTTTTTTTGGCGTAGATTTTGGACTTTTGGTTTGTTTTTCATAAACTCTTTATTTTTTATTTTTTTATTAAATCGCTATTTGAAACTTTAAATGAACAAAAATTAATAAAATGACCCATACTATTATATGTTCCTCAATATTTATTTTTACATAGTTATTTTGAATAGTAAAAAAAATTAAGGATTTTTGTATAAGTAAAATAATAGAAAATGTTTTATGAGTTATCATATATATATAAACCGAGTGTTATCCCAAAATCTTTATGATTACCATAGTTCACACAAGATATTATCCGACGACAAGCGGAATCAGCCAAGTGTATCCTAAAATTCTCCTATAATGGTTTGAAGCGCTGTTGCTTTGAGTGTTCATGATTTATTTATCAAGCTGGCCTTTAATACAGTTGAGGAACATATAATAGAATGTTGATCCTCCCCATCTACCTTGATAAAAATAATATATTTGGCTCCATATCTTCTTTTGGGTGTTCATTTTATTGTATGGTAGTACCATTTTGTTGGGTGAAAAAATTAAGGGTGAAAAAATTAAGAGACTCCACATAAAATATAAAAACTGATTCAAAATAATTGTAACAAGTTATTTGTAGGGGCAAGGGCCCAAGATCGTATATTGGGCCTTGGGCTTTATCCAAGAATACAAATGGGTCAGAGTAGAAGCAAATAATTATGAGATATTCCCGAACCAGGTCCCATTAGCACAGAGCAAATGAAGGGTCGTCCGAGGAGTACATCCTCCTCGAACTTAATGAATAGAGTTCAATATATATAATCCAGCAACTAAAGTGATCTTCCAGGAAGCTTCAATGACATAGATGTACTTCGCGGACACATGAGAAGAAAGAAAACCTAAAAATATCTAAGAGAAGGCTATCACCACCACATTAAATGCACTGCAGCTACTTTTCTGACCGCATTTATGTGGAGAAGACCTCCGAACAGTGTTACCTTAGCTACCACAACTCACAGAAAACTAGAGAGGGTGTTTGATGGGACAAGTAATCAAGTAGAGTTTCGGATGATCAACAAGTGGAGGGTAAAGATTATTCAAAGGAGGATATATAAGGTGAAGGCTTTTTCATAGAGAGGGGGAGAAAAAACAATATAACAATTTAAACTATTCTGATATTCTAGAATGATCATCATATACAGATTTAACCTCCTCAGACTGAAAGTTTATTGATATCAGCATCATTGGTTTGTGTTTGACCGCCATACAATTTAATACTAGCCGTTGTCTAACTTATTAGAACCTAGTTCTTTGATCCATTCTTTACAAATTCATTGTATTGGGCTCCTTGGACCAAGACTCCATACATTTTGGGCTTGGGTCTCAAATTGTGACCCTACATTATTCATTTCAATATTTGAAACTGGAACTCTCTCAATAAAATAACATCAAGTTAGTGAACTTAAAGTTTTTTCTTATTCAGTTAGAGTTTTTGCAAGATTTTTTTTTTTTTTTTTTTAGTCTCCCATGAGATCAAAACATGTCAAGAAGTATCCTACCGTTATCATTTTGAAATGAGCTGCTTTGTGGTGGATACGTAGCCATGTGGTTTTTCGTGAGTTAATAAATTGGGCTGATTTTTTAAATATATTTTTCAAAAATTTAAAATTTGGGTTGGTTTTGGTTTGGATTGCTAAAATTTCAATTCATTGAACCCAACCTAATCCATGTTATTAATAGTTTAATTAAAAATATGTATAAAAAAAAAAGTTTGTTATTTGGATTTTGAAACTTCGTTTAAATTTTTTAGTTTAATTTATTTTGATACTTAAATTTGATAAAATCTGCTACGCTGTTTAGACCTTATACTACTTAACTACCAATTTTAATCGATGGATTTAATTATTAACCCAAATGGATAAATAACACGAGATTCAAATCATTATACCCAACTACACCACCCATAAACAATTCAAAACATCAATCACAAAGACACCATGTAGAGACAATATTTGTTTACGGAGTGAAAACTAAATGGTGAAAATACTCTGAGAGAATGTCATGTAATGAACCAATACTAAAAATCTAACAAATTCAACGTTCTTATTAAGCATGACAAAATGATCTCAATCCGACTACACAATGGGTTGGGTTAATTTTTAGAATTATCATAGGTTGGGTTTTAGTTTTCTCAACCTAAAGAGGTTGGTTGGATTGAAAAATATCTCAAACTCAACCCTATCTGCACGTCATAAGGATTAGAATATAGGAAGAAGTATTGATCGTTTTTAGAAATGGGCTGCTTTGTGGTGGATTTGTAGATTCATGTTTGTGGCAGACACATGGGCCTCTCATTAAAAAAAAAACCATGTAAAACAAATTTTAAAAATAAGGAACAGATGGAAGTTCAGTCATCAACCCCAATCAAGGATCAAAAAAGAAAGAGAACAAACCGAATTGAATAAGTTAGAAGTATTAGTTTAATAAATAAATTTTTTCTCAAAAAAAAAAAAACCGAGTTTAATCAAGAATATTAGTTCCTAACTTCATTATATTAACAAAATCACTAACATCACAATCACGGGACAGACAAAAGACCAATCATCCATGCCAAGTGGACCTATATATAATTTTGAAAGCATTATGTAATGCAATTTTAAAATGCTGATTATAGTCGTGATGACTAATGAGCAATATCTTTTCGGTGTAAAATATATGAATTGGTAGAATATAGAAAGAAACTCATGAGTAGCTTATTTAAATTGTCAAAGGTACAGTGCCCCCCATTATCATGTACCAACGTCTTTCTCCAACCCCATTCAAAAAAGCCACAACTGTCGCCTACTTGTTTCTACCAACTACTATAGTACTACATATTTCGGCATTAATTTTACGCTGCCAATTTCCAACAAAGCAGTCTTTTTGCCTTGCCCAAAAAAAAAAAAAAAGAAGAAGAAGAAAAGAAAAAGCAGTCATTGTATCAATGCACTACTTCATTGCAAGTTTGACTGAAAAAACCACCTTAGCGTCATGATTTACAAAAGAACATTTGAATAATAGCATAATTAATGCATACGATTTGTTTTATTATAAGATATGTATTGACTCTGTCTCTGAGTGTATATATATATATATATATATATATGGCTATGAAAATTGAGAGATCTGTCATTGTTCAAAGGGGATTTGAGTATTTGACAACAATTGAAATACGCTTTTTTTTACAAATGGAATTGGAAGAGAGGGATACCCTTTTACAACAAAGACAGGAATCATCTTCACAGACGGAAATTCAAAAATTATAATGACTTAAAAGACTGTTTTTGATACATCGTGATTACAAACCAGGAAAAGGATACGTTCTGGTTTTATATAATGTAGTGTGCGTACGTGTGTGTGTGTGTTTTCTATGGATTCGGTGCGGCTCATCATGGCAAATCAAGACTATGACAACAATTAAAACATGGACTAAGTTAACGTGTCCAACTCTCCAAGACTCCAACTTTGAAGAAAGATTCAATAACAGAGGACTAAGCTTCTGTAATGATCACAGTGAAAGCAAGTTTATTTGAACAATTTCAAAGAAAAGAAAGTCTGGGAAAATGAGAGAAAGAGCAAGAAAATTAAGCAACGAGAAAGAGAGAAAGACAGAGAAGAATGAGAGAAACTTCTATTCAATTCCAGAGAATTCTTTTCATACTTTACATCTGTGCCCACTGAGTGGTTTATATACAACAAGATTAAGCTAAGCCATTAAGTTAAACTCCTGAGATTTAGGGAGTTAGTTATGCTGCGCTAACTGATTTTCGTGCCAAGCCTGAACTGCCAACTGAATCAGATAAGAGTGATGTGCACCGTTTCATTAAAGACCCAAGAGAGTCAACACATAAGTGAAACGGTGCGTTTGATTTAATTGTCCAATCTTATGTAAAATGAAACGGTGTGTTTTCTTCACATACAACCTTCTTTATCTTCTTCACAGGTCTAGAACTGGAATTGTGTTCAACATCCCCCCACACACTGATGGGGGAGGAATCAACCAACAGTTTGGCACAATAAAACTGAAACAGAGGAGCAGGGAGAGGCTTAGTAAAGATATCTGCAAAATTATCTCAGCCAGAAACAAAATCAATTTGTAATTGCTTGCGAAGAACTTTCTCACGAGTGAAATGGTAATCCACCTCGAGGTGTTTGGTTCGAGAATGGAAAACGGGATTAGCAGAAAGAGCAATGGCAGACACATTGTCACACCAAATCACTGGAATATGATGAAGAAAGACACAAATTTTTTTGAATAAGGTACGAAGCCAAGACAATTCCGCAGCTGTGGAAGCTAATGCACGATACTCTGCCTCTGTGGAAGACCGAGAGACAGTGCTCTGCTTCTTAGCAGACCAAGAAATGAGATTGTTACCAAGAAACACAAGTAAACCTGTGGTGGAGCGACGATCTGTAGGATCACCAGCCCAATCTGCGTCTGAGAATGCAGTAAGAGTCAAAGGGCCAGGAGTAAAAGAAATCCCAAAATGCAGTGTACCCCTGATATAGCGTAGAACCCTCTTAGCAGCCTCAAGATGAGTGGTGGTAGGATGACTCATGAATTGACAGAGCTATTGAACGCTAAAGGCAATATCAGGGCGAGTGAAAGTAAGATATTGAAGAGCACAAACCATGCTCCTGTACTGAGAAGGATCAGAGAGAGGGACACCATCATGAGGAACCAAACGAGTGGAAGAACATGAGGGAGTCTTAGTAGGTTTTGAATTCTCCATATGAAATCTGTGAAGTACATCTGAGGCATACTTAGTCTGAGTGAAAGTGAGACCATATGAAGACTGAGTAATTTGGATGCCCAAGAAATAATTGAGAGTCCCCAAATCCTTAAGTTCAAACACTTGACCAAGAGCTGCAATCAAATTGTGAACTTGAGAAGCATCATTACCAGTGACAATGATATCATCTACATACAAAAGAAGGTAAATGATAGTCTTGGCTGAACAGAAGATGAATAGGGAGTTGTCTGCCATGGAAGCAGTAAAGCCAAGATGAAGTAAATGAGAAGCAAATCTCTCAAACCATGCCCTGGGTGCCTGCTTAAGACCTTAAAGGGACTTCTGCAACTTACATACATAATCAGGATGAGCAGAATCCACATAACCAGGTGGTTGATGCATAAAGACCTCTTCTTTGAGAAAGCCATGAAGAAATGCATTTGAGACATCAAGCTGTCTTAAGACCCATCTACAACTCACAGCAATGCCCAATATAAGTCTCACAGTAGTAGGCTTCACTATAGGACTGAAGGTCTCATGAAAATCCACACCTGCTTGCTGATGAAACCCCTTTGCAACCAGCCTGGCCTTATATCTAGAGATTGAACCATCACTATTCAACTTAAGCTTGAAAACCCATTTGCATCCAACTAGATTAACACCAGGAGGAGCAGGAACAAGAGACCATGTCTGCTGCCTTTGAAGTGCCTGAAATTCAGCATCCATAGCCTCACACCACTTTGGATACTGAGATGCAATTTTGTAGGTAGGGGATTCAGTATAGGAGTAATCAATAGTGGCCTTATAACATAGTTTGGAGTTAGGTTTGGAAATTCCACTCTTGGACCTAGTTTGCATAGGATGTGTGTTGAGAGAAGGAACAGGTAAAGACACAGGTAAAGGAGGATTGGATAAAAGGGTAGTAGCAGAAGTAGACTCAAGAGTTGGTGTATCAGGTAGATGGGATGGTGCAGCACTAAATGGGGAAGACAAAGTAGCAAAATTGGGTGAAGGCACAGGTGTGGGAGGTGTTGGGGCAAGGGTTGGTGCTGTGACAGAGTGGAAAGGAGGGAAGATGGAGATGGACAAGCACCAAGCAAAGAGGGCTGATTGGTAGAGTGAAGAAAAAGCTGATTAGACAACCAAGTAGGAATGACAGAGTTGGAAGAAGTGAAAGAAACAGGTTGGACAGAAGGTAAACCAGGAAATTTAGACTCATTAAACACAACATGTCTTGAGGTGTAAACATGTTTGGTGTAAGGATCAAGACAAAGATAGCCTTTAGAGTGGGTAGGATATCCAATAAAGATACATTCCTTAGTCCTAGGTTCAAGCTTGTGAGTAGTGTAAGGTCTAAAATTTGGATAACAAGCACAACCAAATGCTTTAAATTGAGACACATCAGGTGAGGTAGAGTAAAGGGTAGACCAAGGAGATTTTCAACTAAGAACAGATGTGGGAAGCACATTAATCAAAGAAATAGCAGTCTGTACTGCAAAAGTCCAAAAGGAGTATGATAGAGAAGTCTGAGACAAAAGAGCAATGACAGTCTCTATAATATGCCTATGTTTCCTTTCTACAACCCCATTTTGTTAAGGTGTATAAGGACAGGAAATATGATGGGTAATACCATGGTTGGACAGATAAGCTTTAAATTCATTAGAAGTAAATTCTCCTCCACCATCAGACCTAAAGGTCTTGATTTTCAAGGAGAATTGGTTGGCAACCATAGCATTGAAATGAACAAGTTTAGTAAAGGCTTCAGATTTGGACTTAAGCAGATAAAGCCAACTAAATCTAGAGTAATGATCAACAAATAAAATGTAATATTTATAACCATTGACAGAAACAATAGGTGCAGGACCCCACAAGTCAGAATGCACAAGTTCAAAGGGAGAAGAAGCTTTAAAATCAGAATGTGGAAAAGAAAGGTTGTGCATTTTACCATACAAACAATGAGTACAAGTGTGATCCTCAACATTATTAGTATGTACAGATCTGACACCAGGAAATAAGCAATGGAGAGCTTGATCATTAGGATGACCAAGTCTCATATGCCAAAGAGTCTTATTAAAAACAGATGACCTAGAAGTGTTATTATAGGCTTTAGGTGACAAGAAAAGTTGAGAAGCCTGATGAGGATAGATGGGGTAAACACCACCTTCACTCCTGCCCTGGTAGAGAATTTTCCCTGTGTCCAAGGCCTGAATTGAAAGAATATCCTCATCAAAATAGCACCAGCAGTTATTGTCATGACATAGTTTTTGAACAGAAGCAAGATTAGAGGCAATGGATGGAACTCTAAGAACATTGTGAAGTTGAAGACTAGAAGAAGAAGAGGGAATAAGTGTTGTACCTATGTGTGTAATAGGTAATGTCTGAACATTACCAACAGTAAGATTATCCTGAGTGGTGTATGGCTTAGGGAAGCTGAGCTGGTTGAGGCTAGCAGTCACATGATCAGTGGCTGCACTGTCAGCAAGCCAAGGTTGATCTTGAGTGAAGGAGGCATTGAAGGCAGTAGCCATTGCTGCAAGCTTTGCAGGTGGATGCTTGCCTTGATAGGCATAGTCCATCCTATGATAGCAGTCCACAGCCTAATGACCAACTTTTCCACAGATTTGACAAATTGGCCTATCTGATTTTGCACCACCAGAACTGGATTGACCTTGCTGGAAATGATTGAATGGACTAAATTGTGGAGATTGACCACTTGATCCTCTACCACCTCTGCCTCCTCTATTATTGAAATTTCCCCTGCCTCTTCCTTTATTCTGATTGTGATTATAGCTATTGCCATTGAATTTCTGATTAGTCAATGCAGCTAAGGCAAAAATAGAGTCTTTACCATCTAAGCCTTCATTGAGAGACTCTTCTTCCGCATTTAGCATAGTAGAAAGTTCATCAAATCCAAGCTGAGTGCTCCTAGTTCTGATTGCAGATCGGAATGCATTATACTCTTTAGGAAGTCCCTTAATTGCAATGTGGAGCAATTCTTCATCATCAACAATAACTCCAACAGCAAGCAATTTATCTCTAACAACTTTGATTTTCTGAAGATAAACATCAACAGTATCATTTCCTTTCCTCAGATTATGAAGCTCACTCTTAAGATTCATGATGTGAGACCTTGATACTGAGGAAAACCTATTTTCAAGCACCTTCCATACTTCAATAGTGGAAGCACATCCAACAGTGAGTGTTAATACAGATGGAGACAAAGTTGAACTTATAAAGGTGAGCAAAGCCTTTTCCTTTGATTTCCAAATTAAGAAATCTGGATTCACATTTGTAGTATATGATCCAGACAAATCCTTAAGAAATTTCTCAGGAATTAGTTGAGGTTCTTCAAGCAATTCATACAAAGAATAAGTTTCAAGAACCATGGTAATTTGATGCTTCCAAACTATATAATTGGCATTATCTAACTTCACGGTCATCATATTTGACATATTGGACAGAAGTAATAGAGGCTGATTTACCAGATTCATTGGTGTACCAGATGACGTTGAAGAAGTAGATGAGGATGAAGCCATTGTTGAGCTTGAAGCTGCCATTGTTGAAGATTGATTCGTAGCAGTAGTTGCGTGCTCTGATACCATGAAGAAAGATTCAATAACAGAGGACTAAGCTTCTGTAATGATCACAGTGAAAGCAAGTTTATATGAACAATTTCAAAGAAAAGAAAGTCTGGGAAAATGAGAGAAAGAGCAAGAAAATTAAGCAACGAGAAAGAGAGAAAGACAGAGAAGAATGAGAGAAACTTCTATTCAATTCCAGAGAATTCTTTTCATACTTTACATTTGTGCCCACTGAGTGGTTTATATACAACAAGATTAAGCTAAGCCATTAAGTTAAACTCCTGAGATTTAGGGAGTTAGTTACGCTACTCTAACTAGTTTTCGTGCCAAGCCTGAACTGCCAACTGAATCAGATAAGAGTGATGCGCACCGTTTCATTAAAGACCCAAGAGAGTCAACACATAAGTGAAACGGTGTGTTTGATTTAATTGTCCAATCTTATGTAAAATGAAACAGTGCGTTTTCTTCACATACAACCTTCTTTGTCTTCTTCACAGGTCTAGAACTAGAACTGTGTTCAACAAACTTCACGTAGGGTTCCTCTCAACCAAAAAAGATCACGTGGGTGTTTTTTTTTTTTTTTTTTTCCCTTTCTCTTTTGAGACAAATGAAAGATGACAACATTAAGATAGCAAAGTTGGAATAATTATAGGGTTGTGTTAAGTTGTTATTTTTGTATGTATTTGTATTGGCTTTATTCAGTGTCAAATTTATTTGTAATTTTCATATTTTGATGTATTTTTCTTGGGGGATTATATAAAGTTTTAGTTAAGATACTTGAGTCTGGTCTAAGTTGATCAAAGCTCTTCAGAATGGGATCATGACTTGTCTGAGACCAAACTTGCACGTGAAAATGCCACACGTCTCAAGATAGGAGTTTTGTTAATGAGTGTCATGACTAGGTCACGACTTACTAGATGACAAAATTCTGGCTCCTCATTCTTACCTGCAACCAAATCATTTGGTAACATTGCTAATTCATCCACTCTATTCCATGATCATCTTTAGAAGCCAGAGAAATACCCTAGGAGAGAGGATTGAGGGTGAACTGGTGAGAGTAGATTGTGCTCACATTTTAGAGAGAGAAAACCAATTGTTCATCAAGAGAACCTGTAGCTTTTCTCTTCTCTATCACTCTCACCATGTTCACATTTTAGAGAAAAAAAAAATTTACCTTCACTACCTATACCATTTTTAAGTGTTAGAGAACTGTCGATTGCTGGGAATCTTTGGAGGTTCAAGCCACAAATCCAAGTTTCAATTTGTGACTAGTGATTGGTCGCTCAACCAGGATTGCTCCATAGAATAAAAGACTTGGCAAAGTCGGATGCTATATAACATGAGCTTGGAGGGCTCAAGTATTAAGGGAGTTTGGTCTACTTCAATCTTGTATTGCATCTATTCTATAGTGGAGTTTCGACCAATGGAGTCAACGAAAAAGGTTTTTCATCAAGAGTTCTGGTTTCCTCTTCAAAAACACGTCTTAGTGTTTTTGTATGGTTTAGCAATTTATTTTTCTGCACTTTACCTTCAGTTTTAATTACTTGAATAGTTGGATATGCATGCAATATAAATTGGTTAATCACTTACATTAGACATTAAGGGTCTGTTTGGATACAATTTATTTTTGCTGAAAACCGAAAACACTGTAACAAAATAATTTTTAAATATATGAATAGTACTGTGGGACCCATTTTTAATGAAAAAGTTGTTGAAAAGTGAAGTTTGTGGGTCTGTGAACAGTGCACCTATGCACTGTTCACGGGAGAATAGTCAACAACTGCGGCTTGAAAAAAAAAAGAAAAAAAGAAAAAGAAAAAGAGAACGTGCGGAAGCAAAACGCTGAAGTGAATCCAAATAGATACTAATTGTTAATTTGGTTTAAAAGTGATTAAGCCATAAATTTGATTATTAGGGGGTCCAAATATTTGCTAGGTTGTCGTTAACACACACACACACACACATATATATATATATCTTTCTAGTTGGAATCAAAATAAATAAATGAGTAAAGAGCTGAAAATTACTTCTTTCTCTTCATAATTTCTTAAGGTTCCACATTTCATCAATAAAGACTTACCGATATAGGATGAGAAAGGCCAAAGGGGAAAAATTTTGAGAAGGCCAACAAGAAATGTGTCAACAAAGTTTTCTCATTTAGGTAAATTAGAAAATTCTTGGAAACTATATATGCATCTCTTTCAAGGGATAAGTATTTAAACGCTACATTAATTATTAATAGTCACTGTCGTTGCTTAATTTCATCTTCAACTACTGCATATCGTTTTCACGTCCTCAGGTAGCTGGTAGCCTGGCAGCCAAGTCTTTCATCAGTAACAATACCGTAACTATTGTTATATGTATATTTTCACTCCAAGTTGTGTTTCAGTACTAGTGTTGGCCCTAAAAGTCTAAAACACATAGATCACATGTGAAATGTTCACAGTTTTCAACAAGTTGATCGAGCTGGACAATCCTACATAAAGAAACCATTAATTAGTGCTTGTATAATGTTGGGCGCATTTTACCAAAAAAAAAATAATAATAATGTTGGGCGCTCGAATAGTGTTATGGTTCATGAGATTCTACCCAATCACACACGTTTAATTTCACCAAACCTTTTCCCATATATAGCATTTTTTAGGTTTAGACTTTACACTCCACACTCTAGAAAACACAGACACGAACACGAGTACAGATATGGACACAAATACGATACAGTAGCACAAGCAAATTCTGAAAAATTATAATATAAAATGACTGATACAATACCGTTACGACACGGGTACGGCACTCTAAATAAAGAGTATGTGCTTACTAGCCTATAATTCTGTTACTATTGAATACAGATGGCTCCAGATTTCCTTTAGAACTAAACCAAGCAGGTTCATAATGGCCTAGTCACTAAGTGCCCTTAGCATATTACTAAGATTGAACTATTTCAGTAAAAAAAATAAAAAAAAAATAAATAAAATAAAAAAAAAGAAGAAGAAGAAGGAAGAATCTTTTAGAAAAGGGATTAGATAGCGCTTTGGCAACTGAGATGGAGAGGTGATTGTATGACACAGTAGCACAAGCAAATTCTAAAAAATTGTAATATAAAATGGCTGATACAATACCGGTATGATACGGGTACAATACTCTAAATAAAGAGTCTGTGCTTACTAGCCTATAATTCTATTACTATTGAATACAGATGGCTCCAGATTTCCTTCAGAACTAAACCGAGCAGGTTCGTAATGGCCCAGTCCCTAAGAGCATTCTCATCAAACTAGGGGTGTGCAAAAAATCGAGGAACTAAAAAAACCACTTGAAACCAACTGAACCGTTGCCAAAATTTTAGTTCGGTTTCGGTGCGGTTCGGTTTCATTTTTTAAAAACTGAAATTTTTAGTTTCGGTTTCGGTGCTGGATTTTTTCACCCCAAAATAAACCGAACCGACCAAAACACACACACACACACACACACACACACACACACACACACACACACACACACACATATATATTTATGTAACTTTAATACATTACTAATCAGTGGCTTAGTGGTACGCTCCTTGTGGTTTGGCTAGCTGATTCCAGGTTCGAGCCTTCATGTGGGACGTGGGTTTTTTGCTATTTAATTTTTTAAAACCCTAGAGCATGATATAAATACGAAAATACCCCTATTTTATTCTTCCCTTTTCTTTTCTTCAGCCACCCCCTTCCCTTACTTTTTCTCTCAATTTTTTCTCTATCTCTTTCTACCCTTCTCGCTTTAGTTCAACATGGAAGAAGAAGCTTTCTCAAGCTTTCTTCACTCAAATTATTCAGTCTCTCTCTCTCTCTCTCTCTCTCTCTCTCTCTCTCTCTCTCCGAGTTTCTTCTCTTCGCTTCAGATCGATGAAGACCAATTGTAACAGATCTCTACTTCCCTGATCTTTCGTATATCTCAGATTCTCATATAATCGGTGAGTTCTTTTTACACTTTAGGCTGTGTTTGTTTTGTTTCGTTTATACTGTGATTTTTTTTTTTTCAAGTGAATGGTGATTTGCTTTAGAGTGATCTGTGTGAAAAGTTTTGAGCTTGTGGTTTTTATCGATTCTGAGTGTGATTTTATATGCTTTGGTTTTTGCTTTATTGTTTGAAAAAGTGTGGTTTTGGAAATCTCAATAACCCTCTCTTTGGAAAACTAAAAACCAACCGAAACCGACTGAAACCGAAATACACCAAAACCGATTGATTTCCAGCCATTTCGGTCGGCTTTGGTTAAGAATTTCACAAACCGAAATATTTGGTTTCGGTTGGCCATACCCATACAAACTGACCAAAATCAAACTGAGCACACCCCTACATCATACCTTGTATAAGTGCTAAAATGTTATTTTTAGCATCTAAAACCACAAAATGTTGTTCTATCAAACATGCTATATCCTAAAAAATTTGCAATCTTGCTACAGTGCGCTCTCAAAAATGAAAGTGCACTGTAGCTCAAATCTTATAAAAAAAGTAATTTTTTATTACTTCTCTCATCTCTCTGACTGTACTCTTCTTTCTTTTTCTCTCATCGGTGTTCTCTCATTTCTTCTTTCTTTTCTTCTTTCCTTTTCTCTCACTGGTCTCACTTCTTTTCTCTTTTCTTCTTTCTTTCTCTTTTCTTCATTCACCAACATCCACAACTGAAAACCATGGTGGTAGTGGTGGTGTTGAAGTTTCTTTTTTTCTTTTTTCTTTTTTTCGATGGTGGTGGTCTTGGTGGATTGTTTGGGTTTTTTTTTTTTTTTTTTTGTTTGGAGGTAGCTTGTGATTTTGATGGTGGTTGTTTTGGCTAGTGGTGTTGGTTTATTTTAAGGGATTTTGTGGTGGGTTGTTGATGACGGTGGTTGTTGTGGTGGTGGTTTTGTTTTGGGTTTTTTTTTTCCCGTGGGTTGTGGCTGTCACAATGGTGGTGGTGGTGGTGGCGGCTGATGGTGGTTGTTTTGGGTTTTTTGCAGTGGGTTGTGGCTGCCATGGTGGTGTTAGTGATGGTTCTAGTTTATGGGTTTTTGGTGGTCTAGTTTGTAATTTTTTTTCCTCCAGTGGTGGTGGCTGGTTGCAGGGGTTGGTGGCAATAGATGTGGGTTCTGATCGGAGTTATGGCAATAATATAGTGGTGGTTGAGTGAGTTATGTATCTAGTGGGTTGTGGTGGATGGTGGGTTTTTTTTTTTTTTAGTGGTGGTGGCTAGTGGTGGGTGTGGCCGTGGGTTTACTGGGTTGAGGGATGAGAAAGAAAGATGAGATGTGAGTGGATTGCTTCAGGAGGAGAGAGACATATAAACAATTAATATTTTAATGAAGTGGTAAAAAATATAAAATTTTTAATGTTTGGTGTATTATAAAATGAGGTATTAAAATTGATAAAGTAAATTTTTGAGATGGTAAATGCTAAATTTTTAGAAGTTTTGATGAGAATGCTCTAAGTAGCCTTAGCATGTTACTAAGATTGAACTATTTCACCCCAAAAAAAAAAAAAAAAAAAAAAAAAAAAAAGAATCATTTAGAAAAGGGATTAGATAGCGCGTTGGCAACTGAGATGGAGAGGTGATTGGATGTTGATAATTTGAAACCTTAGCAAAGAAGTGTGAAAAGAAATCTGAGATAAAGTTAAGATAGGGTGCATCAGTGGGCCTTTTGGAATTAGAAGATAAGCTACGAATGGATAGCTTTGATATTATTATTTTTTTTTCATTTTCTAGTCATACATCCAGTCACGATGGATTAAGACATCTATTTTTGTCTATTTAGCTGCGTATGGTCACTAACTATGGTGTAAACAATAATATTAATTTGAAAGGTCTTTTTAATTGTCAACTTTGGAAAGAAATTAGTTTTTTTTTTTTTTTTTGGGGGGGGGGGGGGGAAGAAGTTAATTATTTAATTTTATATCATTGAAAAATAAATAAATCAATAAAAATAAGTTCAAATAAAGTCACTCAAAGCAGTGAACTCATGACAATGGTAACAAAGATATCCTAAAAATCATATGTGCCTATATCATAAAGAAGATGAAAATGGTTGAATGAGTTTGGTACAAATAGCATTCGGTAAAATATTATTTTGGTTTCTAAATTTTGCTAAAAGTTTGTTTTTCATCCCGAAATTTTAAAAAGTTCTTTTTTCACCCCTAAACTTTATAAATAATTTTTTCAATAGTTAAGAGACAAAAATAGAGATGGAAAAGTAATTTTTTTCAATAGTTTCGAGATTAAAAAACAAACTTTTGGTAAAGTTTAAGAACAGAAATAAAACATTTTCAATAGTTTAAGGACAAAAAATGACCTTCTTAAAGCTTAGGAACGAAAAAAAAAACTTTTGGCAAAGTTTAGGGACCAAAATAATATTTTACCCAATAGTGTTTCTTACACTTACATTTCACTAGAGACATAATGATGAAATACACACCCTTGCTCTTTCTCGCCGCCAGAAGGACAGTATATTTATAATTTATTCCTATATAAACAATTGTTATTAACTATGATATTGCTAGTTGAGCTACCCGGTGTAATTTTTTGTTGGAACACTTCCTATCTCCTCATTTGTTTCCTGAGTTGTTTTCCAATCCCGGAGAAGAAGGAGAGTGTTTGCCTTGTTCTATGTTCCCTTGTCTCATTGAAAAATTATTAAGTAAGTAGTTCAGGATCTCCTCTCACATCAATGATATATCTTATTATAAATTTAAGTCTAAAACATTAATTTTCGTCTCTAAATTTTATGAAAATTTTGTTTTTCATCTTTAAACTTTATAATAATTTTTTTTTCATCCTTAAATTGTGTAAAAAAAAATTCCAATAGTTTAGAAATAAAAATAGAAATGAAAAATAAAATTTTTTTCAAAATTTTAAAGTGAAATATTTTCAATAGTTTAAGGATAAAAATAACTTTTTAAATCAAAAATAACTTTTTAAATTAAAAATAAATAATTAAAATTTTAACAAAAATTTATGAATAAAAATAATATTTTAATTTACTTAATTAATAAGATCCATTATTATACGAGAAGAAGTACTTTTAAAATTCAGTAATTACTTTTGTAGGGGTAAAACTCCCAAATCAAACAATGGGCATTGGGCCCATACAGAGTCCAGCCATGTCCGAGGAGAAAGTGGGGCGCCAAAAGGACTTCCAGCCCAACTCTGATGAGCCCAAACTTATTTAAAAAGTGGTCCGAGGAGGAATGTCTCCTCGGACGTGCCAAATATGGACCAAACATGCACCCTACCCATAATAAGGAATCACTCCAACGAATATTGGTAGTAAAGACGAGCCTCACAAACCCGGGAGAAGGAAGAGAGTATAGGATGTCTAGGGAGATATTATAGCTGCCGCATTAAATGCAAAGAAGTTACTTTTCTAGCCGCATTAATGTGGAGAGGACAGGCGAACAGTGTTACCTTGGCAACTACAACTCACAGAAAGGTAGGGGAGATGTCCGATGGGACGGGCACTTAAGTGAAGGCCCAGATGGTCAACAAGTGTAAGGCTCTGATTACTTTAAGGAGGCTATATAAGAGAAGAGCATCCCCATGAAGAGGGGATTGTGAAAAGGAGGAAAGAAAAGAACAAAAGAGAGAGAGAAAGCCCAGAGCCTTTGATCAGGAACAGAAGTGTACCCACACGTCTCCTCGGACCGAACATCCAGCGGACATGAAAGAGATATACTCACGTTCAATCGTTGCATGGCCCAAAATTAACTAACACTCACTTCGTTAAGGCCTAGTTCTGTAACCCACTCTCTACAAATTCATTGTCTAGGACTCTTTGGGCCAGAGTCGCCTACCTGTTAGGCCTGGGTCCCAAAAAAAATCGACCCTACAACTTTATTTAATTAAATTTTAAAAAAATTTAAAAAATAACAGTTTATTCATTATTGAATTTTTTATTTTTTATTTTTTGGAACCATCTTTTTCTAGTGAATTTTCGAAATTAAAGAACATAATGAATACGAGCAAGAATAATTGAATAAACAAATGAATTTATAAAAAATAAATAAAAAAACAAAATATAAATAATTTCCATCCGTTGGACTTCAAGGACTAGACTTAGCTGAGTTGAGTGGGGCCTCTTTGATGTGGTAGACAGTAGACAATAGGACTAGGCCTTAGAGTCTAATAAGAGTCTAAGACACCACCGAGCCGTGGTGTGGTGCTGCGAAGTTACTTTCGCCGGGTTGTTATGTCTTCTCTGACTTCTCCGTCAAAACACTCTCCACCGTTGCTTTTTCTCAATTTGTTGCGTTCTGATTGGCCCAAACGTTACTCGTCTAGGCCCTACCGTTTCACTTTTTTGTATTTTTCCTCTTTCGTCCTAGGCAATGAGGGGCCCATGTGGTCCAATTGGGCCACCTAGCCGCCCAAAAAGAAGTGAAACCAAAGTGGCAAAGGCCTCCACTTTAGCTTACCAATACAGAAGAGAGACGACAAGCTATGCGTTTTTCACCTTTCCCCCACTTCTCTCTCTCTTTTTTTTTTTTTTTAATCTCAAACTTTAATCTTTATCACTCCCTTCACTCTCATGACTAAAAAGGTCAAATTTGCAAAAATATAATAATCGTGAAAGAAATGTTTATTTAGGACTAGAAATTTACTCGCAGCCACCTTGTATTGTAGACTTGTAGTGGGTGGCACATTGATTTTTCTCCCTCTCAAGTTAAAATATTTTTTGACCATATTTTGTCGGTAGCATTGAAAAGTGTTGGCTAAAAGATCTATAAAATGATCAATTGTCTTCAAATTTTATCATACGAAGAAATTATAAATTCAATCATTTTTTTTTTTACCATTTTCTCTTAGGTTTTTTTTTTTTTTTTTTTTAATTGATGGACTGTAAGGTAAAGCTAAAATTCAAGCCTAAAACTAATTGCTCTCTTACCAAAATAAATTACTAATTGTCTCACAAAAAATTAAACTTCAAATAATTTATGACTTTAGTCATTTAATTAATATTTTAACAAAATATAGGAAATATGGAACATAGAAGAAAGAAAAAATTGCTACTTTTCTTATGTGTGTTTGTTTGGTTAGCAATATAGAAACCTACAAGGATGAAATTTTTTTTTTTTTTTTTTTTTTGGTTGTAAAAAAAAAATAGAATGGGAGAAATTATAATTTGCATAAAGTACTAATATGCCTTTATTAGGTAAAAAAATGTTATTTTATTATTTGTATGGTATGCATTAAATATTTTATTAAGACAGGCACACACAATTCATTAGGGATAAGCATGTCAATCTAATCTCTTACTTGTTGGGAGGAAAAAAAATGGATACAACCATAAAAAATAAATAAATAAGTAAAAAAAAAAAAAAAAAAAAACTAATGCAGCTTCCGCCGGGGGGGGGGGGGTGTGTGGATTCTAATGGTTGAGGTAAAAAGGCTGAACTCAATGGCAAGACGAAGTCAAGCAATGCGAGTGGAGGATCGATGGCATATGTCAAGTAGTTTGAGTGGAGGCAACAACCATAAATCCAAAAAACAATGGTTTGAAGAAGCCATTGACCGAAGTTGAGGACAATGCAACTTGACTAGCTCGAAGTCTACTCGAGAAAGGTTTGTAATGGTAAATTTTTAATTTTATATCATTGTCAATTGTTTCCCTTCATCTCGAGAAATTATAAGGTCCACATGGTGGACAAGTGATGTAGCTCACCATTCCACTAAAAAACTTCCACCTGTTTAAAATTGTTGGTTAGAAAATTTTTTTAAACAGAAATTAATTACTGACTCAGCAATTTTAAACAAGTTGAAGTTTTTTAGTAGAATGGTGGACAAGTGACGTGGTCCACAAGAGGAATCTATAATTTTTCCTCCATCTCACCATTGTATTTTCAACCAAACAAGGTAAATTTATACCTTCCCTTTATTTTCCTTCCCCCTTCTTTCCATCATCTTAGTTTTTACCTCCAATCAAATACAGACAAGGAATTCAAAACACAAAAGAAACAACAGAGGAACCAACTACTTCTTTCATTTCCACATAAAAGTACAACAATATGTGGGAGTTGTTAAATTAATGTACATACATTGTAACAAAGAAAATGGAATTAAGATTTAGGGAAGGTGTCTCATGGATTGAATACATGCATTGTCCCTTTTACAACATGTGGATCCATACGAGTGTGTAGTGGTCCATACACTGTTAGAAGATAAATTCATATATTTAAGACAATTCTGCTATATAGAGTGTAGATTTATCTACGTATTAATGATTTGATGTTAAATAAGTTATTTAAACTTTATCATATAGTTATTCAGTTATTCTTTTAAAAAAATATTCATTGTAGAATCTATCTAAGTTTTTCATGACAGCATACATAAAATTATTCATTTAATAAATTATTAAAATTATAATCTTTTGGTCAATATAAGTCACTTTTACCAAAAAAAAAATGTTACCCTAAAAAATATTAAATGCTTATATTTTTGTTAGTGTAAGAACTTAGAACATCTATAGATAATGGCGTAGTTAGAATTTTAATTGAAATGGACAAGATTAAAAGTCAAAATTGAAACCAAAAATATTAATAGACATTAACAAATATAAATAAGCAATTGTGTAATTGTCATACAAAATATATAATAATATAGATTTAAACTATAGTTTATTTTTTCATACCAAGATTTTTAGTTGAAGTGTAATAGGAAGGATGAATTTTATTTGAACTTTAAAAATGTTGTAATATGGGATAATTTGAATTTAAATTATTGAAAAATACCATAGGTGCCGTGAGTCAATTTTTATGTTTTCTCTTTGTATTTTTATATTTATTTTTTTGCTAACATGAAGTACATATCTCTCTCTCTCTCTCTCAAATTTTGGGTGTGTTTGGATACCGCTTATTTGTTAAAAATTGAAAACTTATTACTGAAAATACTATAGCAAAATAATTTTTAAAGGTGTGAATAGTGCCGTAGGACCCAAAAATTCATTGATATGCGCATTTTTGCATTTTTGGCTAAGGTTGTGAACAGTACTGTGAAACCTAATCAAAAACGCAAACGCTAAATTACATGCTGGAAACGTGTAATCCAAATGCACACTTTAGAACTGTTAATGAAAATCTGAATTAGTAAAAAAATGATTAAGAAAAGGGGAAAAAGTGACTTACCAATTGGTAGAAGGATTCCTTTCGTCTTTTTTCATTAACTTTTCAATTGTTTCGACTACATCACTACAATTCATGATTGAATTAATCAAAAATTTTATTCAAATGTAATCAACAATTTTCTGAAAAGTTTTAAAATTAACTTTATTCTAACGTCAACTATCTTCTAAACTTGAAATATTCATGCTTTTTAAATATAATACTGAAATTTAATTCATTATAGAAAGATATATAATATCATATTATATACTCCGTATATCTAAAAAAATTTAGTTAACCACTTATTGTGAAGCAGTTAGAACATTCACCCTTGCTAATACAATTTTTTATTATCTATTATTGAATAAGAATTTATTTTTTGTATTTTAACTAATCACTTTCCAAAACACTTACATGCAATTGTCTATTCTATACTTTATTTCATTAATATATTAATTCTTTATCCATCTTTTTTTCCTAATTCATCTCATTCTCTCCCAAATCACCTGCTTCTAACAAGAGCCAACACCAATACAAACCTAGTGACACAACACCAGAACACAAACATGTTTGAGCATTAGTCCCACACCGAAAACAAGATACCCCTTAGTCTCTACCATTGCTTAGACAACCACCCTAAAATTGACCTACTGCATAAAATCCATCACTTTAACCTAGACCTAGTTTGTTCACCTAAGTCAAAATCAAGGTTAGTTTTTACGATAATTTGTTTAGAGGGCTTCAAACTTGCGATTATTGATGTCGTAGTCTGGCAATGTAAGATCAAATGCGAAGTACAAATACTCGTACTTTTCTTTCTTTCTTTCTTTTTGGAATAAAAAAGGAAAATAAAAATTTATTCCTTTAAATTTTATAGGAAGAAAAAACTTATGTTTAGTACCTTAGTTGCTATTCTTTAAGTTTTCCTTTTAAAATTTAGTCATATAATTTTTTTTTTTTTCCTTATGAAATGCAAGTGTATTTTTTTAGTTAAGTAACTAAATACTTAAATTTAAAAAAATAAAATTTAAGAACAATATTTAAGCAGTGTACTTAAATTTTGCCCGAATACTTCTGACTATTTACTACCAATTAGTCAATTACTTTACCTACAAAGTCTATATCAGAAGTAATACACATGCAACGCACTCAATCGGAAGGCCAGATTATCATTTTGATAATAATTGATCATTTAACCTACTATGGAGACTCTTCGAAATAGACAGTCTAGTACAGAAACACTGTGTATCTGCAAAATGTAACATGCTAGCACTATTGTTTTTTTGGTAATATTTTCTCTGTTGCAGGTAGTTTACAAGAAATATCATCACTATTGAGCTTAAGAGAATTTTAGCATAGATTTTGTGGAAGGACTGGAAGTCATACATTACCGTTGTATAAAATAATCATGTTAGGCAGTAAAAGCTAAATGGACGGTGAGGATGAGATCACGATTCCCGAAAAGATCAAAAGGTGATGACGTCACTGAGACGGCGATATCGACGCGCCGTATATCGACGTGTCATGGACTAAGGTTTTGGGGAGTGGGGTCCACCTACTTATGTGAAGGTCCCCGAACAGAGCGGGAGGGAAAAAGTGGTACACGTGGACGTTTATGACCTGGTGTTGTCATTTCAATCTATCAGGTCCCACTTTCGTATGGGTGCCACGTCATGGATGTCGCACAAAGAGCAAAGGCACTCTCTCCTCAGATTTCAGAAAGAGAGAAAATTGTGAAAAAGAGTTAGTAGGGGCTAAAGGCCTAGTGGGGTCGTAGGCCTCTTTGTTTTTGTATTTCAAAAATAGGAAATGTCTTGGGATACTTAGTTAAGAAATAAATTAATAAAAAAGTTTATGAAAAAAGAAAAAAAATAATTAATATTTTGATAATTTTTTTCATTTTTATAAAAATGATGTCAAAATTTTCATAAAATGGATTGTTAACGAATTTCCTTAAAACACTCATTAATATGACTATATAGAAAACAGTTTTTTTTTTTTCAAACAATATAAAAACAAAATAATAGTGATAAAATACAATATCCAAAATTTAAAATTATTTAAATATAACAATAAATTTTTTCTAAAATAAAATTTTAATTTTTAAAAATTCCCAAAAATTAAGGTCTAAATGTTTTTTTTTTTTTTTTTTTTAGTTTGCAAAAACGACCAAGCTAGCTTCTCAAAAAAAAAAAAAAAAAAAAAAAAAAAAAAAAAACCGACCAAGCTAGGGAAGTCATGATAAAATCATAAAATACAATATTCATTTTCAATATTTTTCCGTTCTAGAATAGGGAAAGTGGGACCGTCTGTTCTTTTGGAGGGACTTTAATCAGGGCCTGTCCTCCTTCTGGGGTTGAGCTTCGTTCTTTAAAGCTGCGCTTCCCAAATCTCACTCTTACTCCCTCTCTCTCTCTCTCTCTCTCTCTAACTGGCTTAAGCAAACCAAAATTTGAGATCCCCTTGTTTCTGGGCCTCTAGTTCGTGTATGTACTCTTTCCCTCTCTCTATCTCTCTCTTGCTTGCTTGTCTAGTATAAATCACTGTGAGTGCTCACAAAACACTCGCTCTCTTACTGATCTTTTTTTTGGGGTAATGTGAGTTACAGTTTTTACCGGCGAGATTTGGCCGGAGAATGGCATATATGTGTGCGGACAGTGGCAATCTCATGGCGATTGCTCAGCAAGTCATCAAGCAAAAACAACAACAGGAAGAGCAACAACACCACCACCACCACCATCATCACCAGCAACATCAACAGCAACTTGTGGGCCTCAATCCACTCTCTCTAAATCCATGGACCACTTCTACTAGTACTACTACTCACCACACTCTGTCTGGTTCTCCAAATTTGGGTTTTGGGCTTTCAGGACCCGCTTTCTCTGACCCGTTTCAAGTTACCGGAGGTCCAGACACGGGAGAACCCGGGTTTCCGTTTCCGAATCTGGACCAGGACCAGACTGGGTTCAGGTTCCCTGATTTTGGTGGTGGTGCGGGTGGCGAGTTCGACTCGGACGAGTGGATGGATAGCTTAATGGGTGGTGGGGATTCAACGGATAGTTCAAATCTCCCATCAGGATGTGACGCGTGGCAGAACAATGCTGATTTTGGAATCTACGGTGCTGATCCGTTCACCCCTTGCCCTAGTCGACTCAGTGTCCGATGCTCTCCCCCGTCTGATCTTAACCGAGTCATCTTCTCCGATTCTCAGAAGAGTCCCAGCCTTCCTCAAGTCCCATCGTGGACCCCACCACCACCACAACCACAACAACCTCCGTCTCCGCCGGCAGTACCTAAAGACGCCAAGCCAGCTAACCTAGCACAACCAAGCCTACACAAAAACGAAGTCGCTGGAGTCTCATCTAGCTCACCTGAAATCGAGTCCGCACCACCGCTCCTTAGAAAGCTTCTCGATTGTGCTCGTTTAGCAGAATCCGAACCCGATCGAGCCGTGAAAACCCTGATTGGACTCAGGAAATCTGTTTCAGAACACGGAGATCCAACTGAACGAGTGGGCTACTACTTCTCTGAAGCCCTATATAGCAGACTGTCAGTACAAGCAGAGAAAAGCTTGACCATGGTTCAAACCACTTCCGAAGACTTCACGCTCTCTTACAAGGCTCTAAACGATGCTTGCCCCTACTCAAAGTTTGCACACTTAACTGCGAACCAAGCGATTCTCGAAGCCACAGCCACGGCAACGAAGATTCACATAGTGGATTTCGGAATCGTTCAAGGAGTTCAATGGGCGGCACTTCTACAAGCTCTGGCTACCCGGCCCAACGGAAAGCCCACCATGATTCGGATCTCGGGAATACCCGCTCCAGCTTTAGGGACTTCTCCAGCTGCTTCGCTTTTCGCAACCGGAAATCGGCTCCGCGAGTTCGCGAATATTCTCAAACTGAACTTTGAGTTCGAACCGGTCTTGACACTGATTGAAGAACTCAACGAGTCGAGCTTCCGAGTCGAACCGGACGAGGTATTGGCTGTGAATTTCATGCTTCAACTGTATAACCTATTAGACGAAACCCCAGTGGCCGTCGAAACGGCTCTCCGTTTGGCCAAGTCGTTGAATCCAAAAATCGTTACTTTAGGGGAGTACGAAGTGAGTTTAAACCGGGTCGGGTTTTTCAACCGGTGCAAGAACGCGTTGAGATACTACTCGGCCGTGTTCGAATCACTGGAGCCCAACTTGACCCGAGACTCGCCCGACAGGATCGAAGTGGAGAGACTATTGCTTGGTCGTCGAATAGCTGGTGTGATTGGACCAGAGGAACCGGAAACCAAGAGAGAGCGTATGGAGGACAAGGAGCAGTGGAAGGTTTTGATGGAAAGTTCCGGTTTTGAACCGGTGGCCCTCAGCCATTACGCAGTGAGTCAAGCTAAGATACTTTTGTGGAATTACAATTACAGTTCCGCGTATTCTCTAATTGAATCGCCACCTGGGTTTCTATCTCTAGCATGGAATGATGTCCCACTTCTGAATGTTTCTTCGTGGAGCTGATGGATTTGGCTTTTTGGCCTCAACTTGGTAATTGGTTTCCACCAGTTCTTTTTTCTCTGTTGTGGAACAATATTTTAGTATCTATACACGCCTCTACGTTTGACGACCGGACTATGGAACTTACTCATGGTTTTTAGTTAAAAGTTACAGTTAGTGTTCATTGCAATCTAGCATTAAATACTGCATTCTAAACCCTGTTGAAAATTGTTTGTTGCTTTTGCTGTTTGTGCTTAGTTTTTTTGACTTATCAACGTTATTAATGTGGTTTCTGTACTTTTTTTTTTCTTTTTTTGTTGGGGTTTTGTAACTTGTTTGGTACTTTTGAGTATGGAAATTGTAAAAAAGGGGGGGGGGGGGGGAATTGGAAAATCAAGGGGGGAAATGAAAATTGTATCTTTCCCTTGGTGTCAGTATTTCTATATGTAAAGTTTGAATCGTAGATATGATTTTAGTTGAATCTCACTGTTCATAAACCTGAACTGAAGGTATAAGTCATTTTCTCTCATATTCTGCATAGATTGTTTGATTTTATAAGCTGCAGAAGGCAGTTAGTTTGCTTAATTTGTACATGAAAATGATTGCTTGTAGAGATTTTTTGCGTATATATAATCGGTTCTCTAATGTGAAAGAGGCCTCCAATAATATGAATTTTGCTGATGGCCAAACTATCTTTCCACTCCGCGTTACAGTCTTCTTTGGCTTCGTCTAAGATTTGCACTGACCCTGCCATCATTTTCCTTAAAACCCTTGCTGAGGGCCCTTTTGCCTTGCCTGCCAATTATATTTCTTTATGAGTCTAGGGGACGACCAGACGATTCTGCTCTTGAATAGCTTTAATGCCTGTACCTCTCATTCTGCAATCAATCTCTCTCACACTCTCTCTGCTTACCGTCTTTTGGTGTAACACATTATTAGGGAAAGATGAACCAAGCCTCATCTCTGACCCGTAGGAGTCTATATGGGCCAGTGCATGACAAAGAAAGCAGTGGACTGCATGACATTTGCTGTTTATGGTCCGAGTGATTGTGACTTCTCGTGGTCATTGTAAAATACATACTTGAGTACTTTGAAATTTTATTTGAAAGGAGGGTCCCATACACCTTTGTGAGGTCTGGTATGTGTCCCCTTCAACCTCTTGGCTATTTATCACAATTGACAACCTCATACAGCACCGGGCCTATGAAGACGATTCGGCCCTAAGTAGAAAAATCCATTCCAACAGCTTCGGTCGTTCCTTTTGAACCTGAAAATGAATACACAATAACTTGAGGAAGATACTATTTTTGGGGTTATCTTTCAAGATTATCATTTTTTTTTTTTTTTTTTTTTCATAAAAAGGTTTGGAATTCTTGATTCACGTTAAGATCCGATCTTAAAGGTTTGCGTCCCATTTGGCCATGATATTTAAGATTTCAATTTAGAAAACAATCTCCACCTTACATCTTCTTTATGTGACCAGGTCCAAATCAGTTTGTAGTAGGAAATCTCTGACCGTGTTTGGTCCCAGTGACCCACGCTGTACGAGTACCAGACCGGAGGTGGACCACTTATTTTTGGCGGTAACCTAGCATCCCAAAGTTATCTTGATTTATACTATAATTTTGTGTAAGTAGCTGACTAAAATGGAAAATTCCGCAATGAAATTTAATAAGATTCATTTGAAACCAAGTTCATTGTCTCTTATTCCTCAAAAAAAATAAAAAAAATAAGAAAAAGTTCATTGTCTCTTGACTCTCTTCTTTTCAAAATTAAAGTTCATTATCTTTCTATAATTTTTTGGTAAACAAGGAGCAGCGCAAACTATTGCCACATTGGCAAGTATAGCCTGAATGTACTGTGGTCATTATGGTGTTTTACATTGTGAGACACTTAGAGACATTTAAAAATCGAATGGCTTTTAATATTTATATAAACTAAACAAAATCAAATATCATTTCTCTCATATTTAGTTTAAAAGTTATAAAAATTAAGAATTGAAATGAGAGGGTATGTTAGTACTGACTGTGTTAAAACACCCAAAATGCTATTTTAGCAAACTAAACGACAAAAAACAAACCCCATCCAATGTGCTAAATGTAAAAAAGAAATGCAATAGTTCTACAATATTATTACTAATCTATTGCTAACACAAGTAAAAAAGAGCCTTAACTACCCGTTCATGCCATGTTTGGAGTTTCTACGCATAAATCAGAAGTTCTTTGTTTCGTAACGATCAAAATAAACCATCCACAAGATAAAGATAGTACTTAATTATTGCCGTGCAAACTATAATGTACAAGATTCCTAGATTGACAATTTCGGATGTTATTTAGGTTTGGAACCCTCTCTTTTTCCCCCTCTCAAACAAATCAAAATGATTGAAGTTTTTCTATTTTGAATAGTGCTAGGTCTAATTCCTATTACTTTTGTTAGATTATTCATAACCGCAGTAAACTATTACTAATAGCAATTACTCTAGTACCTTGCTACTATTTTTTTATTTATTGATTTCTCTCTCATCTCTCTCTTGGCCCTTTGACTTTCCCCTTGGAGCTCTCTCATCTCTTTCGCGACAATGACAACTCTCATAATGGTGTCAAAGGATTCGTGGGTCATGGTTGATTTGCCTTTGGGTTCGTGGGTTCTGGTGTTGATATGTTCGATCATGGTTGTTATTGGTTCGGGTTGATTTGGTTGATCACGAATGGTCTCGGATCTTTCCTTTTTGGTCTCAGTTGATTTGTTTGATCACAGTGATGGTTGAGTTTGGTTTGGATTAATCAGGGTTTTTTATTTATTTTTTTTATCTATCTATGGTGGGATGTATGATATGTTGTTGAATGATGTGAAAAAAATAGCATGAATAACTTTTTTTTTTTTTTTTGGTAACAAAGTATAGGTGACTTTTTGTTTTTGGTGTGCTAATCGTGTTTTTTTTAAGCACACCAAGTATTAAAATGCTCCCATTGTTATTTGAAACCATTCATTCAACTTCAAATCTTAGGGACCCAGATGTGCTGTATTCAAAGACTTGACGAAATCGTTTAGCACAAACGTGACAAATCGTTCATCCATGAGAGAATTTGACGAAAAAAAAAAAAAAAGCAATAGTAGATAAATACCATAAAGTCTGCATAGGCACTGTTCTATAGCTCCCCAAGAAATTGCACAGTTGTGGAGTAAAATCAATGGCAATTTACCCAAGTACGATTACCTCTGCGAGCTCTGTTTCTTTTTAGGCGTAGCTTGAGGGTTTCAGACTCTCTGACCACTCCATTACTCTCCGTATTTCAAAGCCAGTAATCATAGCGTCACCATAAAAGGTCGTATTGGCAAGCGAGTCGTGAAAAGGAGGTCAAAGACTGATTTTATGTGACATATCTATCGGTGATTTTATCACTGCTCTTGACAGACACGGTTCGTTGAGTAATGATAGGACACGTAACTTAGCACAAATTTATGCTAGTGATCGGTAAATATGTATTTTCACGTGGCCCACAATCTCACTTTTATCCATCAAAATTAGCAATTGTGACACAAAAATATGAGAAATTGGAGTAATATTATTTATAATTTTTTGAAATAAATATGAATAAAAATATATGTAAAAATATATATAATATTATTTAAAAATTAAAAATAAACATTTAAAATTGTCTAAGTCCTACGTGTCTTTGAAATTAATCTTGTTCTTTTTTGTTTAATTACCTTTTTTTTTTTATTTGCTTGATGACGTAATCGATGCAGCAACGGTCTCATGGTCCCACCTTAATACTTTATTGAGACATTGAGGTTTGTTTGTAATTGTACTGTCGTTTTCAATGACGTGTCCGTCAATAGCGATAGACTGCGCCTCTATAGTCTATATTAGTGTCACCACTTTCCCACGGCCCACCACCAACAGTCTCCGGCTCGGCCAAAAATAGCTATAGTCTATACTAGGGTCACCACTCACCCACAACCCACCACCTACGTTCTCCGGCCCAGTCTTAAATAGTGAAGGAGCTGCTGTTCTCTCAGCTAATTTGTGTCCCCATAAAATTTCTCTTTTCTGAAGAGAAAGTACACAAATCAATATAGTGACAATAAAACTTTCTACAAATAATTTAGTTTAGGGCCGGGTTAACCTATATTCTTTAGGACTTTTTTTATTTTTGATGGCCAAAATAGGTGAGTGGGGGTGATCATTGTGCCAGACTCCCATGGGCGTGACCATTAGAGCACTCACCCATTAGAAAATGTTTGATTGAGCCATAATCATAGCTATCCGAGATGACAACATATCTCATCCTAGTCCCACAAGAAGGATAGCACTCTTGGGCTAGCTGCAAGGGAGAATTTCCACGTTCCACTCATTAGGGTTTGAACATGGGACTTCAAGCAGCGTTGCACTCTTGCATTCACACCAAAACCACCATTCTCACCATTCTCGGTAGTTTCAGGACATATATTAATTATCTATTTTATAATTTTTTTAATAAAAAATTGAAAAAGTTGTCAAAAAGTTCTTCACTTTTTCATATATAGTTTCATAAAAAGTTTGTCACCTTAGAGCATACATTAGTAAATTCCTATTAATAACTGCGGCATTTGTGCATTGCACTCAAAAAAAAAGAAAAAAAAGAAAAGAGAGAGAGAGAGAGAGTTTGACAGCACTTCAATTGAGGCTCAATTGATCAAAATTCGACTGCAACTCGATCAAGACTCCCTTGATAATTATAAAAAGAACAAAAAGTCTTGTGGCTAACTTGTTTTAATTCCATAAAATTGGTTGGGCTCATAATTCTATACCCTACTTAATCAAGTATAATAAGAGACTGTTTTGCAAGACTTTGAGGGAGGACAGGGGGGGGGGGGGGCGGGCGCCATGGCCGCATGGCCTTTCCAGCTTCTTGAAAAATCAGTTTATGCATGTATATATTCATGAGCATAATAAACAGTCAAGTACAATCAGACTCAATGTACAGAATTCTAAAGCTTAAATTCACAGAGTATAGGATCAATCTAGATTCTAAAATTAATCCAGCGAGCAACAAGATTTATTAAAAAAAAAAAAAAAAAAAACACTTATTACGACCTCACTCACTTCATGATATTATAATATTTAAGAAGAATTAATCATAAATAGCTTTCAAGGCATAGAAACCATGAATATCTACCTCACGGCTCAAGCTATGTATTTTCATAATTAGAATTAAACACTCAAAATACAAAATTTTGATTTCCATTAACAATAGGCCTATTTTGATTTCCTATATCTAATGTTTCATTAGTACGTAATGCTTCTTTCACAATCACATGTACATGTTTAAGAATTACGTTTGAATGAAGAGAAAAGAGAGACAAATCTCCCAATATAATGCAAAATATGGCCGCAATGGCTGGATTTAGAGGTGATATATGATCTTTATGATATAGCTAGCATGGAAGCTCAACAAAGAATTGAATTAATCTATTTTAATTTTGTGTCGAGTGTTCCGAGTTAGATTTCAAATCTACTTTAATTTTAGAGAAATACTATGTCCACAATATTCTTATAATACTTTTATAACAAATCATAGGTGGTAAGTTGTTATTAGTTCTAATTTGAATCCACAACTTAAATTACTTTTTAGTCCATCCATAACAGCCAATAACAATTAACAACATACCACTTAAGATTTATCGTGAAAATGTTGTGAACATAACATTTCTATATCTTAATTTTATGTCAAATCTTCCCTTAATTTAAAACTACTACAAGGCCATTTAAAAGTACTTTGAAGCCCATTTGATAACTATTTTCAATTGATTTGAAACTAATTCAAATTGTTTTACTAGAACTTATCGTCAAGACAAATATAAACTTCAGAGAAATTTTTATTATGCTTTAGAAAATCATATGTGCCATTTCAACATATTTTTACAATGATTTTATAATTTTTAGAATTGTTTTTTCTTATTTAAATTAAGCTTTCAAGACTAAGCAAAATTTTCATAATACTAAATGATATCCTCTTTCTTTCTTTCTTTTCTTTTCTTTTTTTTTTTTTTTTTTTTTTTTTTTGGCAAAACTTCAAATGTTGGGAAATTTCTGATGATCAACCGAAAGAACAAACAAATAATTTATGAATAAAGGCTAGCTCAAAGGCAAGAAACTTTGTTGTTATTTGACAATATTTTCTCTATAAATGATGATGCTAAAGGGCTACTGCAAATTTGTTTTTAGGATAAAACTAAGTCAAGAATTATTCAAGTATCATTTTTGAGAAATTTTTTGTGAATTTCTATAGAATGTTGAAGTGCTCTCACTTAAAAATTAGATATGAATCACTATTTATAAACAAAAAAACGTTCACAAAACTCACTAGCTGTTTGAAACACTTTAAAATTTGTCTCATAAATTCTACAGGAAAAAAAAAAAAAAAAAACTTTTGCATATCTTGACCAATCGATATTTAATTATTTACACTTCGATTGAACAAACTTTAATGACTCGATCAATTGACCTACAATCCTGGCTGGTATTGAGCAAAACAGAAAGGTACTTCAAAACTAATTAAACAACACTTGTACTATCCTTCATTCGAACAATACTAGATTTTACTTTATTACAATTCTCTCCACTTTACTTTTCAAATTATATTTAGTTATACATACTACTACCTACTTGTATATGTCTATATGTACAACAAAAGGAACACATTAGTATCAACCTTAGTTAGAAATGATATAAATATATGTATTTATATATATATATATAATTTAATAAGTACTTTTAAAAAGTGATTGAGATTCTCTTAATGGCTATAGATACTTGCAAATTGTTCAAGTTCGCTAACTGTTGACGTACTTGACAGTTTTCTCAATGCCATATGAAATTTAGGATTTATTTTAATAAGTGACATACTGATTTTTAAAATAACTGTAATTATTTAGCTGGATGTACAACTATATTAGAAAGCGCAACCTACAAACATGTTTTGTAATTTATACAAGTAGAAGGCCTGTGACTATGTACAAGGCATACGACCTATAACCTAATGACTGCTAACAGCCTCTCCCTTAAACTAAACATAGGTTCCAACGAGATAATGGAAGCAAAGACTTAGTTCGCTCGTGAAAATGAAATGCTTCATTATTATATGCCAGTGCGATATGTACTGCAGGCATAGAAGTTTAAAGGACAAAATTGGCAAATGTCATTTTCGGGCAAAAAAAGCAACATTATGCCCTATTTCCTAAATTAATTAGGGAAATTTTCCTCTTTTGAAACTCGATTTTCTCAAAATTGAGTTAAAAAAAAAAAAAAATTCCTAGAGCCCTATAGTGGTGTTTTAAGAAGCTTATAGTAGCGTTTTGTAACTCAAACTCCATGAACTCTAAGTTATAGGTAAAAAAAAAACTTGCATGGAACTCAAGTTTCAAAACGCCACTATAGATCCTTAAAACGTCACTATAGGCTCCTTAAAACGCCACTATAGGGCTCGAGGAATTTTTTTTTTTTTTAAACTTGATTTTGAAAAAATCGAGTTTTAAAAAATGGACATTTCCCTAATTAGTTTGGGAAATGGGGCAAAATGCTGTTTTTTTTGCCCAAAAAGGGCATTTGCCAATTTTGTCTGAAGTTTAAAGGCAATATTGCCAAGCAGTAACTAAACAGTAGTTCACCGACGATTGGTAGGATATCTTGCCTAGTTTTGTAAGGTCTATAATTGGTGTGTGCATCATTGCATCAAACCACTCAATCCATTGAAACAACCCTCCTATGCGAATTAGAGTGGGTGGCAGGTTGATTTTTTTTAAATTCACAGAAACCATGCTATATATATATATATATATATATATATATTCATCATTTCATCTCTCTTTAATATTCAACTCTCTGCGAGAAAGCATGATTGCCTTCAAATGATTCAGAGGAAAATACAATTAAAAAAAAATTATTCGTAAATGCTAAAATAACTTTTAAAGTTTAGTATGCAACACATAACTAAAGCTAACCCGCCAAATTCACTAAGTGGAAACCACCCAAAGTTTCCAACGACTAGTCGTATTTTGAGGTTGAAGGTTCGTCGGTGGTTTGAAATTTTTCCAACTTGCCAATGGTGGTTGCAATTTTTTTCCCCAACCTACCCATTTCGACTCACGCACAATCCTAGTCTATAAGCAACATGGGTATTATACAAAATCAAGGGTGGAGCGAAGGGGTCGAAGGGCCCCCCTGCCTTGCCTAAAAATCCCCTCCCCATTTTCTATAAACTAGTTTATTTTTTCTTTTCTTTAAATTTTTTTATGTGTCAAGCTTAATTGCATAATATAGAAAAATGTTTCCTATTTTATCAGTGTTTTTAATGTCAAAAAATTATTAAAAAAAATTAAGGATTAAAAAAATAAAGTAAAGAAGCAAAATATATATATATATATATATATTGTAGGAACACGGTTTGCAGCCCAAGCCCAAGATATATGAGATCTTGGCCTAATGAGCCCAGTACAATAAATTTGTAAGGAGTGGGTTGAAAAACTAGGCCCTAATGAATTTGACAACAACTATAAGGATTTAAAAGATGATCAAGCAAGAACAAAGAAAATAAAGCTGAATGAATTCACTATCCGATGAGGTATTTTTCCATACAAATCAATAACAGTTGAGTACAAGTATAATTTTGATTGCTATAGTATTCTTTCTCTATTTTTCCGATCCCCTCCTCATGAAGACTCTCTTACATTATATTGTTCATTATGGGCCATTTTGATCCTACACTTGTTGATCATTTGAACCATTACTTGAGTACCTGTCCCATCAGACACCCTCTCTGGCTTTCTGTGAGTGGTGGTAGCCAAGGTAGCACTGTTTAGGGGTCTCCTCAACATAAATGCGGCCAGAAAAGTAGCTGCAGTGCATTCAATGCGGTGGTAGCAGCTTTCCCTTAGATATGTATGAGTTCCCATCTATTTTGTATGCTTACGATGCACGTCCTTATCATTGGAGTTTCCTGAAATGTCACCCTGATTAATGAAATGTATATTTGAACCGGATTTATCATGTTTGAGGAGAAAATTCCTCCTCAGACCATCTTCAACTCATTTTTTGCTTACAATACTCTAAATTTGTATCACCTATAGTTATTTATTCCTCCTCGGACAACTCATGTCCTCAGCCAAGGCCAAAGGCCCAATGGATAATTTGAGCCTTCAACCCCACATATATAACTGAAGATAAAATCTACAAAAGAAAAAAAAAATTTACCTTTAAAAGGGTCGAGAGTTCAAATTATTTATATGTTAATTTATTATTTTTTCATAAATATGATTGTATTATAAGTAATAAAATATTAACATAACTATATAATAAACTCTATAATTTGATATTATTTTAAAGTTTAACTCTAAAATTTCATATGCACAAAATGGCTTAAAATTGTTATGATCTAATTTTTATAAGCTTAATGGATATATTAACATAAGTTTTACTTAAAGTTTATTTAATTACTAAAAACCATTGCATAATAATTATAAGAGGAATTTTGATAATGAAAAAAAAAAATCGTCACAACTTATTCATATGTAAAAGTCATTACAAATAACCACAATATATTAGATATGTTATATTTTTATGGGTTTTATAACATTAAAATGGCACTAACTATTACATGAGTGTTCTGGTAGGGGGAAAATCTGTTGCATGATTTTCATTTTTTTTTTTTAAATCTAAATTGGTCTTAAGTATTATATGTGCATGTGTGCACATGCACAATATGTGTATCTATGTAAATCCACAAGTATATAGAATATACATTTCAGAGCATTCACATCAATTCATGCAAAAATTTCAGTCTATTCCAGTATAAGAATCTATTTTTTCTATTTTACATACTTACTTTTCAAAATACTTCTGTGGGGTCTAATGATTTGAGGCCCTGGCCCATTTATTCATTGGGGCCCAAGGCCCGAGCTGAGGAGGGTTATAGCGTAGGATAGATAATAAAGTACAAAATAGTCCTGGGACACAGCCGAGGACGAATCAGTCCTCGGCATGTCCGAGGTCCCCGTGGAAGGAAGGACAAAAACGGAACAGAAACAATCTGGAAAAAATCTAAAAATATCTATGTCAATAGGGAAGGACACCCTGGATAATTTGACGACCAGGGAAAGCTGCCCTTACTGCCATTTAATACTCTGCACCTGACAGAGCCATACTCTCCAACTTTTACAACCACCCCCAACCACTCTGGGTATGGGCTGATGGGACAAGTATCAGTCTTGGAATGTCGATCCTACACGTGGATGAAGGATAAGGAACACAGGCTAGTATAAAAGGAAAAATAAGCAATCCAGAAAGGGGGCTGGGAAAAATAGTCAAAAACTAGAGCCTCCCAGCCCGCCTCCAGGAGAAGGACTCTCGAGGCGAACACAATTTAAACCATGTATGAACACCACGAAAAACCCACCGTTTGGTGACCAAGGCCTAACCTTTCAAACCCACGCTCTACAAATGATATTGTTTGGGCCTTTTTACGTACGAACCCAATACTGTTACGGGTCGTTAAGAATCGTGTCCTTATAACTTCATATTAGATTATCTATTTTATATTGCATTTCATTAAATCATCAATTTTTCTTGATTGTTTTTAATTGTTTCTTTTTTTCACACATAACAATCACCGCCAACTTTCTTCTTTCATCCTTGAGATACTTAAAGAAAGAATAAACAACTAAATGCAAAATAAATAGCGTCTCTATAAATTTACATGATTGCTGTAGTAAATTTATAAATTTACACAATTATACATATGCTAATATGAGTTATTTTTAGGTAAAATTATGTAAATTCTACACTTTTTTTTTTCTATTATACATAAACTAATGTGAATTCTACTGTTAGTTATAAATTTAATTTGCTACCTAAACTCTTAACTCTGCCACCGCAAGTAATGGGTCACGGCCTATGAATTACAATATTACCTGCAACCAAGCTACAACCTAATGATTGCTAACATTATTAATTAATTCATTATTAGTTGACAAGTGTTTTTTTTTTTTTTTTTTCCTTTTGTATATTTGTAACAGTATGTGAAACCAGGATTAATTATGAAAGCTAATGATGCAACTGCTGAACTGGTGCGAATCTGCTGCTGGCAATGATTTGTGATAATAGAATGTTTCTCACCTACAAAAAATGTGGAAATAATAATAGAACGTTGAAGACTTGAAGCTGCTGTGTCCATTTGTAACAGGGCTGGCTGTGCTTTTGGATTCAATAGGCCATGAATCCTAGGCCCTATATTGTTGTTGGGCCTAAAACCCCGTCTCTTTACACAGTCTCATTTTGGACACAAACTAAAGAAAATGGAAAATTTCACGAACAGGGGAAAGGTGAACCTTATGTCATGCCATAATTAATTGAATACAAATTTCCTTAATCAATTTTTTTTACCATTTTGTGTTTTACTAATCATAATTTGTTTTACCAACCACAACTTATCATGTGAATGCTTTTTTTTTCCATTTTCAACTCTAGTTATTTTATAAAGAAAGTAAAACCAATACATGATAACTTATTTAGTGGAATATAGAGTGGTATACAAAAAATAGTACATAAGATTTGTATTAGTTGAAAGTCTTTCCTTTCTACAGCAAAAAGCATGAGTGGTTTTAAATACTCAATATCTTCACCTACACAGAAAAAATATTTTGTATCAAATGATACCACATCATCCATAACAAAATTCAATAAATGTGAAACATGTCAACAAAAAATAACTAACCCACTAACATGTGTGTGCAAAAATAACTACCCACTAACACATGTCTATGTCATTCAATTATTAATGGGTTAGTTATTTTTTATTGACATGCCTCACACTTATCTATACTACTATTTAAGGGGTTTCCCCTCTTTGGATTCTTCATTTTTTTAGTTCAAAAATACCCTTACACCCCTATATTTAATTAGAGATAAAATTAAAGGACAATCCAGTAAAAATGCAACTCTAACTCTCACTAAAACATTACCTAAAAAATAGGACAACTTTTTTGTTAATTTTAAAAGGGTCATGCTAACGACTACCCTAACAATCCATTTTAGGAAAGTTTTGACATCACTTTTATGGGAAATGAAAAAAGCTATCAAAACATTAATTGTTTTTTTTTTTTTCCATAAAAAATTTCTTTAACTAGATTTTTAATCAGTACCCTAAGAACACTCATTAACATTTCTCATTTTAAAATTATTTTATTAACTTATAAATTAGATTCTCAAAATAAAAATTAATTAAATTTTAATATCCCTTACATAATATTATTAGATATCAAATACGTTCTGGCCGACACAAAGTTAGGTACGCACGTAGAGTCGTCAGGAAATGACATTTGGTCGAGAAAAAATGTCATGTTGCGTGGCCAGAGGACCACGTAGCAATACTCAAACGCTCTTTCTTTTTGCTGAAAATACTCAAACGCTCTTAAAACATGACTCGTGTGCAATTACATTCAACGTGTCACCACCTAGAGTCAGCTGGTTTCTAAATCCTCGTGGTAAGAAGTAAGAACAGGAATGGTCCCTTGGAATCGGATATCATTGCTGACTATTTCTTTTTATTGCAGGTTCATCATTTTGTCTGCATGTATATTTAACTATTTAAGCAATAGTACGGTACCATCCAAAGAGCCATTAACATGAATAACGCAATCAGATTAACTCGAACGTATCCACCAACTTTGCTTTCAGTACCTCTGCCACAACAGAAAGCGTCTGGAATCAAATTCAGGAAGATCACAAGTATGTCAACCCAACCTGAGAGTAAGCAGAACAGGGACGAGGTCCAGAAGGGTCTGAACCCAAATCAGAAAACTGGGTAAGGTTTTTTTTTTTTTTTTCTAATCCATTATCCATTTCATATATATACTGAAGTTTTTTAATTGTAAGTTGAATTTTTTTATTAGTGTTTGAAATTTGTTGTTGCGTATGTGTGGGAATAGGAACTTGATGTCTCATTCGTTTGGGGATGGATACGCCACCAGGTCAGATGAGGAAGGATTTGGTGGAATATATGGAGAGAACCAGTCTTTTCAGAAGCCCCAGAAGGATGAGCCTATCCATGAAAATCACCCTGGTAAGCCACAGTTTAACTTGTTAACCATCAGTATATCTGGTTGGTGCTTCAATATATAGTTTTATAAGCTTGTTTATAAGACCTAAATACATCCAAATAGGACCAAATACCCCCATTAAAACTCCCACAGCTATTTATAGCCCACAGCTATTTATAGTTTTATATGGTTTGCAATTGCTCTTTTTCTCTCATACAATCCTAATTAAGATTTTTGGAATTGTACATATAAAGCTTATGACAAGACACAAGGAAGCGAAGTGAAGGAGAAGGAAAAGGCAAGGCACCAGACTAATGCAAATTCGTAGATACGGGCCATACGGCAGGCCCCTTCTCACCCTTTGGGCCTTCGGCCATGGTCAATCATGTATGAGACCTGTTTAATTTGTGGGGGCTTGTGTTCCCTCTAATAATTAACTACGTCGCTATGTATTAATGTTCACCGGCGAAGATTTGTTTTTGTCTTTGTTTTTCTTAATAAATTTTGACTTTTATTTGTGGTCTAAATCATGGATGTTGTATATGTTGGAGACTTATTTTGCAATAGAAAAATATCCTAAATATTTCTTTTTTTACTAAATATATTCTGAATATTAGTACTTAAATTCATTGAAAAGTCACACCTTGCAGACTTAACCAACCATAGGATTTAGGTCCTAATTAATCTCAGAGGCTACAAACACTAAACAACAGGCTTGTTCAAATTAAGAGAATAGTAGGGAATTTTTGTACCATAGAATTCTACTGATGTTTAAAAGTGAAGTTATTACTTGACAATTTTATAAGGAAAATCCCCCATGGTTATACGAGTCCTAGCAATATGTTCTTGTTCCGGAAACCAGGGGCCCATTTGGTTCTGTTGTTAAGCTATAGTTTTCAGTATTTAAATACCACAACATGTATTTTCATAATACTTTTTTACTCACGTGTATTTTCACAACACCTAAATTAACAAATAACATCAATGCTAAAAATCGTTTATCAAACGGCCCTAGAAGTCTGTAATAATTGTGTTGAAAATTCGCATGTTTTCCCATTTGTGGCCTATTGATTAGTCTAATAAAAAAGCTTATGAATCTTGAACCTTTAATAGAGTAATGGTGCCAATTTTATGCCAATTGATGATGCCGAAAAAGTCACCAGTGAGCCACAGGTACTTGCGCACTCGAAATAGCACCTGCACAACACAAAAGAGAAGACCTTGCAGAGAGCACTGGTGTGGTGTCGGCCAAGTACCCTCCGAAGGTCAAGTTAGAACTTCTTACAACTCTAGAGTGTTAGAGAGAGGTGAATTATGCGTACCTTGGCTAGTGAGGGTATTGGGGCTTTTATAGTAATAGAGAGTTGACATCTTTTTGTTGCTGTAGAAGTCTTTTCCTTATAGGAGTTTCTTTTGAGCATATTTGGCGGGATCCTTTCCTTATAGGAATCCCTTTGAGTAGCACCTAACATGGAGGGCAAGATTTTTCCTTATATATGCAATCGTGGGCACCAAGCAAACTACTATAGAGACCGTCAGCTTATTCAAGACCGTCAGGTTTACAGGTGTTAGCTTATTGAGACTGTCAGTCATTTGATTCTGTCAACCGACTCCCTTTACTGCCCTTATTAGATCTCTCTAAATCGTTAGCTTATAACGGAAAGTGATGGTTTTGCTTGCTCTTTGCCGTCAGCTTACAATAGAAGCTGACGGTTTTGCCTGCTTACTATTTTTGCCCATATCACCAATGAAATTTAGAGAGGTGAGAGGTCCAAGCCCCTCTCTTAACATAAATTGAGTTCAAGCAAAGAATGAAGAATGTAAGGCAGTTAGAGGGAGCAAAAATCAAAAGAACTAACGAAACCATTTGAAAGGCCTGTCCCATCTTTCCAAATTGTCAACCACTCCATGGACAAAGCCAGCCCATCTTTTCAAGGCGTGAGCCACCCCCATAGACAAAGCTGGGCCTTCTTTCCAAAGTGTGAGCCACTTGCCTGACTAACACCCCAAATCAAATTCAAAATATTTTCCAAACTGTTTTCAGGAATTTTTTTAGGTGTTTTGAGAAGTTGTTCTCCAAAATTGTGTCCTAAAGTCCGTTTGGTAAAATAAGAGAGGTAGGGAGAGAAAATTATTGGAGTGTTTGCTCTGGTTGATTTGTGGAAAGAAAATTGGTAGGTTTCAAGTATACTTTTTTTTTTCTTTTTCTTTTTTTAATTCACAAAAATGTTTTTTTTTTTTCCTTAAAGTGAAAAGAAAATAAGAAAGAAAACTTGGAGCCGTGCTCATAGGGGGTGTTTGGTGTTGTTGTTTAAACAACAGTTTTTAGTATTTAAATACTGAAACATGTATCTCCATAACACTTTTTAACCCACGCGTATTTCCAAAACAGTTAAACAACTATACTAGAAATCTCTTACCAAATGTGCAACTGTGCAAATGTTCAGCTGTGCAAATTTTGGTTTTATCAACATTATCTGGCTTCCCTTTCCTTTTTTGGCCTTTTTCAATGTTGTCTAGGTCTTAGTCTCAAACGTTTTTTTTTTTTTTTTTTTGGGTGTTCATTCATTTCTTTCTTTACTAGTTTCGCATAGGGTAGGGGGGGTTTTATAGTTTTGGGCATTGTTATTGATACCGTTCCGTTCCGGCTGAAACGGCCGAAATTTTTTGTACCGATATGCAAACCGGTACCAGAATACCCCCTGTTCCACCTTGGGTCAAATTTCGGGAAGTTTCGGGTCATTCCGGTCAATTTCGGCAAATTTCGGCCGGAACAGGATTTGGCCTATTATTTAAAAAAAAATAATAATAAAAAAAAAAATTAAAAAAAAAAACAGTAAAGGTCCAAAATACTTACAAAAAATCCTCCGGAGATAAAATGATATGGCTCATGTAAGGTTTAGGAATTAAAATTGGTTTTTGGGTTTCTGAAAGGGAGATTGGATTTGGTTTTGGGTCTACGGATAGAGAGAGAGGTGTTTGTATCAAATAGCCATAGACCTCAGTTACTGGATCTAAAGCCGCTTTGGGGTTACATGGAGAAAGAAAGAGAGGTCAAAGAAGAAGAAGACAAGGCGTTGGTGGCAAATAAGAAAAGGAGAAGGAGAAGAGTTTGACAGAGGACTTGTGAAAGAAATGAGAGGATGAGAAAAAAGAGAAGGACACAAAAAAAAAAGGGCAGTGTTTATGTGTGTCAGCTGTCATGTAAGACAATGTATAGAAATAAAAATTAAATTAAAGTTGCACAATTATTAATATAATATTTTTACATAAATGTTAAATTGATGTTAAATGTTTTGTATTATTTGATATTTAGTTATTGTCTTGTAAATTTTCTTATTGTGTGATGTTCAATTGATGTTTAAGACTTAAGAGTTAAGACTAAATGATTTGTATTATTTGATATTTATTTATTTATTTATTAGAATTGACAATTTTATGTTCTACAAGAATATATATAAATTATTTTTTAGGAACCCCGAAACACCCTGAAACAGTACGCTGAAATTGGCCGGTACTGAAATATTCCATTCCACTGGACAAACCAGAACGGAGTCCAAAACGGTATTAATAACAATGGTATTTTTGGGTTCTTGATTTTTTTTTTTTGGTGCTATTTTTCTTCTATAAAAATAAAGTATTCATTCATACACAATTTTAAAAAATAAAAATAAAAATATAATGTGTTACCTTTTTTATCTAATATGAATATGATGATAAATTTATACAAACTCTATTTTCTATCTTCTTATTTCTCTTCTTGACCAAATAAAACAATTTCCATCTCTCCACTTTTCCACCCTCTAACCAAACATAAAAGGAGATCAAAATATCTTCTATCTTCCCACTTTTTTTCCCCCTTCTCCCCATTTTTTATCATCCCATTTTTCTATCCTTTCAATCAAATGGACCCTCAAGTGTTTCCTCACCCCAATAAGTTTATTGGTACTTTTTTTTTCATACTAATTTTTCTTTTAAATAAATGTAATGACCAAAAGTTAGGGCAACCTAGCTCGAGATAACTTTTTTTTTTAGAAACAAACACACACACAAGGATTACTTTTCAAATCCTTGAGACAACCAAATAGAGGTAATGGTGACCCTATCTTCACTTACCTGTAGATCAATCAACATATGATTAATTACATTTAAGAATCATAGTTGTACGGCATATAGCAAGGGGCCCATTTCCCTGGGCCCAAGAATAGTTCCTGGCTATGGGCCAACCATCTCATGGACAACCATTAAGCAGGCCCATAGCATCAACTCTCCATCTGAGAGTTCGGTGAACGGCAATACAATCTCCTTAATTAGTAGGTGCACCAATGATGTTCAGTTGTATCTCGGCAGACCAAGAGTGCCTTAGGGGACTCCGTTACTGAGCAACCTTCGGTGATGGACACCAATCCCAATGTCTTAGTTCCTGCTCCCAACGAGGCCTACTTTTATCAAGAATAATCAAATTGGGCCCCACCTGCAAGAGTGGTATCAGAAGGAAATCATGACCCAATCCATTATCCTCAAGCTATACATACATAGGAGTAAAGGGGAAAAAGGGGGGGGGGGGTTAGAGAAGTAGGGGGTAAGATTGTGTGAATAACCAAGCACACGAAAGAGTAAGAGGGAGAGAGAGAGAAATGGAAATTGGTATCTGTATAGAGCCTTTCATTGAACCCGTCTAGAAGTTACCCATTGTAGGATTCTCAAAACCCATTAAATAAGTAAATTGTGAGCTCAGATACCAGGTCTACTCTGGTGTGGGATATTGGGCACGTACAATAGTGATAGTTATAATCATTATACCTCAATTAAGTCTATCCAATCAACCATGGTAAACCCACTTCCACCATATTGCTATCGCTACCCCCAATTTATGAATTTTTTTGCCTATCTCTATTACCACCATTGTGGAAGGTTAGGTATAGTGATGATTTGTCATGCCTCATTGATGGCCTACTTCCCCTTCTCACCCACAAGCATCCCCTTAGTGGCATTGTTATAACGTTTTCCTTGCTTTCTGGATGCGTTGACTTTATTTGTTGTCACTTAGTGAAATTATTAAAGTCAAACATTGATTTCTAAAAATTAAAATCAAATTTGATTAGGTCAAATAACATAATTTTATTATTGTAGCTAAACTCAACTGATGGCCACCTTTAACTTGCGACTATCCACATGTCAATCGAATTAGGTTTTTGGGTCAAGTCGATAATCAACTTGATCAGATTATGATATGAAAAAACACTTAACTTGTTGCCAACCACGGCTATACGAGTCCTCTATAGTTATGCATGACTTGGGAATTTTGATGATTGTATCGGTTGAATTTGCCTCATACTTGATAGTGTAGACGCATCATGGCAAAGCTACCATTTCTAGTGTAGACTTGCCAGATTTGGATGAGATTTTGTGCCATTGACTCACGACCACCCCTAAACCTAGGGTTATCCAAGAGTCAATCGAAGTCAATTTTAGGGTAAAGCTGACAAACTACTTGACTATGGTGGTATGAAAACACTTAACTTGCTATCGACCATGCGTATATGGGTACTCTCTATTGTCATCACTTGGGAGTTAATATGATTGGATTAATTGAAATTGCCTAAGAATTAACGGTGCTCATGTGTCCCGGTGAAACTATCATATATGTTAGAGACTTGCTAGATTTGGTTGAGATTATGTGCCACTGTTTTTTGGAGAGAGCCACTATTCTTTGTAAATCTAGCAATATCTTTGAAGAACGGTGGTTCACACCAAATAGAGGAGGAGGAGAATGATGATAGTTTTTGGATGGATTAATTAGAGCTGATTTTTAGACGCGATCTGTCACCCAACTCAAGATTATCAAATTTCCTTAGCATAGACACGTCATTGACCTACGTCGTGATCGGATCGGATCGCATTCGGATTCGTTTGGTAGGAAAACCTCGTGTTCCACGCAAGTGGCACGACAGCGTGTTTAACAAGGTCGGCCCCAGCTCGTCAAACGTGCTTATCGACAACGCTATTGAAAATTGACCTGTATCCAGCATGGAAAATACCAACGAGTCGCGACACAACAAATACGCAAACAAAGTCGTCGACCCACATACGTGGTCGCATAATAGCCGTCCATCTCCAAAACCATATTCAATCTCACCCGTCCACTTCGTAACCGTTCTCATATATAAACGATAGGGTGTGCATCCGTAAACCATTCATACATAAAATCAAGGTTTCTCATCCAGATCTATTCTGCGTGGCTTCTCTGCCACGCGTTTTGTTCTCGAATTCAGCTTGATCGCTCTGAGAGCTACAAGTAGATGGCAGCTTCAGCAGCTTAAACCAGCTGAACCTTCAGATGTTCTGGTTTGGCTGAGAGAGCTAATTCAAGGTTTGAATTCAAATCCACCACAATCTGATGTTGATAATTAGTTGCGTGAGCCTTGGATTGCTCATCCTTCGATTAGTTTCTGATTTATAATCAGCTCTATTATTTGTTTTCTCAGATCTCTCATATATTCGCCTAGCTTTTAATGGATCCGCTATGGTTTCGATTATAAGGTTTGTTACTCTGATTATTTGTTATTACTGAAATTTATCAACCGTGGAATGTTTCCTGTTTGCTATTTTTGCGAATACAGCACGACACGGAAAGTCGTCTTGGTTTGTCTAAGATCGTTGCAGGGATTTCAAATTTATGTATCAGGCACGCATGGTGCAATCGATGAGCTGCCTTTGGATCCGGAATCAGATTTCAATTCAATTCCCAATTCGCCTAAACTGCTGGCTCTGAGGGCATACATACGACACCAATATGAGAATGACTCAATTGTTGTTGGGCTGTGTCAGTGTGTGTGATGTAAATATTTATGAATGGGAAAGCAGAGAGGGATATTGGGATTTGGAAAATAAAAATTGTAAAGGGATGTATAAGATAGGTCGGGACGAAAGGCCCGAGTTGAGAGAGGGCTAAATCGTTCTGATTGATCTTTGTCATCCGACCTTTGCCATGACGGGTGCGCTTGCTTGGCAGGTCACAAAAAAAAGCATAATAAAAAAATTGATGTGTTTTTGGTTTTGAGGGAGAGATCGCACGGGGAGTTTGCCCGGGGTCTCTCCCACTCTGGTGTGTGTTCCCTTCCCTTCCTGCTATTTCTTTTCTTATTAAGTTCGCGACTCCAATGACTACTACTACTACTACCACAGGATGAGCTTAGCAACATCAGCAATTGATTCACTACTCGCGTGGTCTTGAGGTATACTCTACTAAATTCATTCCTAGTTGCAACGACACCAGTCAATTCTTTCAACATAGGGTAGGAGTGCAGAATAATACTTTTACTATTTGCTAAGACTGGATACAAGTGCTGCAGAGGCAGTTACATCTAGTTACAATTTTTTTTTTAACATAGTTTTACTTATAAAAATAAAATTATTAGCTAGTTCTATTAAGTAAAAACTGAAATAAATTTGCATGTTGGGTTCAAATGCCATAAAAAGCTATCATCATGGAGCGGGCTATGGTTCTGAAAACTTGAAAATGAAAATAAAAATAAAAATTAATTATAGTTGAATGGAAATATTGTCATTGGCAACTTGCTATAAAAGAAGTTCATCAATTCAACAATTCTGTTTTAAGTTAGCAATGGTTTCCCGAATAATATTGGAGAATCTAATTTTGCCCAAAGAAAAGTAGTGTTGCATGTTAGTGTATCAATTGATTATTTGATCTCCGATGCCCTAAAGCATAGCAGCCGTGTTTCAATTCTTTAATGTCTGTTTATTGAGAGATATCTTGCACTGTTGTTGTTGAAGATCATGAGGATTCTTTCAAATTTATGTTGGTTTCAATAGATATATGTCTGGACAATATTGCACTATTAGTCATGCATCAACTTAAAACTATCTCTCCTTTTAAAGATGTGGTTCCTCAATGATTTAAAGATGTGGTTCCTCAATGATATGCGGAGTGCTGATGATAATGTGTTAAGGCCTAATTGGCAGCAATACCAGCAAATTAATTGAACAAATTTCAGATACAATGTGCAATGTTTACCTTGTAAAGGCTGGCTCCACCAATATTTCTTGCAAATATGTTTATTTACTCTTTATAGCAATGGAGCATGCAGTTCTTTTGCTTTGCTTGTATATCAATATATCATGGAGTCCAATATGGACTGCTTGATTGCATCTTTGTATAAACTACTTGTCATCTTGCAAGGATGACTCATTATGTACTTGGTGGCCTTCCACTGCATTTTGCTTTTGTTGGAGAGCATCAATTACTGCTGTATTTGAGTCTTTTTGTGGGCTGTGGCGAGGCTGAATGTGGAAGCAGCATGAGGTTGTATTAGATGGTGTTTTGACAGTTGCAGAAGATCCCCAAGTAAGCTCTATATGCTATTCAATGTTTGAGGTGATGATAGTATAATCTATAAATACTAGCATTTTTTAACCTTTTCATTCAGTTTTGATCTGTCATGTATACCTACAGTCATTGTTGCCGGTACGACCATTGGCAATTTGCTTTGCATCCTTTCTAATGATACAAATTCAGCAGTCTATTCATTCAACCTTCTTCAATCTATTCATTATAAAGTGACATGGTTAATTCTGGGAATACAGTTGGTTGTAGGTACTTTCAATTTCTTGGTTTTCAGTTTTGATCTATTATTATGTATCTTTTACGGCCATTATAGCACTTATATTATTGGCAATTTGTACCTTTTCTTATGGTTTATAGCAATCTTTTACAGCCATTATAGCCGTTATATAACTACTACCATTGGCAATTTGTATCTTTTACAGCCATTATAACCCTTATATGACTACCATAACATTTTTTTAATTTTATCAATTTATAATTGTAATTATGTTGAAATATAGTTATTTTGTTATAACTTATAAGCTTTTGTTGATCCATTGGTCTTTAGTTTCAATCTACTATGTATCTTTTACAGCCATTTTAGCTGTTATGACTACAGTGACATTTTTTTTTTTATCAATTTATAATTGCAGTTTTGTCGTAATCTAGTTTTTTTTGTTATAACTTATAAGCTTTTGTTGATCCACTATTCTTCCTCAGTACTTATATTTCTTACCAGTATCTTTTTTTTGTGCGAACTGTTTTTTTTTTTTTTTTTGACTGAAAGAGGTAGATGTGTGAACTGTTGAATCAGTGTTCGTTTGGGAAAAACTTATTTAGCATTTTGCTAAAAGTGTGTTTGCATACATGTACTAAAAAGCTTACAACTCTAGCCAAACAGACATGAAAGTATTAATCTCATTCTATTTTTGTGTTGACATTTCTATTTTTTGCTTCAGCACTGTTATTTAATGATTTAAAAAACAAACTATTTTAAGCTAAAGTTTGTAATTTTATTTTTTCATTGGTGCCAGTGGATGAATGTTTCACTAATAAAAAAATATGCACAAAGGCACAAGACTGAAAAGGGCAAATGGTTTCAATTAAAAAAAAAATCTATTTGAATTCAATCACTGTAAAGTAGTTTGTGATAGATGACTGAGATTTCATAAGAATCCTTTAATTTTATAAATATTTTTTATAATTAGATTTCATGAGAATGGTAGTTTGTGATAGATGATATTTTAAATTTTAAATTGGATTATTATGTTCTGTTTGTCAAGATGGAATGTAATTATACCTTGTAAAGACTTGTTTGCTACCTTTCAAGTCGCATGAAAGGCTAATGAATAAATTAGCTGCTAACATATGGCTGGTTGTTTTCTGGTTTTTTGAAGTTTTCATTTGGTGGAGTAAGGTTGGATTGGTGGTACCTTTCATTTTTTTGCTCTAGGGGAGGAAAATAGATTACAGTTTCTGTTCACAAAGCAGTCATGTAATTTTATAATTTATGGGTTAACGGAGTTTTGTATTGAGAATTCTCGTTTTGCTTATATGTAGTTGTGATGAAAGTTTGGAGGGGGAGGGGATGAATGTGGGGAGTAAGAATGGCTGTCTTTTGCAATGTATTTATTTGAAGGTGGGTTGGAGACTTGGACCAACACCATTAACATAGGTTGGTTGTCAATTATTTAATTCATACATTCAAACGAATAAAGCAGTCTGCCTCTTTATTTAATTACCTTCAGCCTTTCATATAGGTTCCTTCCCTTGGATAAAAAATTGGTCTCCCACAATTTTTTTTGGTTGGGAGTTCTTTCAAATTTATGACTTGGGAGTTAGTTGCCAATGGGGGTTTGTCTCAGTTGGTAAGGACCCACCTAGGTTCGAGTCTAGTTGCTAGTAGGAGTCCGTTGGTGGGCATCCACACGGGTTGGCCCTTGAGCTTTTAACCTTAGCGCCCTGCCTGGGGGTTGACATAACCTAGCTAACCCCTATTTTCTTTTACCCAAAAATAAAAAAATTGGAGTTAGTTACTCATAAGACACTGTGAACCCCAAAATCTAAAACATATTTGTTTTCAACACACCCTTCATTCCAAAATGCCTTCTTGCCACCACTCTCCCCATTTTACTCTCCAATTCAGTCCATGCCTTATTGATAGCATGTTTTGTGAACCGTCAGTAATTAGGACTCATGGAACTTTGAATTGAAGCGAGATGACCATGACCATTCTCCTTATCACACTTAAATAGAAAAATGCGCATATATTGGTATTGTCTTCAACATCGATTATTATTGGATTTGGGTTGAGGAGTTGACTGAAGAAGGATATTGAAGCTAACACCAGACTGAAGGAAAATAGAACAATTTTTGGCGAATTGGAGGAGATAATCCTATGGTGGGGCTCAAATTAAAACAATTATTGTGCTTAAAATTGACTAGGTTCATTTCGTTGTTGGTGGTGGTTTTTTGTTTCTGCTAAGTGTGGATTCTATGGGCTGATGGGTAGCCGTAGGTAGTGGGTAGGTATGGGTGTTGGTTGTAACTTTGTGATAGTTTTGGGTGGGAAAACACTTCAGTTGTGACTTGACTTTGAATTGCTATATTAGTGACTCTCTACAGCGGGAGATGGAACCTTGGATGTATTTTGAAAACACCTAGAGGTGAGTTAATTGTGATATAAGATTCTGACTCTTTTTTCATATTTTAAGTTCCTAAATAAAGGAATGATTAGTTTTGGAAGTAATGGTTTACCCTTTTCACCCATAGCAAATTATAAGTGCTAGGTTGTTGCAAGTTGTTATTGGTAGGTAAAAAAGTAATTTTAGTAGTATATTTTTATTCAGATCAATGACAATTATTATCTATGATTTGTTTTGAAAATGTTATTGAAGTATCACTTTCTTGGTTATTAAATAATTTAATGGGGATAAGGCTCTTTGGCTCTTCTTTCACATTTAAGTACGTAAAAAGGAATGATTTATGTTAGGAATTTATGTTTTAGCTTTTACAAAAAAAAAAACTTAGTTCAGGTAGAGTTTGATGACTGAACATGAGATGGGGTTCAATTCTTGCCTATATCCTATGGTGGAGCCAAAGCATTTTTCGGGGTCAAGCTAAATATAAAAAAGTTATTTAGTAGCTATCTACACCCAATGGCAGAGCCAAAAATATTTTTGGGGGTCAAGTTAAATATAAAAGAATTATTTAGAGCTATCTAAAACCCAAATAATTACACAAATGTATAAAACTTGTGTTAATGACTAATTCAAAAGGATTTGGGAGTTAAAAGGTCTAAATTCTAAAATTTTTGGGGGGCTAATAATTATATATATATATTTTTTATAATTTGTGCCTTTTTTTATCATTTGAAAAAAAAAATATATATATATATAAAAAGATAAGTTACTATTTAAGAATAGTTTCAGTAGCGCTCTTTCCAAAATTCTAGTTTGCTTTCGGTGGAAAGGAATTTTCAATTTCAGTATAGTTTCAGTAGCGCTCTTTCCAAAATTCTAGTTTGCTTTCGGTGGAAAAGAATTTTCAATTTCAGTAAAAGCATTTATGTTACTATTTATGAATAGTTTTAGTAGTGTCCTTCTTCCAAATTTCTAGTTTGCTTTCGGTGAAAAAGAATTTTCAATTTCAGTAAAAGCATTTATGTTACTATTTATGAATAGTTTTAGCAGTGTCCTTTCCAAGATTCTCGAATAGTAACTATTGGAACTATTTATGAATGGTAACTTTATATATAAATAACAGATAGTGAAATGCTTTTACGAAGGTGAAAACTCTTTTCCACCAAAAGCAAACGAAAATCCAGAAAAGGACACTGCTGAAACTATTCCTGAATAGTAACTTATTTATATATATATATATATATATACAAGTTATTAAAAGCATTTCACTATCTGTTATATATGGACAAGTTACTATTTATAAATAATAAAAGCATTTCAACATCTGTTATATATATAGATAAGTTACTATTCATGAATAATTCTAGTAGTGTCCTTTCTAGGATTCCCGTTTGCTTTTAGTGGAAAAATGTTTTCATCTTTTGTAAAAGCATTTAACCATCCGTAATTATCGGCAATCTGAGAAGGATCCAAAGCTCTCTCTTGTCTATTTAAGGAAGAAAAAGCTCCATTTTGAAGTAGGTCCTTAAAGAGAGCCCACTCCTCATAAATTACAAGAGTTTATTCCCTTCTTACAGAATCCCTTTGTAATCTTGTATTAGGAACATTCCTATTCTTGTAGTTAGATGGCCTCACCCACTCCTCAAAAATTAGAAGAGCTTCTCCTTGACCTAATAGAAAAGGTGGAAGACCCAGTTGTTAAGGTTCAGTACCTTACCAAGTTTCAGAAAATCTTAGTTAGAGAGACCGAAGAACCCAAACCCAAGTCCTTTAAATCTCAAGTCAACCTACAGGAAATCCTCAATAGGTTTACCAAAGTTGAGAAGGAAGTTACGGTTAGCGACCTTCAACATGAAATCAAGGAAATTAAATCTGAGGTTAGAACCCTTAAAGAAGAAGTTAGAAAACTTGGTCAAGCCCTAACCATTCTTAGGATTGATCATAACTTCCTTGATCAGAAAATGAAGCATCAGGATAATACTTCTCATCAGGGCAATGATGAGGCAGGTCCCTCGTACCAAAATCCTTTAGATGATGAAGAAGTAGAGAACATCTTTGATGAGTCAGCCAACCTTAGTCTTCAAACTAAGGACAAAACAGCTAGGATACATGACCAGTTATTTAACCTCAAGTGTCCTACCCTAAGTGACTTCAGATGGTATAAAGATGTCTTCATCACCAGAGTCATGCTCAGAGACGATTGTAACTCTCCACTTTGGAAGGAGAAGTTTATCAATGGTCTACCCAGTCTTTTCGCCTATAAGATTCTGCTAACCCTTAGCAGTCCTTCAGGAGTCATAGATTATGACAACTTGACCTATGGAGATATATCTACTGTCATCCACAGGGAATGCCAAAAGATGTGCAATGATATAGAGATTAGCAGAAAAGCCAAGTACGATGCAAGTAGCTTTTGTACCCAATATGATTTACCTCCCATAGCCCCATCAAAGAGAAAGTCTAGAAGGAGACCAAAACAACATTTCTGACTTCCTTACCGTGAATTCTTGCAAAATCACTTAACAGTCTTCCCCCAGCAGATTAGATGCAAGGTTTTTACAATACGGTTTTTTATACATGAAAACCGGGTATATAGGAAATATGAGAGAACCGCTTGAATTGACCTGAAAAGCCGGTCCAACCGTAAGACGCCGGTGAAATTTGATTTTCCGATCTGAAATTCTGGCATGGATCTGAAGTGAAAAAAAAGAAAGAGAGAAACTGATGAAGAAGATCCGAAGATGAAGCAAGAAATTTAAGGAGCACCGATTGATGGCAAGATGAGATTAAAAAGAAATTAGATGAGCGCAGTTGCAGGCGTGACTCGTGAGGAGGAAGAAGAGGGGAGGACTGTAGGAGTACTGAATCTGAACTTGAAGGCTAATGATGGATGGTACTGATCAGAGCCTTTCCGGTAGTATATTTTTGCCGATCATCCCGAATTTTCCTCTCCTCCTTCTTCTCAGCAACACTTGACCAGAAGCTAGAATAACTCCTCAGATTTTTTTTTCTTTGTTCCTTGTTTCTTGAGTGACTATAGTAATCACTTGTATTTCATGTTTTTGTTCAGTGTGCTGCACTGTTTCGCTGACAACACCACTACCCACATGACCTCGTGAAGCCCAATGAAGTAATTAGAGTGATTTGACTATTTTTAAACTTTACTCTCCGTCAGTGTTGTTACCAGCTTGTATCTTTCATCTTTTCTTTTCTTTTTTTTTTCTTTTTTTTTTTAATTTTTTAATTTTTTATAAATAATATGTCATTTTTAAAAAATTTATTTAAGGTGCGTGGTTGCCTTTAAATTCATTGAAAAGTCACACCTTGCAGACTTAACCAACCATAGGATTTAGGTCCTAATTAATCTCAGAGGCTACAAACACTAAACAACAGGCTTGTTCAAATTAAGAGAATAATAGGGAATTTTAGTACCATAGAATATTCTACTGATGTTTAAAAGTGAAGTTATTGCTTGACAATTTTATAACAAAAATCCCCCCTTGGTTATACGAGTCCTAGCAATATGTTCTTATTTCGAAAACTAGGGGCCTATTTGGCACTGTTGTTAAACTATAGTTTCCCGTGTTTAAATATCATAACACGTATTTTTCACACCATTTTTTCACCCCACGTGTATTTTCACGACATTTAAATTAATAACAATACTAAAAAGCTCTTATCAAATGGCCCTAAAAGTCTGTAATAATTGTGTTGAAAATTCCCATGTTTTTCCCCATCTGTGGCCTGTTGATTAGTCTACTAAAAAAAGCTTATGAATCTTGAACCTTTAATAGAGTAATGGTGCCAATTTTATGCCAATGAAATTTAGAGGGGTGAGAGGTCCAAGCCCCTCTCTTAAAATAAATTGAGTTCAATCAAAGAATGAAGAATGTAAGGCAGTCAGAGAGAGCAAAAATCAAAAGAACCAATGAAACCATTTGACAGGCCCGGCCCATCTTTCCAAATTGTCAATCAATCCATGGACAAAGCCGGCCCATCTCTTCAAGGCGTGAGCCACCCCCATAGACAAAGCCGGGTCTTCTTTCCAAAGTGTGAGCCACCTGCCTAACTAACACCTCAAATTAAATTCAAAATATTTTCCAAACTGTTTTTAGAAATTTTTTTAGTTGTTATGAGAAGTTGTTCTCCAAAATAGTGTCCTAAAGTCCGTTTGGTAAAATAAGAGAGGGAGGGAGAGAAAATTATTGGAGTGTTTGGTCTGGTGGATTTGTGGAAAGAAAATTGGTAGGTTTCGGGTATTGGTTTTTTTTTTTTTTTTTTGAATTCACCAATTTTTTTTCCCCTTAAAGTGAGGAGAAAATAAGAAAGAAAATATGGAGCTCTGCTCACAGGGGTACTTGGTACTGTTGTTTAAACAACAGTTTTTAGTATTTTTAAATACTGAAACATGTATTTCTATAATACTTTTTAACCTATATGTATTTCCAAAACACTTAAACATTTATGTACGTTTGGTACATTGAATGAGAATTACGATAGAAATTGTAATCTTTATTACTAGGAATAAAATGTGTTGTAATGTAATAACTAAACATATTCATTAGTTTGGCTGTGAGTTATAACATTAGAATGAAATTTAACATTTATTTTTGAAAATTTCTTACTCATACAATTATATTTCCTTAAAAATTGTTATTTTTAAATTTAAGAGAGATATGTGTTATTTTTTATGATTTTTTATTTTTATAATTGTTAGATGCATATGGAAAGTTTGTTTACTTGGAAATATATTAAATTTTGAAATTATTGTACTTACTAAGGAATATCTAATACAACCTTTTAAAAAATAATAGTTATTCCTCATTTTGAAGAATAACTATTCATAAGTAATGATTATTCATTGTAATAAAAAATGACCAAATTAAAGAATAACCAAACCATAGAAATAACTATTACATTACAGTGTCTATTACAGTCTACCAAACATGCTCTTAGTATCTTATTAAACATGCCCTTAGTATCTTACCAAACATGCAACTGTGCAAACGTCCAGCTGTGCAAATTTTGGTTTTATCTTCTCTTTCATATATTTTGTCTTTAGTCTTTTTCAGCATTATCTTGCTTCCCTTTCCTTTTTTGCATGGTTTTCAGAACCAGACCGGATCGGGAACCGAGATGAAAATCGGTTTTTTAAGCCTAAAGAATCGGATTTTTTGTTAATTTCGTGAATCGCTAAAACCGAGGTTGGACCGCACGAATCGGTGAGAACCGTGTGGTCCAACCCCTTAGCAATTTTTTTTTTTATAAAAAAAAAAAAAAAAAAAAAACCAACTTAACACAAATTTATTCTACTTAATTAAATTATCCATCTCTTATAAGGAATAAATTTTAATTAAAATCTTTTAAAGATATTCAACTTTATTTCAAAAATTAATCATAAATTTTAATGTTTTCATGGTTATTATTTTATTTTATTAACTTTTTTATTTAATTATTAAATATATACTTGAAAATCATTAAATTTCACTCACATATATAGATATATTGTCAATTTTGCTAGTTTTATAAATTTAATATGTATATTTAGGCTTTAATTAATTATTAAATTAATTATGACGTCATCACGGTTTAATTCGGTTCGACCTTAAAAACCTTGAATCTCTCCCTTTTACGGTTCAATGAACGGTCCGGGTCTGAAAATCTTGCTTTTTTTACCTTTTTCAATGTTGTCTGGGTCTCAGTCTTAAATTTTTTTTTTTTTTTTTTGGTGTTCATTCGTTTCTTTCATTACTAGTTTCGCACAGGGGAGGGTTTTTTTTTTTTTTTTAGTTTGGGCTCTTGAATTTTTTTTTTTTTTGCGCTATTTTTCTTCAATAAAAATAAAGTATTCATTCATACACAATTTTTTTTTTTAAATAAAAATATAATGTGTAACCCTTTTTTTTTTTTTTTTTATCTATTATGAATATGATTTATACAAACTCTATTTTCTATATTTTTATTTCTCTTCTCGACTAAATAAAAAAAAATTTCATCTCTCCACTTTTCCACCCTCTAACAAAACATAAAAGGAGATCAAAATATCTTCTATTTTCCCACTTTTTTTTATCTTCTCTCCATTTTTTATCATCCCATTTTTCTATCCTTTCAACCAAATGAACCCTTAAGTGTTTCCTCACCCTAAAAAGTTTATTGGTGCTTTTTTTTTTTTTTCTAACTAATTTTTCTTTTAAATAAATGTAACGACAGAAAATTAGGGCAACCTAGCTCAAGATAACTTTTTTTTGAGAAACAAACACACACACAAGAGTTACTTTTCAAATCATTGAGACAACCAAATAGAGGTAGTGTTGATCCCGTCTCCACTTACCTATAGATCAATCAACATATGATTAATTACATTTAAGAATCATAGTTGTACGGCATACGGCGAGGGGCCCATTTCCCGGGGCTCAAACTTGAATGGGCCCATGAATAGTTCCTGGCTATAGGCCCACCATCTCATGGACAACCATTAAGCGGGCTGATAGCATCAACTCCCCATCTGAGAATTTGGTGAACGGCAATACGGTCTCCTTAATCAATAGGTGCACCAATGATGTTTGATTATATCTCAGCAGACCGGGAGTGCCTTAGGGGACTTCGTTGCGAAGCAACCTTCGGCGACAGACACCAATCCCAACATCTTAGTTCCTGTTCCCAACGAGGCCTATTTTTGTTAGGAATAAACAAATTAGGCTCCACCCATACAAATGGTATCAGAAGGCAATCATGACCCAATCCATTATCCTTAAGCTATAAATACATAGGAGTAAAGGGGAAAATGGGGGGTTAGAGAAGGAAGGGGTAAGATTGTGTGAATAACCGAGCACACGAAAGAGTAAGAGGGAGAGAGAGAGAGAGCTTTGGAAGAGAGAGAGGGAGAGAAAGAGAGAAAGGGAAATTGGTATCTGTGTAAAGTCTTTCATTGAACTCGTTAAGGAGTCACCCATTGTAGGATACTCAAAACCCACTAAATAAGTAAATTGTGAGCCCAGATACCAGGCCCAGTCTAGTGTGGGACATTGGGCACGTACAATAGTGATAGTTATAATCATTATACCACAATTAAGTTTATCCAATCAGGCATGGCAAACCCACTTCCACCATATTGCTATCGCTACCCCCAAGTTTATGAATTTTTTTGCCTATCTCTATGACCACCATTGTAGAAGGTTAGGTATAGTGATGATTTGTCATGCCTCATTGATGGCCTACTTCCCCTTCTAACCCACGAGCATCCCCTTAATGGCATTGTCATAACGTTTTCCTTGCTTTTTGGATGCGTTGACTTTATTTGTTGTCACTTAGTGAAATTATTAAAGTCAAACATTGATTTCTAAAAATTAAAATAAAATTTTATTAGGTCAAATAACATAATTTTATTATTGTAGCTAAACTCAACTCATGGCCACCTTTAACTTGTGACTGTCCACATGTCAATCAAATTAGGTTTTTGGGTCAGGTCGATAATCGACTTGATCAGATTATGATATGAAAAAACACATAACTTGTTGCCAACCACGACTATATGAGTCCTCCATGGTTATGCATGACTTGGGAATTTTGATGATTGTATCAGTTGAATTTGCCTCATACTTGATAGTGTAGACGCATCATGGCAAAGCTACCATTTCTAGTGTAGAGTTGCCAGATTTGGATGAGATTTTGTGCCATTGACTCACAACCACCTCTAAACCTAGGGCTATCCATGAGTCAATCAAAGTCAATTTTAGGGTAAAGCTGACAAACTACTTGACCATGGTGGTATGAAAACACTTAACTTGCTATCGACCATGCATATAATGGTACTCTATTGTCATCACTTAGGAGTTAATATGATTGGATTAATTGATATTGCTTAAGAATTAACGGTGTTGGTGTGTCCCGGTGAAACTATTAGAGATTTGCTAGATTTGGTTGAGATTATGTTCCATCGCTTTCAGGCTTCTTATCGCTTTCCCATCAGTAGCAGTTTTGTCTTGCGTCCCTACCGATAGTAACTGATCAACCTACTGTTGGAGTTCAAGAGCATATCTTTTTCCATTATTGGTATCTTTCTATCTCGGAGTGCACTAAGGCATCAATCTGAATTCCAAGCCCTATCGCTTGGGAATAAATGCTTCTCTAGTTGCTTGCTGGAAAAAAACGAAGCCTTACAAATTTGAAATGCATCCCTCCAAGCGGATAAAGGCTTAAACCTATTCATCTATCCTATCCCTCGCTTTACTCTTCCCGGAAAAGGTTATCGTTCCCATGAATCTTGATCCGCCTCCTGGTTTGGAGAGAGCCACTCTTCTTTGTAAATCTAGCAAGATCTTTGAAGAATGGTGGTTCACACCAAATACAGGAGGAGGGGAATGATAATACCTTTTGGATGGATTGATTGGAGTTGATTTTTAGACGTGATCTGTCACCCACTCAAGATTATCAAATTTCCTTAGCATAGACACGTCATTGACCTACTTCGTCATTGGATCGGATCACCAGATCGGATCGGATCGCATTCGGATTCGTTTGGTAGGAAAACCTCGTGTCCCACGCAGGTGGCACGACAGCGTGTTTAACAAGGTCGGCCCAGCCCGTCAAACGTGCTTATCGACAACGCTATAGAAAATTGACCTGTAGCCAGCATGGAAAATACCCACGAGTCGCGACACCAACAAATACGCAAACAAAGTCGTCGACCCACATACGTGGTCGCATAGTAGCCGTCCATCTCCAAAACCATATTCAATCTCACCCGTCCACTTTGTAACCGTTCTCATATATAAACGATAGGGTGTGCATCCCTAAACCATTCATACATTGAATCTGAAAGGCCTCTCTCGCCTACTTTCCTCTCTTCCTTCTGCGATGTTTCTCATCCAGATCAACTCTGCGTGGCTTCTCTGCCACGCGTTTTGTTCTCGAATTCAGCTTGATCGCTCTGAGAGCTACAAGTAGATGGCCGCTTCAGCAGCTTAAACCAGCTGAACCTTCAGATGTTCTGGTTTGGCTGAAAGAGCTAATTCAAGGTTTGAATTCAAATCCACCACAATCTGATGTTGATAATTAGTTGCGTGAGCCTTGGATTGCTCATCCTTCGATTAGTTTCTGATTTATAATCAGCTCTATTATTTGTTTTCTCAGATCTCTCATATATTCGCCCAGCTTTTAATGGATCCGCTATGGTTTCGATTATAAGGTTTGTTACTCTGATTATCTACTATTACTGAAATTTATCAACCGTGGAATGTTTTCTGTTTGCTATTTTTGCGAATACAGCACGACACGGAAAGTTGCCGTGGTTTGTCTAAGATCGTTGCAGGGATTTCAAATTTATGTATCAGGCACGCATGGCGCAATCGATGAGCTTCCTTTGGATCCGGAATCAGATTTCAATTCAATTCCCAATTCGCCTAAACTGCTGGCTCTGAGGGCATACATACGACACCAATATGAGAATGACTCAATTGTTGTTGGGCTGTGTCAGTGTGTGTGATGTAAATATTTATGAATGGGAAAGCAGAGAGGGATATTGGGATTTGGAAAATAAAAATTGTAAAGGGATGTATAAGATAGGTCGGGACGAAAGGCCCGAGTTGAGAGAGGGCTAAATCGTTCTGATTGATCTTTGTCATCCGACCTTTGCCATGACGGGTGCGCTTGCTTGGCAGGTCACAAAAAAAAGCATAATAAAAAAATTGATGTGTTTTTGGTTTTGAGGGAGAGATCGCACGGGAAGTTTGCCCGGGGTCTCTCCCACTGTGGCGTGTGTTCCCTTCCCTTCCTGCTATTTCTTTTCTTATTAAGTTCGCGACTCCAATGACTACTACTACTACTACCACAGGATGAGCTTAGCAACATCAGCAATTGATTCACTACTCGCGTGGCCTTGAGGTATACTTTACTAAATTCATTCCTAGTTGCAACGACACCAGTCAATTCTTTCAACATAGGGTAGGAGTGCAGAATAATACTTTTACTATTTGCTTAGACTGGATACAAGTGCTGCAGAGACGGTTACATTTAGTTACACTTTTTTTAACATAGTTTTACTTATAAAAATAAAATTATTAGTTAGTTCTATTAAGTAAAAACTGAAATAAATTTGCATGTTGGGTTCAAATGCCATAAAAAGCAATCATAATGGAGCGGGCACCATAGGTATCGTAGGTATAGGTTGATGCATGTCGGTTTATCTGAAAAGTTGGAAATGAAAATAAGAATAAATAATAAGAATTAATATTTATTGGAAATATTGTCATTCGCAATTTGTTTTAAAAGAAGTTCATCACTTCAACAATTGTGTTTTATGTTCTGAGTTTTTTTTTTGTCTTACCTCAAAGTTAGCAATGATTTCCCTAATAATATTGGAGAATTTAATTTTTCCCAAAGAAAAGTAGTGTTACATGTTAGTGTATCAATTGATTATTTGATCTCCAATGCCCTAAAGCATAGCAGCCGTGTTTCAATTCTTTAATGACTGTTTATTGAGAGATATCTTGCACTGTTGTTGTTGAAGATCACGAGGATTCTTTCAAATTTATGTTGGTTTCGATAGATATATGTTTGGACAATATTGCACTATCAGTCATGCATCAACTTAAAACTATTTCTCTCCTTTTAAAGATGTGGTTCCTCAATGATATGCGGAGTACTGGTGATAATGTGTTAAGGCCTAATTGGCAGCAATACCAGCAAATTAATTGAACAAATTTCAGATACAATGTGCAATGTTTACCTTGTAAAGGCTGGCTCCACCAATATTTCTTGCAAATATGTTTATTTACTCTTTATAGCAATGGAGCATGCAGTTCTTTTTCTTTGCTTGTATATCAATATATCATGGAGTCCAATATGGACTGCTTGATTGCATCTTTGTATAAACTACTTGTCATCTTGCAAGGATGACTCATTATGTACTTGGTGGCCTTCCACTGCATTTTGCTATTGTTGGAGAGCATCAATTATACTGCTGTATTTGAGGCTTTTTGTGGGCTGTGGCGAGGCTGAATGTGGAAGCAGCATGAGGTTGTATTAGATGGTGTTTTGACAGTTGCAGAAGATCCCCAAGTAAGCTCTATATGCTATTCAATGTTTGAGGTGATGATAGTCTAATCTATAAATACTAGCATTTTTTAACCTTTTCATTCAGTTTTGATCTGTCATGTATACCAACAGTCATTGTAGCCGGTACGACCATTGGCAATTTGCTTTGCATCCTTTCTAATAATACAAGTTCAGCAGTCTATTCATTCACCTTCTTCAATCTATTCATTATAAAGTGACATGGTTAATTCTGGGAATACAGTTGGTTGTAGGTACTTTCAATTTCTTGGTCTTCAGTTTTGATCTATTATTATGTATCTTTTACGGCCATTATAGCACGTATATTATTGGCAATTTGTATCTTTTCTTATGGTTTAGAGTAATCTTTTACGGCCATTATAGCTGTTATATAGCAACTACCATTGGCAATTTGTATCTTTTACAGCCATTATAACCCTTATATGACTACCATAACTTTTTTTTTAATTTTTTTTGTCAATTTGTAATTGTAATTATGTTGAAATCTTGTTATTTTTTTTATAACTTATGTTGATCCATTGGTCTTTAGTTTCAATCTATTACGTATCTTTTACAGCCATTTTAGCTGTTATAACTACTGTGACATTTTTTTTTATTATCAATTTATAATTGCAGTTTTGTTGTAATCTAGTTTTTTTGTTAGAACTTATAAGCTTTTGTTGATCCGCTATTCTTCCTCAGTACTTATATTTCTTACCAGTTATCTTTTTCTTGTGCGAACTGTTGAATCAGTGTTCGTTTGGGAAAAACTTATTTAGCGCTTTGCTGAAAGTGTGTTTGGGAAAAACTTATTTAGTGCTTTGCTGAAAGTGTGTTTGCATACATGTACTAAAAAGCTTATAACTCTAGCCAAACAGACATGAAAGTATTAATCTCATTCTATTTTTGTGTTTACATTTTTATTTTTTGCTTCAGCACTGTTATTTAATGATTTAAAAAACAAACTATTTTAAGCTAAAGTTTGTATTTTTACTTTTTCATTGGTGCCTAATAAAAAAATATGCACAAAGGCACAAGACTGAAAAGGGCAAATGGTTTCAATTAAAAAAAAAATCTATTTGAATTCAATCATTGTGCGTGTGTTTGGGAATAAATTATAAATTAAAATTATTTCACTATTCAACTTATTTTTGCTGCTATTTATGGGCCTCACTGCATTTTTTGACAAAATTTATAAGCTCCACTTTACTATTTTAACTAACTTTATTTTATTTATAGTACTTGTACCTTCAGCAATAATTTTTTAGTTTCAGCAAAATAAGCGGTATCTAAGCACACCCTGTAAAGCAGTTTGTGACAGATAATTGAGATTTCATAAGAATCTTTTAATTTTATAAATATTTTTTATAATTGAGATTTCATGAGAATGGTAGTTTGTGATAGATGATATTTTTAATTTTAAATCGGATTATTATGTTCTGTTTGTCAAGATGGAATGTAATTATACCTTGTAAAGACTTGTTTGCTAGCTTTCAAGAAGCATGAAAGGCTGAGCTGCTAACATATGGCTGGTTGTTTTCTGGTTTTTTGAAGTTTTCATTTGGTGGAGTAAGGTTGGATTGGTGGTACCTTTCATTTTTTTGCTCCAGGGGAGGAAAATAGATTACAGTTTCTGGTCAAAGCAGTCATGTAATTATATAATTTATGGGTTAACAGAGTTTTGTTTTGAGAATTCTCATTTTGCTTATATGTAGTTGTGATGAAAGTTTGGAGGGGGAGGGGATGAATGTGGGGAGTAAGAATGGCTGTCTTTTGCTATGTATTTATTTTAAGGTGGGTTGGAGACTTGGACCAACACCATTAACATAGGTTGGTTGTCAATTATTTAATTCATACATTCAAACTAATAAAGCAGTCTGCCTCTTTATTTAATTACCTTCAGCCTTTCATATATGTTCCTTCCCTTGGATAAAAAATTGGTCTGCCAAAATTTTTTTTGGTTGGGAGTTCTTTCAAATTTGCTCAGTTGGTAAGGACCCACTTAGGTTGGAGTTTAGTTGCCAGCAGGAGTTTGTTGGTGGGCATCCACACGGGTTGGTTCTTGGGCTTTAACCTTAGCGCCTTGCCTTGGGGTTTGGCATAACCCCGTATTTTCTTTTACCAAAAAAAAGGAAAAAAAACATGGATTTAGTTACTCATAAGACACTGTGAACCCCAAAATCTAGAACATATTTGTTTTCAACACACCCGTCATTCCAAAATGCCTTCTTGCCACCACTCTCCCCATTTTATTCTTTCCAATTCAGTCCATTCCTTCTTGATAGCCTGTTTTGTGATCCGTCAGTAATTAGAACTCATGGAACTTTAGAATTGAAGCGCCATGACCATGACCATTCTCCCTATCACGCTTAAATAGAAAAATACACATATATTGGTATTGTCTTCATCATCGATTATTATTGGATTTGGGTTGAGGAGTTGACTGAAGAAGGATCCTAAAGCTAACACCAGACCGAAGGAAAATAAAACAATTTCTGGCGAATTGGAGGAGATAAATCCTATGGTGGGGCTCATTAAATCACTTATTGTGCTTAAAATTGACTAGGTTCATTTTGTTGTTGGTGTTGGTTTTTGGTTTCGGCTAAGTGTGGATTCTATGGGCTGATGAGTAGCCGTAGGTATTGGGTAGGTTTGGGTGTTGGTTGTAATTTTGTGATAGTTTTGGGTGGGAAAACACTTCAGTTGAGGCTTGACTTTGAATTGCTATATTTGGGTCTTATAACGGGAGAGGGAACCTTGGATGTATCTTTTGAAAACGCCTAGAGGTGAGTTAATTGTGATATAAGATTCTGACTTTTATTTCACTCTTTAAGTTCCTAAACAAAGGAAATGGTTAGTTTTGGAATTAATGGCCGAGCCTTTTCACTCATCGCAAATTATAAGTGTTAGGTTGTTGCGAATTGTTATTGGTTTTAGTATTACACTTATATTTAGACCAATGACAATTATCACCTATGCTTTGTTTCGAAAATATTATTGAAGAATTACCTTTTTGGTTATTAAATAATTTAATGGTGAATAAGGCTCTTTGGCTCTATTTTCACATATAAGTGCGCAAAGAGGAATGATTTATGTTAGGAATTTATGTTTTAGCTTTTACACATTATATATATATATATATATATATGTATATACTTTTTTTTATTTTTTTTATTTTTAACTGGTAGAGTTTGATGACTGAACATGAGATTGGAAGTTCAATTCTTGCTTATACCTTATGGTGGAGCCAAAACATTTTTCCGGGAGTCAAGCTAAATATAAAAAAGTTATTTAGCAGCTATTTACATCCAATGGCGGAGCCAAAAATATTTTTGGGGGTCAAGTTACCTATAAAAAAGTTATTTAGGAGCTATCTAAAACCCTAATAATTACACAATGTATAAAACTTGTATTTAGGACTAGTTCAAAAGAATTGGGGAGTTGAAAGGTCTAAATTCTAAAAATTTTGGGGGCTCATAATTATATTTTTCTATAATTTGTGCTTTTTTATCATTTTTTTTTTTGATAAACATTGCTTTTTTATCATTTGAATACGATATATATATAAATAAAAAGAGAGAGAGAGAAGATACTATTTATGAATAGTTTTAATGTCCTTTCCAATACTCTTGTTTGCTTTTGGTGGAAAAAGCATTTTACCATGCGGTGAGACAAGTTATGAATAGTTTGCCGACAGGAATCTTAGAAAGGGCATTGCTGTCTTATGATAAAAAATTATTAACAAAAGTTATGAAATTCTTTTAAAAAATAGTTGATTAATTTTATTTTATTTTATTTTATAGGCCTTAACTATTTATTTTTGAAAACTTTTATATTTGAAAAGCCTATTAAATTTTTTTATTTATTTTCTCAAGTAAAAAAAAAGATTCTTTAAATGGTTTTTAACGACATATATTAGAAACCTTATTTTATTTATTTTGATTATTATTATTATTTTTTTTTGCTAAACATTTATTTAGATAGATTTGATGACAGATAAAGATAGAGCTGGTGCGGGCTTTATCTGGCGGGCCCAGGGGATGGAGTGCCGTGTTTCACGAGGTTAGTTGTCAATTTTGGAATAAATTTCCACATTGCGTAGGAACAACGCACATTGACGTGTTAACGTACACCACCTAACTTTGAATTGAATGGTAGCCAGCTCATAGCTCCTTGTCATGTGCAAGTAGTTGTCGATATTATCTATAATATCCACCGACCGCACAGCATCACGAAAAGTAAGGCGATGCTTTTCCCACGTATCGTCTATTATAGCCGTTGCTCTCCTTTAAAGTCATTCATCTCAACCGTCCATCCTTCAATCCCCATCTATAAAGCTAGGTTTCTCCTCTCATTCTTCCTCTCATCCCAGCCTCCCTCTCTCTTTCATTTCTATAGCTTGTTGTTTCTTCCGCCTCTAGATTCTTCATTTCATTTCGATCTGCAAAAGCCGTTGCTTCCTCCGCCTTGCAGATTTCTATAAAGCTGTAAGGTAAGTTTTTCTCTATGATTCTTCGCTCTCACATCATCTGTAGATCTATTCGTTTCTGAGCTATGAAGCTTAATTCATGTTCGATTCGATTCTTCTAGCCTTTTTTAATCACCGGAGACCTGCGATTACGACCGAGTGCCATGGGATTCACGGACTGCTCGAGGAGAAGAAGCTCATCCATGGCTGGCTGTTCGTTCCTTACCAGATCTACACAACCGGCTGAGATCTAGAGGCTAATCAATCCACTCTATGGAGCATATGATACTGAACTCTATACTCCTTGTATGCGATGATGATGATGGTTAAGCAAGGCTTTGTGATGTAGTAATCGCTAAGTGGAAAGTCCCTATACTGTGTGTAAGTAATCAGGGAAGGCCTAATTTCAGGGGGCCTTAGTCTCTGATTGATCGGTAGATTTATTATTGTTTCGACCTTTGCCATGACAGGTGCGCTTGCATGGCAGGTCAACCCATCTCTTAATAAAAATTTTGATTTTTGTGTTATGAGAGAGGGATCGCACGGGGATTTGCCCGGGGTCTCTCTCTCTCTCTGTGGTGCGCTGAGTCTTTATTGTTTTTTATTCTGCTCTTCAAATTTTCCATCCATCTTGATCCTGCATATCTGAACATGATACACAGACTATCCGAGCGATAACACCGTCTTGATCTTCATCGGGCTGGCTTAACCTGCCAGGTTTAAAGGTACACTACTTTTACACAGACTATTCCTTCCTTCAATTTCGCATGCTTCTTTATTCCAAGTTTCCACTGACAAATACTATTACGTTATCTTTACTTAATATGAAAAAAATGGAAATAAGTAGATTTGTTCTATCAAAAACTGAAGCTATCAAAACTGAAGCATACTCTATGAACCTATCAGGGTCTCTGTAATTTATGCTGAATGGCCAGAAATATGTATGTTTAATTATTAAAAGGAGTTACCATTTTCTTTAGACGGCCCTTTGGGTCCAGCACCAAAATTTCAAATTGATTTCAATTTGATTATTTGTGGTTGTATATACTTTTGAACAGTTAAAAGGAACTGCCATATTCTATGAAGTGCTTTTGGGTCCAGCACGAAAACTTGAATATGTATGAATATTAGCGGAGGTATCTATTTTTAAACAGTAGAAAGTCAATTCGTTCTATTAAGGGCTTTGTTTTCAGCGCTAAAACTTATCATAATTGTCCGTGGAAGCCCTTACACCATTTATGCCCAGAAATGGTCCGTCCAAGCCATTTGCACTGCCTTTTTTACTTAGTAATGTTTGATTTAGTGTCAAATAGCAGTTAATTTTATAATACCAGAGTTGGATTCAATTGTTGTGTTGTTTCAAGTGGTAGACGATAATGTTAATTTTGATTGAAAAATTCATTGCTGCAAAGTAGGCAATGGCCTGTAATTAATCTGTTATTTGGAAATGTTTGTTGTTCCATTATTTGCACAATTCTTCACTTTTTATTTTTACTGTAGATTCAAATCAGTTTGATTGTGCAAACAGACAAGTTTGTGTATTTGTGGTGGTTTTAGTGAGATGTACCCGGTATGTTATTAACTGGGATGGCAATAGAAATGGATTAGGCGCTATTCTCTAGGACTTGTGCCCAAGTTTTATTCTTAGCTTAGGTAATCAAGGTATGTTGGGGTGGGTGGTTTCTTCATTTGGTTGATCAAGACATTGCAGCACACGCCCCTCTGCTATTTGGAGAGGAAAAGCGTTTACAGGCGGTTCATTTGGCATTTCTGGTTGCAGAAGGGTTTACTGAAGATCCATATCCAGTTATCTGAGGTGACTCAATTGTGATTAATGATCAAATTATTTCATTTATTCGTTTTGTGTGTTCATGCTCTATTTTTTCTTCATTACCATGTACTTAATAAGCTAAACAATAGTATTATAGCTGATGTCGTTTATTTTTCTTCCTCTAATAGTTTTTACACATCTTGCATTGTTGAAATATCTCAATATCCCTGTATTTTGTATATTTGTGTGGATGTAGTTCAGGAACATCCAAGTTAATTTCCCCCCCACCCCTGTGGTTTTAGGATTGTATACACATTCTTGTACTACTAAAGTTACAGTAAGTTTGAAAAGCAATGATAGTTGAAAACATATCTATATATACTGAAACGTATAGAAAGTTGACCTGATTTGTTATGGGTATTATTGATGTTAAATAGAACATAACATAATCAAATCAATAAAATAAAGCTGGTATGTTTTTTTTTTTATAAAGAAACTACATTAATTTTCACCTGCATAAAATGTTAAGCACTTAGATCCGTTCAAACCAACTCTTTAACTGTAAAATGTCTTCTTCTAGGTGGAATGATAGTTTTGGCGATGGTTATGGAGGAGACCAGTGATTTGAAATGTTATATATTATATTTATATATATATATATATATCTATTTCAAAACTAACCATTATAGTAAAATTTTTAAACGTGGCCAGTATTCTTCCTGCTATTTGCTGGAAGAAGTATTTGCAGGTCCTGGTCACGGGATTTGCAAGTGCTACGCACTAATGTTTTCAGCAAATTTAACTTTAAATTTGGGTTGTATGGTATTATTCATATTTAAAAATTATTTTTTTTACAATGTTTTCAGCAATAATCTGTTTTTAAACAGACTTTCAATGAAATGTTTGGATGAAACAGTTTTAGAAAGGAAGAAGAGTACTAAATGTGGGTAATATTAAGGCCTGTTTAGTACATCTAATTAAACATAGTTTTCAGCTTTTAATTAATATTATATGTATTTATATATATTTTTTTATCAGAATGTAATTTTAAACATGTTTTCAAACATATGATCTCAGTTTTTAAGTGTATGTACTAAACACAACCTAAATCTCATCTCATGTTTCAAGCAGTATTTCTCACATGAATTCTGTTTTTTATGATAAATCAGACTCTTAGGTATATTTTCTAGTATGTTAACTACTAAATTTAAATATTTGAAAAATAAATGGTTTTTGATTCTGAAATGGAATCAAGGATAATTTTGTAGGCTACACAATTAAACAGATAATTGTCAGACTTTGGCCTCTAAAAAAATGTACCACAAAATCAATTAATTGGTATATTTGAAGCTAAACAAAACTCAGCTAAATTTTGAGGTTTATTAATTCCTGTACATTTTGATAATTCTGAATCAAAAGATTTTAATCTCTTTTTCTCATATCATTATTTATTAAAGGTTTTAGGATTGACTTGTAAAAAACCTCAAGTAGTTTGTGACCATTATATTTTGTAATATTAAATTTATGACATAAATTTTAAACTTTATGGTTTTAATCCATTGTTATTTGTACAAACTGGAAGTACCATTGGAGAAACTGATATTCTAACTTCTTGTTAGTTTTTAAAGGGTACTTTTAGAAATATTGTTACCTCAAATGTGCGGCTAAGTGCGCAAGATCCTAATTAATCTGTTTATGGGATACTGTTTAAATCTGAAGTCTCTAGGGCGAAATTGGTTAAATTATAATGCAGAGTTAGGTAAATTTTAAAATTTTTTTTTATGTTGGGCAAGGGCGCATTTCCTGTTTACCTATTTGTATTAAAGAAAAAGGGATATTTTCTTTTACTTGGTAACGGTAATGGTAATTGGGTATTTAAGATTTTAAAGGAGGCATTAATGAAAGAAGTGGGTGATATGATGGTATTCAGTCAAATATTTTCTAGATCTGTAGCTCAAAATGGTAGAGCGCTCAGCCACTGGCTCCGAGCAGATGGTGGTTCGAGTCCACCCGGATCTGCTGTATAAAGAAACATTGTAAAATGTAGCTCAGTTTATGTCGTTTTTCTTTTTCATCCGTTTTAAAAACGTATTAGGAACTCCCTTGAAAACGTACGACTTTTTTATTTGTTGTTCTGTATAATTATATTGTGCCAAAGAAAGTCTTATACATTTCTCGTTAAAGATGAGTTGATTAATGTGATCAATAATTTTTTTTTTAAAACATGATCAAATATTATTTAAAAAAATATTAGAATAATTAAGTTTTTATAATTAGTGAATTTATTTTTTAAAATCGTAAAGTCTTGTGAACGAGTAACTCCTTTTATAATAAAAAATTATTATGATTTTAAGAATTCTATAGTAACATTACAAAAATGTTGCATTGGGATTCTAAAGCAAATGGAATGTTGTCGGATTATAAATTTAAATTGAATTTTGGTATCTGTATTTATTTTTTTTTTTTTTTACCTTATTTGCTGAAAGGTGAGAAAAAAAGGATTCTAAAGCAAATAAGTTGCCTTATTTTCAACGAAGCTAATTTATTTGCTTATTTACTATAAAGAGAGATTAAAGAAAAAAAAAAATTCTGAGCAAAATAAGCTAACTGGTCATTATTAACATTATGAGGGGGAATGGGAATTTCAATTTGTTTCTTCGTTCATGAGGCATTTCAAATTAAATGCTCAGCTTGTATACGATTACATGTGACCCCGCCATCTTGAGCGGCAACTCAGAATCATTGAAGACTGGTTTGAACTTTGAAACTTTGTCAATTGCCATTGAGGAGGGGGAGGAGGAGGACGAAATATATGTGAAAGCTTTTGGAAGGAGGGCTTTATTGTCGTGTTTTTAGGGTATACATTAGTAAACTATTTTAGAAAATTTTTTATGAAAAAATTATTAATTGTTTTAACCGGACCTTTGAAGAAAGGGGAAAGAGTCTCAGAATCATTGAAGATTAGTTTGTAGCTTTGTAGATGATTGTCAGGAATTGTTTATGGGAAGGCTTTAGCATATTTTGAAGAAAGTAGAAATAAACAAAGGTAAGACCCAAAAAAAAAAAAAATGTTGTAATAGTGATTTTTTGTCTTATTTGAAGTGCCCTTCTTTATATGTACTTATATAATATAATAAAAGTTTACACTTACTATTATTATTATGTGTAACAATTGTATACAGTATTTAATTAATTCGAGGTAACTTGCAATAATGGAGCAACTTTTTTTTCGTGGGGTCCCAATTGTATTGACTTCTGCTTTTAATTTGGTAAACTGTGAGGAATACCTCTTTAAGTCTTAACTAATTACCTTTTAGCAAAAAAATAGTCTTAACTAATTACCTTCTCAAAAAAAAAAAAAATGTCTTAACTAATTAAAGACAGTAAATTGAATGATATTAATTGTGTTTTATTGCAGGATGAATGGGTTGTCTGCAGAATTTTCCACAAGAACAATAGTGGGATTAAAAATTCCTCAAACCCCAGATGGGCAATTGAGGAGGATGAACTCTTTGGGGGATGATCTGTTGGATATTTCTTCACTCCTACCTCTCATGGATCCTCCATTTTCAGACACCAACAAGCCTGGCTATGTTGATAATAACAACTTCCCATTCAAAGGATCCTCCTCTTACTTCTCAAATGACCATCAGCAACAGCAACAGCAGCTAAAGCAACAAGACCAGAAGATGTTTCAAATGCCCACAAACACTTCCTACCATAACCCAATTCCGTTGTAAACGTGACATATATAAAAAATACTAAAATAGTAAAAAATATAGTCTAATAGAGACAATTGATGAAAGAAATGACATAAAGACACTAAAAACAACTCTGACAGATAGTAAAGAAGATAGTCGCATAGTGCAAAAGAAGTCAAGAATGATAGAAATAGAAAAAGAAAGTAGTCCTATAGAAATAATGTAAGAATAAGATGGCATAGAAAGGTAAAAGAGTAATAATAAGAAAGATGGTCTAATAATGGAAAAAACAACACGTATAGAAGACAAAGGAAAGAATCCTAGTGCTATAGAAATAATGCAAAAGAAGCTATACGTAAGAAAATTGAAAGACAAAATGATACCATTATAAAGATAGAAGCTATACATAAGAAATTAGATATAAAAGAAGATATAGAAAGAGAAAGACAAAAGAGTACTCTAGTAGAACTAGTCGACAAAGGATGGACAAATAATAGTCCTAAGAAAAATGATAATTTAAAGGAAAAAATTGATGAAAGACTAAAATCAATTGAAAGATCTATGATACGTATCCAAAATAATAGTTTAACAGAATTAACTAAAAAGATAGAAGTTTTAAATTCATCTTTAGATGTAGACAAAAAAAGAGACATAACGGTTTTAAATATTACTAAGTCATTAGATAATGAGAAAAATAACACAGACTGGAAATACTTTTTGTCATAAATGTAAACAATATGGACATACTAAGAAACAATGTGATAGACATAATAAAATTGTTAAACAAATCAATAAATTAGAGTTTGAGAAAGTTGTAATAAATGAATTAATGGAAATGTTTGACGTTAAACAGAAAGAGATAGACCAAGTAACGAAAAAGGAAGAACTAAAATCAACCAACCCACTCAAAGTCAATAAAAGAAAAAGGAAACAAAAAGACATAATAATGAAATTGATAGATAATCTACCTAATCACCTAAAAGATAAAAAAAGGTTATTTACTAAAATTGAAAGATTCTATAGACATACCTATTTCTTGTATTAAGTGTAGAAAATATGGACATCATGTTACGAAATGTGGAAAAGGTAATAAAGCTAAGAAAGAAAAGACAAAAATGAAACAAGATGGAACAAACATAAAACCAGTAACTCTACAAAACTTAATGATAGAAGCAAAAATAGTAAAACAAGAAATTAAAGAAGATAATTCCACAGACATAGATAAACAAAATATTGCAGAAACAATAAATTTAAAAGAATTTTCTAAACCCATAATAGACCCCCCTTCATTAGAAAAAGATGTTTCAAAAAATGATAACAATAGACAGAATTTCTTGAGTTTAATTGACAGAGTAATTTTTCAAAAATGTCATACATAAATCACTTTAACAATTAATAAAGAGTTTTCTTTGACAGAAATTGCTTTAATAGACTTAGGTGCTAACATGAATAGTATACAAGAAGGACTAATACCTTTAAAGTATTATGAAAAATCATCTGAAAGATTAACTCAGGCTAATGGAGAAAAGCTCATAATTAATTACAAAATACCCAATGTTCACATATGTAATGATGGAATATGTTTTGAAATTGTTTTTGTTTTAATTAAAAGCCTTCCTTCTAAAATTATTTTAGGAAATCCCTTTATGGCCTTACTTTATCCCTTCTTAGCAACATATGAAGGAATTAAAACTAATGTGTTAGGGAAAAGACATACTTTTTAAATTCATTTTACCACCAATTCCGAAAGAAATCTATTCACTCGATAATACTTCCATAATAAAAGAAATTGACAAAGAAAGATTTTACAGGAAAAACAGGCATTTGTTATCTTTAAAGTTAAATAATATATAAAAGAATTGTTGATCAATTGACAGATCCCATATTGAATCATAAAATAAATGTATTCAGACAACAGATTGAGATAGAAATTTGTTCTAATCTCCATACTGCTTTCTGGCATAAGCATTGACATATTGTACAATTACCTTATGAAAAAGACTTTAACGAAAGACAGATACCTACTAAAGCTAGACCAATACAAATGAACAATGAATTATTCGAACACGGTAAAAAAGGAATTAAAAATCTTTTAATTAAAGGTTTAATAAAAAAAAACAAGTCTCCTTGGAGCTGTGCTGCTTTTTATGTTAATAAACAAGCAGAATTGGAACAAGGAGTTCCAAAATTAGTTATAAATTATAAACCTTTAAATAAAGCATTACAATGGATAAGATATCCCATTCCCAATAAGGAAGATTTACTTGAAGGATTTCATGAAACAACCATATTTTCTAAATTTGATATGAAAAGTGGATTTTGGCCATTATGAGTGGAATGTCATGCCTTTGGGTTTAAAAAATGCACCTAGTGAATTTCAAAACATAATGAATGACATATTTACACTTTTTACAGATTTTCCAATTGTTTATATAGATGATGTCTTAATTTTTTCTAAATCAATTGATGACCATTGGAAACATTTAGATATATTTGTTAAAGTAATTAAACATAATGGATTAGTCGTCTCAGCCACTAAGATAAATTTGTTTCAAGATAAAATCCGATTTTTAGGTCATAATATTTATAAGAGAATCTTAAGCCTCATTGACAGAGCCATTCAATTTACATATAAATTCCCAAATGAAATAAAAGATAAAAATCAGTTACGGAGATTTCCTGGCAGCCTAAATTATGTTTTAGATTAGTTTTAAGGATTAAGAAAGATATGCAGACCCCTGTATAAAAGGCTAGAAAAGAATCCTCCTCCATGGACAGATAGACAGACATACTATGATAATCAGACAGATAAAAAAATATGTTAAGCAACTCCCATATGTTGTTATTCCTTTTCCCCAATACTTTTAAAATTGTTGAGATAGATGTTTTTGACATAGGTTATGGTGGAATTCTAAAACAGGTAGCAAAAAATGATGCCAAAGAACAGATTGTTAGATTCCATTATGGCTTTTGGTCAGCTACCCAGCAGAATTATAGCACTATTAAGAAAGAAATTTTATCTATTATATTATGTGTTTCAAAATTTCAAAATGATCTTTTTAATCAAAATTTTTTAATCTAAGTTGATTGTAAAAGTGCTAAAGAAGTTTTACAGAAAGATGTTCAAAATCTTGTCTCTAAACCTAGTTTTGCTAGGTGGCAAGCTTTTTTAAGTGTTTTTGACTTTGATATTGAATATATTAAAGGAGAAACTAATTCAATTCCCAATTTTGTAACCCATGAATTCCTACAAGGAAGATGAGTTCCCCCTTAGATAAGAGCAACTCCCTAAAACCCAGAACTAGGCAGTCTTATGCTGCTACTCCTATTCCCCCTAGCAGATTCCTCCCTTGCCCTTCTTTCACCTCACCTGCTCTCTCTTCGAATAGACCCCAAGAAAGATCCCCTTTGACATGCAGTCCAAACCCCTTTGATTCACTCTCCCCGAGCCCCACTCCAACAACCAAATAGACATATGCTTCGCCCTTAACTCCTCCCTTTAAAAAACCATTTAACATAGTTGCATCCTATTTTCCACCTTTAACCTCTCCCTTCAACCAACCAACCAAAGTACAGATCCTCTACCTCTTAGGAAGTCCAAGTCCCAAAAGAAGACCACAGTATTAAACTCCCAAAAGATTCTTGGAATTTTATTCTATGGATTGAACAAGAATACCAGCACATAACAGATACCCTCTCCCTTGTCAGACAACTCGTATCCCCAGGATGGGAACACCCTAAGACAGAAACATTAAAAACCCAGAAATTTTATGAGTTTATTTTAGTTGATACAGACTCAGTCCTGGTAACACATAAGCCTTACTCCCAAGATCCAAACAGAATTGGCTACTCTAAAGTAGTCATAAAACAGATCCTCCCCCCCTCCCAATGGAAAGCATCACCCTAGATCACTAAGAACTTTTCCTAACCCTTTGAGCCTCAGTTTTATAATTATTATGACTATGTAGAAGCTTGGGATAGGTTCCTTCTATTCCAAAATAATATTTACAAACATATTTGGTTTTTCCGCTTTGATATGTATAGAAAGAAAGACACAATGATACTAAGATGATTCATTGACTAGTGGAATTTCCATGGTCCTGAAGTTATGATTCTCTCTCGTGATCTCCTAAAAGCCTATGAGACTTTCGAGAAAGAACCAGACATATCGCATCTTAAGAACTTTCCACATCTTTTACAATTTTATTACAGGTTCCCAGATCTTGCATGGATTATTAGATAGGAATACAGGATAGAAAGACATCCCCAGTATCATTTTCCTATGCTCACCAGAAAATTTAAATTAAAATGGTGGAATAAGTTTAATTTTGATCATATTTGCTAGGAACTACAAAAAAACCCTCTCCTTCCTAGACATAAAGTTCTAATTTCCTTCTAGAAAAGAGCCAAGTCCAGTGCCAACTTGCCTCTATCTCAGACAGAAGACAGCTTAAGAAGTAATTACTTGAAGCTGCATCACAAATTTCGAATGATGAAGATGACCCAATGATAGAATCTTCCTCTCCAAATTATGGGACTCACCTAGAAGCATTCCAAGACTCTTAAGATCCCTATGACATATGATAGTCCTCTTAGGCAGACCCTCCAAAGACAATTATGACAGATCACTATTCACCAACACACGTGAATAGCTTCTAGATAGACCATCCAGACAAATCCAGAAAGATATTTTTGACAGATTACCATTCATCTGCACGCGTAAATAGTACCCTAACAGATTCATCAAAAGTCACTTTACGAAAGACCACTGTTCATCAATAGTATTTTCCACAATATTTTACAAGTCTCCACCGACAGATTAACTTGAGTTAACTAACTCAAGTTACTTATGAAGACTTACCATGGTTTATCTCATCTATAAAAAGACAGACTCCGAAGACAGAAGATAGGTTCGAATTTTAGAAGTCCAAATTATAGGTTGAAAGAAGATAGCCCTCTCCCTCATTTAGAAAGACTCTTGTAAACCTTCCTTTCTTGTAATCCTATAACCCTTCCCTTGAGACAGTATCTTATAACCTTTCAGTTTCAAAGACAAATTTTACTTTGTAATCTTGTAACTCTTAAGACAAAGTTTTATTTTCAAGCTTGTATCAAAGACAAACATTTTCAGTTTTAATCAAAGACAAAAGTTTTTATTCAAGTAAGATTTTACTAGTTTCTATTTTCATATTCTATATTTCGTTTTAAATTATTTTGAATATATCTGTTTTGCTATTTTCTTCTTTATTATCTATTTTATCATTGTTTATGCTTCCATATTACTACTGTGCCCCCCTAGAACCAAAATTTTTAAAATAATTTAAATACTTATTTTTGTTAAAATTAAATTTTTTACTAATTTGAATTATTAAAAAATATTAATCGGCCCCTTTGGAAAAAAAAAAACAAAGGTACGGGTATTGGGCCCAAAAGCTCATTATCTATGTATATATTGGGCCTGAAGACCCAAGCCGAGGATAAGGGGTCGTCTGAGGAAGGGTAAACATTGTCAAGGGAGCCCGTGTTAGTAAATGAAAAAGTTAGTTTTGATCATAATGGCCCTGGACGTTAGGCCGAGGATGAATGCCTCCTTGGCTAACCCAAGCCGAGGTCCGTAGAGGTGGTCTGCCGTCCGGGGGAATATTCCAGGAAGTTCTGTTGGCACGGATAAGCATTGCAGAAACAAAGGACAGAGGGAAGACCTAAAATATCTAAGGAGAAAGTTGCTACCACCGCATTAAATGCTCTGCAGCTAACTCTCTAGCCGCATTAATGTGGAGGTGATACCTGAATAGTGGCTTTCAGCCTTACAGCTACTACCTAAAGACTTTAGGAAGGTGCTGAAGGAACAAATATCAAGACCAACCATCTGGCCTGCACGTAGAGGGTAGAGATGAAAAGGGAAAAGAGTATAAAAGAAGAAGAAAGCAATGAGAGAAAGGGATTGAGAAATCTAGAAAGGAACACTGTAGCAATCAGAAAAAAAAAAAACTTGTAATCAAATTTAAGAGAAATATACAAGAACTGATCTCCTCGGACCGTGCTGAGGACGATTTTCTTTAGTTGAAATCAATCTATCTTTCTGTCCTTGTCATTTGAATCCACTTTATTTGTCATTCAACTTATTTTAACCCAGTTTTCCAACTCACTCTTTATAAATTCATTGTTTTGGGCTTTTTGAGCCTGAGTCCATCCATTTTTTTGGGCTAGGGACTCAAATTCGGTCCTTACAATGAATTTTATGGAACTTAAAATAAAAGTTAAAAAATTATATTATCTCGTAAAAATAATCATACAAAAACTCCCACTCAAATTCATTATTTTTTGAAAATAATACATAATAATTAATACATAACTATTCTTTAGTGATTCTAATACAATTATATTTAAGGTATGCTGATAAATAAAATTCATTGTCAACCTAAAATAAAATACTTATTTGGTATGAGTACTAAAATATTGTCTATGGAGTCTTAAAATTTTGTCAGCATAGTTCTAACAATGCATTTTTCAAACCATGTATTCAATGTGTCTAATTATATCTCACATTTTCTTCTTCCTCAATTTATTGTTATTTTATTCTTATTTTTATAGTAATTAATATTTTAATCTTTAAGATATAAATGAAAGTGAAGTTACATGAGATGTCAATGGAAAAGAAATTAGTTTAAAAAAAAAAAAAATTGGTTGTAGTGATTTACTTTGTTATTTGTTGCTCAATTAATTGTTATTTATTTAGATAACTTGTGTATTCTATTAATTTGTTAGTGGTAAATAAATGAATTCTTCCTCTTTTTTTTTTCTTTTTCTTTTTTGAAGTAAAATTCAAATGCTTAACAGTTTCACTAAAACAAAATTATCTCATAACACATAAATAAAACTAAAGGTATATTACATATAAAACATAAATGACCAAGTTTTTATAATTTTAATTTAGTTATCTCACACAAAATATAAAAACTTTGCTCAACTTTTCAAGCAAAACTTAACTATGTATCAACTTGTGTGTGTGTGTGTGACGCGTGTATTCATTTGTGATATGAGTTCATATAATATCATTTTGTCTTACGGTTGGTCCTCAAGGGAAGATTTATGACTCCATTATTGGTGACTAGCCTCTTGAACTTGATAGGGAGAACATATCTTTTGGATTAATTTTCTGTTTCACCTCTCATTGATTTTTCAATGAAAGTTGAAGTTGTCCTCATTCTAACCACTCTTAAAAAAATAGGAACTGACTCCCATTCAAATTACAAGCAAATTATAATTTGAAACAAAGCAAATCCTTATCCTAACTATTATCCCAATCCATTATACATTTAATTTAACTTCAAATATTTATTTGTTTTATCATTATTTTTAAACTTCAAAACTAAGTGCTTGGTATCCCTAACCCTAATAAGTGCTTGGTCTTGACTTCTACGGTCCCAAGTCCGTACACGTAGCCTGTGGTGGATTGGAACATGTGCATTAACAATGCAATTGTATTATACATGTGGCAAATGGCAATAATGTGGTAGAGCGCTTGCCTAGTAATTACCAAGTAGTTACTTGTCTGGAATAATAAGAAAAAATCATAAACCAAATATTTACTTCAACAAAGACAAAATAATATTTAGAAAAAATAATCAATAATTTATATGTTAGAGAAAAAATTACTATAAATAATAAAGGGCCTCCACAAGATACATCACATTTCTCACCATATAAAATAGTTGGCTTGAATATATACACGTATTTCCAAAGGTAATGTCCAAAGACAAGTTTAAAAGGCTAACAAATTCCCATCTTTTATTTTTTAAAAACAATTTACAACCTGTTCCTTTCTGGCCTGCACTAGCTAGAGTTGGCGAACTTGATTTCGAAGAAGTCGGTACTTTCTGCTAGAAAAGATTTGTTAATTAAAGAAGTTGGTATTTGTGTACAATTTGGAATAAATCAATAGATTAAACAATCAAACAAAAAATAATAACAACTAATTGACAAATCAATGAATGCTAACCCTATTGTGTACAAATTCTTAAAAGCACCGACTAATCAGCAAAGATCGCTCATAATAATTTTAATGCAATTGATTCTTCCACACAGTACGGCTTACGCGTGTAATCCCAACGTTGACAACTTCCTCACGATATCTCAACCCTACGCACTTTGCAATTCAAATTTACCCTTTTAACCTCCACCTCTTCACGTTATTACAATTCACCATCCCTGCACAGGCCACCGCTTTTCTGAATCAGGAAGCCACGAAGACCACTTGATCTTCATCTTCTTCTTCTTCATCTTGTTCATCTCTTTCTTCACCTTCTCGGTCTCATCGTCTCTTTTTCTTGAGCTGAAAACCCTTCTCAGAATCCCCCATGTTTTGTTCTTGTTGTTACGTGTAGTAGTGTCATCAATGGTATCGTACTCGTTCTCGTTCTCGTTGATGCTTGCCCTCATAGACTGCGAGAGCCTCTCGTAGCCGGTGATTCTGTCGCAGTCTGAAGTTATACTCTCTGGTACGAGGGCCGAGCTGTATGACCTTCCAAGCCTAATGGAAGAGCCTCTCTCCAACCTGAAACTCCTTGTGGGTTCCATATTTTTTTGAGTTTGGTTGGTGTTACTATTACTTTTTAAGGCAGGGATAGGTTTAGGGTTCTTGGTAGCGTGAGGAGTCGTTTTTTTGTGGGAATAAATGGATATTGTTAATGTGAATTAAATTGAAAACTGACAGTCAAGATATGAGAGTCATCAGCCTGGCTGGTCAGTGGTCACCTGTTTTTCTGGAGTATTTTGCTATATTTTAACCTTAAAACGAAATTTCGCATGATTGAAGGTTTTGAAGTTTGATTGTTCCACAACCTCCACTGTCGCTATAACATGAGTTATGCAGAAGATTACAGAAACAAAAAGAGAAGAATCATCTTGTAGGTTGTCACCTGTGGTGGAGGGAATTTTTGTTGAAATTTGACAAATTCTCGTAGATATCTTAATTGCTTTCCCTTTCAATGGACGATTTTGAGTACAATATGGAAAATTTTGCCTTATAATTGTCTAGAATCTAGAGTCTAGACCATTACAAGAGGACTTAGTGGAATTTATTTTTTTAAATTAAAAAATAAAAATAAAAAATTTGTTCAATTTGAATAATAAGCTCAAATGGAACTGATAGAAATTATTGGTTAAATCTATTTCTCTCTCTGTCCCAAATTGTTTGGCCTAGTTAAAAATTTCCAAAATTACCCTTAAACAAATATATTAAAAAAAAATTTAAGAAATTTTTTTTTCTAGTATTGACACCAACTGCTTAGTAATTTCAAAGTTGTAAGGACACAATTCTCTGGCGGCCCAACAAGGATGTTGGGCTCGCGCATGAACGATCCCTCACAATATGATTTGTAGAGAGTGGGCTTGAAAAGCTAGCCGTTGGTCACGGGGCGGTGCCCGGTCCTGGTTTTAGAGGAATTCGTGTAGAAAAAGGATTTGGGCTTGAACGTTTAAGCCCTACGGCATCGCATCCTATGGGATGGGCCTCCTCGGACTTGATCCGAGGACCATTAGGGTCTTACCCCGGTTACCCGACGATGGGTTTTTTCTGTAATCTCAGGTGTTGTTGAGATGTTCTCACCCAGATCGTCTCCCTTTTTTGGAGGTGGAATGGGAGTCCCCCCTTTCGATTTACTTACTTTCTTCTTTTATACTCGTCTGCGTTAACTGTCCTTCGTCCACGTGTAGGGTCAATCTTTACAAGACTGATATTTGTCCCATCAGTCTAATCCCAGAATTGTTGGGGATGGTTGATAAGGCTGCAGAGTACGGCTCTGTCAGGTGCAGAGTCTTATCTGGAAGGGTAGTAAGGATAACTTCCCCCAAGATATTTTGGATCTCCTTACAAATTCGTTCCTATACCAGTTTTACCCCTTTATTCCGGTGGGATTCTGGATCTGCCGAGGACTGAACTGTCTCGGCTGCCTCCCAAAACTGTTTTGTGCTCTGTATTGTAGAGCTTGGGCCACAGCTCTCCTCGGCTTGGGCCTTCGGATTTTCCAAGAGCAACTGGGCCTGGCCCTTAAATTATTGGGCCCCACAATAGCCCCTCAAAACCCTGCTACCCGACTTCTTAGTTGGAAAGGAGGGTTTTGGTAAACCCGGGCCTTCAGTATGGCTTTATTTAATTCAGCCCTGCATTTAATGTGGGCGGTTTTCCACCTGTCCAGGAAACTCGCCGGTTTACCAGGTATTCCCTTTAATCCGTTCGTAATCTACTCCTGCCGTTTGGCTGTCCAAGATGCTCCTTTAATGACTTCCCTTTACGAGGCTAATTTGCGTTCGGCGACTCATCTGATGAGGTGGGGAAGTGGAACGGACACACCTTTATTCTTCAGATTCCTTTTGGAAACCTGAATGAATTTAATTCCCTTCGTTTTGCCCTTCCTATAAGAAGGCAAGCAGGAGGCCATCACTTTCGTGCAGACTCCCTCTCATCCTTCTGAGATCTGAAACCCCTAGCCTCCCTTAGCGTTCACTTAACCCCATTGTCATACACCCAATCAGAATGCGTTTACCATAACGAGTGATGAAGGAACCATACCCCTCCTCAAAGCACCGTGTTCTAATAAAGCTCGAAATGGCTCGGTCAGGGCAAGGCTGGCGGAGACTTAAGATTCGTCTCACCTTCCCTTCAGCCAAAATCCGAAGCAGGGACTCATCACGTCCAACTTTCGGCGTGATTGAGTCGAGAACTCCCATCATCATAACCAACCGCTCTCTTATGAGCTCACCTAGTATGGCCCCAGCGTGTTAGGAGTCAGGACCGAGGCAGGGACTAAGTGTCTCTGCTTCTTCCTTTCTTCGTTCACTGGTGGCCCTCTCCGCCTTCCTTTCCTAGTCTTCCCAGCACCAGATCCATTCTGGTGCTTTCTCTTCTCCCTCTTTTGCTCCCTTTCTTTCTTTTCATCTCTTCTCTCTTCTTCTCCTCCTTCTTTACTCATGTCCTCCATCTTCCTCGTTCATCTCCTCCATCTTCTTCATTGATTTCTTCCTTACTATTTCCTTCTCTTTCATCTTTTTCCAAAGAAGGTTCTTATCATAACATGAGCAGCATTGAGGCAGAGATTGGAGAGACTTTTGAAGACGAGTTTAAAAGACGCCTGACTGTTTACATATCTGTACTACGGATGTTATTGTTGCTTAGGCAGTTCACATTTTGTATAGGCTTGTTTGAGCCCCTCTTTGTACGTTGTAATGATTTTTCGTATTAATAAAAAATTGTTGTCATTTCATTTCGCATATTCTGTCTCTTTGTTTTTATAAATTTGCAAGTGCTGCTCGGCTCAATAATATCGCATCTAAATCAATGACGACTAAGACCAAGATACTTAATAATAAAAAGATGTTGCCATAACTCCATAACTTTAATAGAAGTGCTTGGCACAATAAGGCCGACCAGTGAAAAGTAATACTTACCCACGCTAGCCGAGGAGAGAACCGAAGGCTTGATGCCGTGTGAGAAATAACCATCTGAAGACATATCACCCGCCAAATGAACAGCCCTCTTAGGCTACTGAATACTGGGGCGTCCCACCACCGTCCTTACACCTTTGTTGGCCTTAACCTTTTATGGTGTTTAGGCCGTGGACGGAGTAACCTGACATTTTTTATCAAGTAGCCCATCTTACGGAATTCAAACCTCTTCTTATCCAAGTAGTTGGTTTCTCCCATTGGCTTGGGTCCGAGGACCATACAAGGCCTTGGTTCTGTCCAAAACTTGTAATAATAATTTTCTTTTTTAGTTGGTTTCCCCACAGGCTTGAGTCCGAGGACCATACAAGGCCTTGGTTCTGTCCAAAACTTGTAATAATTTTCTTTTTTAGTTGGTTTCCCCACAGGCTTGAGTCCGAGGACCATACAAGGCCTTGGTTCTGTCCAAAACTTGTAATAATAATTTTCTTTTTTAGTTGGTTTCCCCACAGGCTTGAGTCCGAGGACCATACAAGGCCTTGGTTCAGTTTATCCCTTTTCCTCAGGTATCTCACAAGTTGCCGAGCAGGAGGTTGTCCTTGGCAACTGTTATTCCTTGGCGTGGGCCGTAGTCCGTGGGCCTCCATGCTGAGCGGGCCTGGGTCGCGAATTTACTAGGCCCACAAATTAAGAGGCATCTCCGTAGTCTTTGATTACGTGGTACTTTTTGGCGTCCCAGTGTTCGAGGCGCGCCTTCTCGAGACTCCTTTAACCTCAGGGTTGCAGACGACGTTGGCAATCGAGCCAGAGACATTTTGTCTGTAGCGTTCCTTGGGACGCTGCGTGAATTAAAGGCCACCGCCTTATCTTTTAACATAAATAGGAGAGAAAGTTGCTTTATCCACGCACAAATCCTTTAGTCTCCTTCCTTAGTACATCATGTTTGAGGCGAGGGTTGGGGAAAAGGAACTTTCTCCGCCACAGAGGCGCCATGTCCTCCTGAGGCTCAAAAGAGTGATGTACGGGCAAAGGAGGCATAAATTCAAGAGAATACTCCAGTTCGACAGAGGGGAAAGGGTGTTTCTCCCTCTTTTAGTCAAAATCCGAAGCAGGTTCTGGTCATGCCAGATTTTTGGTATGTCAGAAGAAGGAATTTCCGCCATCAGCGCCATCTGCCTTGTAGCAGGCAAATTTTTGCAGGGGCTCCCCAACTCCCGGTTCCCTGCACCTTTTCTGTAGATGGTGTTAGCCTGAGGTCAGGTTCCCTGCACCTTTCCTTCACCGGTGCAGGCCCCAAGTTGGGTTCTTTGGCTGCCTGAGTTATGGGCATGTAGAAGCGTCGAAGAATAGTTTCCTTAGACGACATCTTGGAACAGTAGCCAACCTCTCCTTTGTGCTACCTCCTCGGCTTTTCTTCATTCTATTGTATCTTTTTTCTTTTCACTTGCATAGTTAGTTGTAATGTAAGCTTGTTTTAGCTTTTCACTGTACACTGTACTGTTCCTTTGTCTTAATAAAAGATAAGTTCATTTCTTTATACATGCTTTTCTTCTCTGCAACAACTACTTTGCGCATGAATATTAAATGTAAGCTTGCCCTTAATAATATTCCGGGCAGGAAAATGCCTTAACGCAGATTCCTACCAGTTTAAACTCACAAATATTATCAAGAATAACAAGGGTAAGCCTTAATAAATTAAACTCTTGGAACTAACCGGGATAACCGCTGAGTGCTGCGCAATGCATGCTAGACCAATGTTCGAG